>NC_066878.1:15817056-16140625 GCF_022985175.1 Labeo rohita
CTGTGGTGCTGTAAATTTACTAATGTGTGACAGTGTTTCTCGCAGCAGGTTCTCTGATCGAGTTACTTGGTCACAAAAATCAAAATCATAAAAGCTCGTAAAAGCTCAAGAAGTGGTGACAGATGTGCTATTGTTCAGTAGCGTTGAATTTGTCAGTGTGTCGCTAGATTGTGTCACTAGAGGAAGAATCCGTCAATGGCTTGTACAGTCTTAGCGTGTGGTGGCATACTCGTTTGCTTTTGACTCTCGCGTGACTCTCGGTTTAGTCCTCAGCACAGCTCTCTTGTGAATCAGGACCCGGGAAGCCCCTCTGGAAGTCTCAGGCTATGCAGCCGCAGTTAGAGTGGCAAACGGATGTGCATGGCTGAGCTGTTGGGCCTGGCGGCCAGGATGTAGATAGCGCTCTCCCTCAGGAAGTTGTCCCAGGTAACTGGTCTAGAAAACGTAATGGTAAAATAGAGTTGTTAAAAAAACAAATTATAAAAGCCAAATTTTGACACCTGAGCTATAGCTACTGTTTCACGTCATGTCGTAGTTACCATAATTCCAAGATGACTGACAACAGATGACATTCTACTTGGAACTGTCCTCAGACTCGGAATTATGCATTTGTATGGCTACACTACCAACGTCACTTCCTTATAGAACTTGGAATTGCAACTTGTAAGCTGGAAATCTTCTGAGAGCTAAAGCTGTATTAACGACATGTTGTAATTACTGAATTTTCGAGATAACAACATGCAACGTTCTATGCAGAACTGTCCTCATACTCAGAATTATGCATTTCTACGGCAACACTGTCAATGGCAAAGCATTTACATCCTTGTAGAACTCGTATTGACAACTTGTAAATTAGGAATCTTCTGAGAGCTACGACTTGGATTATGTGACCACTGTACCACCTGGCTGCCGCAGATTCATTTAGGCAATGCTACCTAGAATGTCACATTGTTATCTCAAAATTACGGTAATTATGACATGTTGTTAACCCAGGTTTAGCTTTCAGAAAATGTCCAGAGTTCTATGAGGATGTAGAAACCCTTAATTCCGAATTTGAGAACAGTTCTAAGTAGAACGTCATGTGTTGTTATCTTGAAATTACGTTAATTACGATATTGTGTGAATGCAGCTTCACGTCCTAGTAAAAAACTCTTAAATTACAACTTGAAAGTTGGGAATCTTCTGAGAGCTACGATCTGGATCAACGCTACGTAGAATGTCACGTATATTTAAGTTCATGTACATTTCTATTTTGTTCATGTTATCTATCAACTTTATGTAAAGTGTCCTTGCTTTTTTGTAAGGCGCTATATAAATAAAACATGACTTACTTACTTACTACAGTAATTACGACGTGGCGTTAATGCAGCTTTAGATTTCAGAAGGTTCCCAGAGTTCTACAAGGATGTGATGTTGTTAGTGTTGCCATAGAAATAATTCCCAGTCTGAGGACAATTTTGGGTAGAACATCACATGTTGTTATCTCAAAATTATGGTAATTACGACATTGCACGAATGCAGCTTTTACAGCTCGTGGAATTCGTAATTGCAACTTGTAAGCTGGGAATCTTCTGAGATCTACGATCTAGTGTTCCCATAGTAATGCTTAATTCCAAGCGTCACATGTTGTTATCTTGAAATTACGGTATTACATCCTCATAGAACTCGTAACTACAACTTGTAGGTTGGGAATCTTCTGAGAGCTATGACCTGGATCACATGACCACTGTACCACCTGACCACTACAGAATCATTTAGATGCTACTTAGGATGCTACATAGAATGACACGTGTTGTTATCTCGAAATTATGGTAATTACAACATGGCATTAATGCAGCCTTATACCTCATGGAACTCGTAATTACAGATAATATGTTGAGAATCTTCTGAGAGCTACCATCTGGATCAAGTAACCGCTGTACCACTTGACTGCCGTAGATTAATTTAGGTGTTATTTTGTTTTCTACGTAGAATATTACATATGGTATCTCAAAATTATGTTAATTACGACATGCCATTAACACAGGTTTAGCTTTCAGAAAATGTCCAGAGTTCTACAAGGATACAATGTTGATAGTGTTACCATAGAAACCCATAATTCCGAGTCTGAGGACAGTTCCAAGTGGAATGCCATGTGTTATCTTAAAATTATGGTAATTACAACATTGCATGAATGCAGCTGGTTGGGAATCTTCTGAGAGCTACCACTTGGATCATGTTACCATTGTACCACCTGGCTGCCGCAGATTCATTTAGATGTCACTTAGGACAGAGTTCTATGAGGATGTGATGCTGATAGTGTTACCATCAAAACCCATAATTCCGGACCTAAGGACAGTTCCGAGTAGAACTTCAACATGTTGTTATCTCAAAACTACGGTAATTATGACATTGTGTGAATTCAGCTTCACATCCTTGTAGAACTAGTAATTACAAAACGTAAGTTGGGAATCTTCAAGAGCTACGATCTGGATCACATGAACACTGTACCACCTGACTGCTGCAGATTCATTTAGGTGCTGCTTAGGACGCTACATAGAATGTCACGTTATCTTGAAATTACGGTAAAAAAGACACGGCATTTACAGATATAGCTCTCAGAAGATTTCCAGAGTTCTACGAGGATGTGATGTTGATAGTGTTGCCATAAAAATGCGTAATTTCCACAGTTCCAAATAGAACGCCACATACTGTCATCTCGAAATTACGGTAATTACGACATTGCGTGAATTCAGCTTCACATCCTTGTAGAAATATTAATTACAACATGTAAGTTGGGAATCTTCTAAGAGCTATGACCTGGAACACGTGACCGCTGTACCACCTGACTGCCGCAGATTAATTTAGGCATTACTTAGGACACTATGCAGAATGTCACAATCTAGAACCGGAGTGCCCAACCCTGTTCGTGGAGATCTACCTTCCTGCAGAGTTTGGTTCCAACCCTGATCAAACACATCTGTCTATAATTATCAAGTGCTCCTTCAGATCCTAATTAGTTGGTTCAGGTGTGTCTGATCAGGGTTGGAGCTGAACTTCGCAAGAAGGTAGTTCTCCAGGAACAGGGTTGAGCCCCTCTGATCTAGAAATTACCTTAAATAAGACATGCCATTTACGGAGCTATAGCTCTCAGAAAATTTCCAGAGTTCTACAAGGATGTGATGTTGATAGTGTTGCCATAGAAATGCATAATTCCGAGTCTGAGGACAGTTCCAATAGTTGCTGTAGATTCACTTAGGACGCTACATAGAATGTCACATGTTGTTATCTCAAAATCATGTGTTGTTATTATGCTAATTACAACATCCCGTTAACACAGCTTCAGCTCTCAGAAAATTCCCAGATGGTGTTGCCATGGCATATTGCTATGTCATATTTTACATGGTACCTACAGTGTTCTGGGTGGTTGTTAAGGTGTTCTAAGTGAATTTGAAGTTCTAAGTGAATAGAGAGTTCTGGTTGATTGACAGCAATGTTAGGTGGGTGTTCTGGATGGTTTCTATGCTGTTGCTTGGCAGTTGTCAAGCAGTTGCTACGGTGTTCTGGATGGTTGCTAGGGCATTTTTAGGTGGCGCCTAGGGTATTCTAAGTGGTTACTAGGGCACTGCTAGATAGTTCTGGTTGGTTTACAAGACATTGTTTAGTGTTTGCTATGGTGTTCTGGGTGGTTTCAATGCTGTTGCTAGGTGGTAGCTAAGTAGCTGATACAGTTGTTGCTAGGTGGTAGCTAAGTAGCTGATACAGTGGATGGTTGTTTCTAGGCAGTGCCTAGAATGTGAAAGTGATAGCTAGGGTTTTTTTGGGTGGTTTGTTTGCTGTTGTTAAGCAGTTGCTAGGATGTTCTGTGTTGTTGCTAGGGTGTTTCTAGGTGGTTGCTAGGCGGTGCTTAGGATGTGCTTATATGACTTAGATGCTTTCTTTTTTGTAAGCCTATGTGATTTTTTTTTTTTTAAACAAATTTATTCTCCACCATCTGAAAATAATGGGAGTTCACAATGGCAGCATTCTAGTATGGCTGTGACACACACTTGTAGTTTACAAGCAAACACACACACACATACACCAACCTGTTGTCATTCTCCATGGCTTTATCTCTGCTTCTCTCGCTGCTGGAACTGGCAGGACTGCTCTCAGATATTGGACCAACATGGCTGATGCTGCAGATGAAGAAAGCGAGCTGTAACACACGTTGTTTCATTCAGTCACTCACACTCAGACACACACTCTACTGGACAGCTCACAGCAGGCAGCGCTTCTATGCTCTCTGGGTTTTCAAACTCTAATTTGTTGTTCTCATGACACCTCAGAGCCCCGAAAGACGATACCCAACCACTGGCAAGACAAAACTAGTTCACTCATGAGCAGAAACATGCATTCAGGACTTGAATTGGAATTCAAAATGCATTCTCAATTCAATTCTGAATGGCCCACAATGACCCTTGTATACAGTGGTCTAACAAACTCTAGACATTGCATGCCATTCCGTACACTGAAGTGATCTGACAAACTTCATTGACTGAAATAAATTCATTTGAAATAAAGACTTCCTCTCATTAAGTTCAATGACGTGTGAAGCAAAACTGAGTGCAACCGTGACCAGAGCGTTGAACAGCGACCCAAACATCTTGTCCAGCACTGGGACCGCTCAGAGTCGAGACTGTCTGCTTTGATCTTAAGCCCTCAGTTGATTTTAATGAGCGTAAATTAGGAAGCAAGCTTATTCATGCCATAAATGCGCCAAACATACACACAAACACCCACAACCCCATGCACCCGCACACTCAGGCACTCATTTAACCTGCTGTGCCCCTTAAAACTGATGAAAAATATCCTTAAGGGCTTCTCTAAGGGGAACAAAAGCCCTTCTTTTTGATCTTGATAATGGGAGGGCAAGATCTCATTTAATACAACCATAGCGGCTGGGAGAGCGGCCATTACAGTCAAAAACTACCCAATTTAGCTTTGATATTTTTAGCCACTGATTCCTTGGCCTCCATTATGGAATATTTAGTAATTGAGGTGATAATGATTATAATGAGTATAATGATGGTGATGGCAGGGAACGGTGTAAGATGTTTCCATGGGAGGCCCATGCAGATCGAGTGACTTACCCCGTACTGAACAAAGGGGAACACAATCCCATGAGTCTGCAGGGCAAATGGACATTCAGCAGTGGTGAAAAGGATAGGATGATTGGTGAAAAAAACAATAGCATGGAGGATGATGTCAGAAAAGACTGTCCAAATATTGAATTTGCAAATATGTTGATAAGTCAATCAAAATTCATACAATATATGATATTTAAAATATATATACACTAGGGCTGTCAAACGATTAATCACAATTAATCGCATACAAAATAAAAGTTAAAGTCTGACTAATAAATGTGTATGTATTTAGGAGAAATATGTTATGTACAAAAAATATATAATTATGTTAAATACATATACTTGTAAATAATTCTTAAATATATACATGAATGTGTTTGTAATTATATATACATAATAATTACACACAGTACACACACATATATTAGGCAAAGTCAAACTTTCATTTTGTATGTGATTAATCGTGATTAATCGTTTGACAGCCCTAATATATACTGTATACATTACCATTTAAAAGTTTGGGATGAGTAAAATTCCAGGAATTCCATTAAAATAATTTTAAAAATTGCATTGCATTAAATTGATTAAAAAGTGACAGTAAAGACATTTTAGTGCTTTCAAATTATTAATCACGATTATTCGCAAAAATTTTCATTTACATAATATGTGTGTGTGTATTGTACAGTATATATTTGTTAAATACACACACACACACATATATTATGTAAACAAAAACTTTTATTTTGGATGCGATTAATCACGCAGCACTACTTATAATGTTAACAAAAGATTTGTATTTTAAATAAATGCTGTTCTTTTGAACTTTTTATTCATAAAAGAATCCAGAATAAAATTATATTATGGTTTTAACAAAAATATTCATTTTTTTTTAACACTGAAATGTTTCTTGAGTAATGATGTTGAAAATTCAGCTTTGCATTACAGGAATAAATGATATTTTAAAATATATTCAAAACAAAATCAGTTATTTAATATTGTAATAATATTTTAGAATAATACTGTTTTAATGTATTTAATGTATCTTATTAAGCATAAGAGATTTTGTTTTTTTTTTTGCAAACCACAAACTTTTTAATTTACCAGTATATTTCACATAAGTTGCTCTTTATAGCTCATGAATTTAAAAGAAACATTAATGAGAACTAAGTATCAATTTTATCTAAGATGTTTCTCCTAAAACTCATCAGGAGAAATAAAACAACTGATGGCATACTGTACAAGTATATATAGTATACACAGATAATATTTCTAGTTATATAAATTTACTTAAATACATAAACATAATTTAATGTTATAATGAAATATTAACAATGATTATAAATGAAAGATTTAATTTAACATCCCCATTTAAACTCATTGCTATCTAGGAGAAAGATTTGAGATATTGAAGACATCACATTTGTGATATTTCTGTCTGGATGATGGTGCTTGAGGAATGAAGGATTCAGAGGGACAAATGATCCATTCAAGCTACTTGGCTTCATTTTACCCCACAATTCACTGCAAAAATGCATCATTCTGACTTTTGGGCTCTCAGAGTAAGGTTTGAATTATGATATGGCTGGCAAAGAGTGCTCTGTCAAAGTCAGTCCTTGTCCCTGATTTTAGGCTGTCATTGAGAAACTTTCCTCTTCCCTTCCACAGATGACTTAGCCCACCAGTAATATCATCTAATTTACGTTATGCATTAAGTCAGAACTGTCAGCAAATGCACCACTTAAATGATTCATACTCCCTCGCCAGAGTTCCTGAATGCAAAGTTAGCCTGTAATTCATGAGAAGAGATGAGGGATACTTGCTAATAAAGTGAGAGCAGTTAGCATTGGCTAGCAGCTCATGGAGGCACTGGCAGTTTGACACGGCTATAAAAACTGCCAAGCTTGATCCGATTTGTTGCTCCCAGAGGCCAGGCAAATTGGACAAGTCCCTGAAATGATTTTCAAGTGTTTGAAGTGTCTGAAGTTTATTGTTGATTATGTAAGTGGCTGTGATTGAGAATCGTTTAGAAATGTCCTGCTAACTATGATTAGCCTCAATGACTCTCATATTCAGCTCACCTGACATTGCAGGACTGTGATTCTTTGTTGATCTTGTGGAACCAGGAGGTTTGGGCTTTTCTGGCTTCTCCGGCAGTGATGATCCCATCTTTGTCCTGGTCTATACTCTGAAATACGGCCCGTGCTCGATCCCTCTCCTTCGCTGTGAGGATTCTCACCAGCGAATTCTGGATTGAGGAAAAACAAAATCATTTCCACAATGCTTTCAGTTGAATGGTTTATTGTGATGTTCATTATAATGATGCATTTGAGAGATTTTTGGAAGAAAAAACGAATGATTTTCACAATACTTTAACTGAATGGCTGATTATGTATTTAGCATTTGGAACAGGGTTGCCAGGTTTTCGCAACAAAACCCACCCAATTGCTACTCAAAACTAGCCCTGTGTTTTGGGGGGTAAAATACACATTTTTTGGTGGGGTTCCCTTGGTAAAATTCACATTCCAGGGGATAAATATCACATTCTTGGTTTCGCTTTAACCCGCGGACATGAAAAACAAAAATCCACGGCAACAGTGTTAAAGTAGCCCAGTTTCGCAGGAAAACCGTGGCAACACTGATCTTTTTGACATTTTGACTCTTTTTTTTTTGTTTTTTTTTAAAGTAAAATAATTTCTACAATGCTTGTAGTTGAATGGTTGATTATATTGTTCATTATAGTTTAGTATTTTGAAAGTTTTTTGGCGAGAAAAAAATAATAATTTTCACAATGCTTTGGTTGAATGGTTTATTGCTCATTATAATTTAGTAATTTGAAAATGTTTCTGTGTTTTTTGGCAAACATAAACAGCCAATTAACCAGTTAGGATAATGAACTGTATTGCTTAATTGGAAGGATTGCATTTTCATGCTATTCATAAATGTGAATGTTTATCAGTGCTGGAAAAAAGTTACTTATCACAATATTTGCATTACACCATTAAAAAAAAATAATTATCTTAGTTATTTTTTATGGAATGTAATGCTTTACATTACTTTTGTCTTAATTTTGTAACCTGGGCTGGGTTTGCTTATGTATTGTTTAATATCACAAAACCCAAAAGTTATATTTTCGCCAACTGTAAAGGCTCTTTCACACCAAACGTGTTATTAATAAGCCTTAGGCTGAAAAAAAAGGTTTTGCACCTCCCAATTTCTCTCAAAACGAGGACAAGAGAGGTGTCAGTGAATAAATGAGAAAGCAAAGTAGCTTGCATTACTTATTTAAAAAAAACGTAACTCAGATGTTTTGTTGTTAATTTAAAAGTAATGTGTCACTATACTAGTTACATAAAGGTGCTTCACGATGCCATACAAGAACCTTTTTTTGTCTAAATGGTTCCATAAAGAACATTTAGCATCTGAAGAACCTTTCTGTTTCACAACAAGTTCTTTGTAGCGAAAGAAGGTTCTTCAGATTATAAAAAGGTAAGAAAGAGATGGTTCTTTAAAGAACTTCTGAATGGTTCTTTGCGGAACCAAAAATGGTCCTTCTATGGCATCGCTGTGAAGAACCTTTAAAGCACCTTTCTTTTTAAGAGTGTACTTGACAAAAAATCTGATTACATAACTTAATACTTTTAATGTGTTACCCCCAACACTGATGTTAATAAGTGGGAAACATAAAGAAACAAAGAAATTACTACAGACATTTAGAATGTTATAAAAGTTTTCTATTTTAGTCTCATCAGTTGGGATGAAAGCAATCTTGTAATTTACGCACAATTAGTTGTATAAAGTATGTAAATGTGCGCAGGGCAAAGAGTTCCCTGCTGAAGCGTTTTATGGGAATTGTACTGGTTTTATTGGAAACTTTAATGGTGCCTTTTGGTCTTTACTGGTAATGTGTTGCCTTCTGTTGGTGGCTTGTTAAAACCAATAAATCCTGATGAAATAAGTCTCAAAACACATTACAGGAAACCACTTTTTAATGGTTTTAATGGTTAATAGTTGATGTTTTTTTCAGCAGGGTTTGAGTGCTGTAGTGTGTGCTTTTTCCTCAGCGACTGTCATTAAACTCAGAAAGTCTTTTAAAGGAGAAGTCCACTTCCAGAACATCAATTTACAAATAATTTACTCACCCCCTTGTCATCCAAGATGTTCATGTCTTTCTGTCTTCAGTCATAAAGAAATTATGCTTTTTGAGGAAAACATTTCAGGATTTTTCTTCATATAATGGACTTACATGTTAATTGTGCCCCCGATTTTGAACTTCCAAAATATAGTTTTTAAATGCAGCTTCAAAAAGCTCTAAACGATCCCAGCCGAGGAAGAAGGGGCTTATCAAGTGAAACGATCAGTGATTTTTAAAAAAAAAAAAATAAAAAATTGTATACTTTTTAAGCACAAAAGCTTGTGTAGCACAGGCTTTGGGATGCATGATTCGTTCATTTTGAACGGATCTTTAATGTGCCTCGGGAAGAATGAGTCGTCTCGGGGAGTGATTCGTTCAGTTGCAACATCCTATTAGGTTCTGTACTGGAATTAGTTCACCTGTTTCGAGCCTTCGGTTTTTCGAGTCATTCATTCATCTTATGGGGCTGTCACGTGATGAACGAATGACTCAAACCCGAAAACTTGTCAGATAAGAGGTGGGGTGAGCTAATCATAGACCCAGGTAAACAATGAATTAATCTTTTCTGTTTCTTATAGCATTATAGTTTTGTCTTGTTTGTAGTGTGATCAACGTTTGTGTAAGCGGTAGATGTGTTAGGGAAGTAACACATAACATTTTAATTATATTTTGCTAAAATGAACAAAATGATCTAAAAAAAGATTCGTTCATTTTGCTGAACGAGACTCAAAGGTCAGAGTCGGTAAAATGATCTGAACTTCCCATCACTACTCACATCACATCTAAGTTCATCGTCTGTGTACTCCGTCTCAAAAAGGTAGAGAATGGCGAAAAACTCCATCTTATTTTCTCCTACAACTTCAGAATCGTCCAACATCATTGTAGCTTTTTGTTTGTAAACAGCGTTTGACTTACTTGCACTTTGTTAGTCTTTGCGCATTCACTTTATAAACACTGGGTCTGTAGTTCCGCTTGACCTTTTGACGTGATTCAACAGTACGTAGTATCGTGGACGCGCATCCCAGAGCCTGTGCTACACGAGATTTTGTGCTTAAAAAGTATACAAATTTTTATTTTTCGAAAAAAATGACAGATCGTTTTGCTAGATAAGACCCTTCTTCCTCGGCTAGGATCGTTTAGAGCCTTTTGAAGCTGCGTTTAAACTACATTTTGGAAGTTCAAAATCCGGGGCACCACTGAAGTCCATTATATGAAGAAAAATCCTGAAATATTTTCCTCAAAAACCATAATTTCTTTACGACTGAAGACAGAAAGACATGAACATCTTAGATGACAAGGGGGTGAGTAAATTGTTGTTCTGGAAGTGGACTTCTCCTTTAAAGATGCCTTATTAACTGGTTGTTGTGCCTTTTTCAATAACACAATCAAGCTAAATTTGTCCATGTCCCACATTACCTCAGTTCGGAACTTCTGCAGCATTGAAAGTGACTCGTGGTAGAGGAAGTCAGACCACTCGATCTGACCTTTCTTCTCTGGATCCAGAGCTGCAAACTGGGCCAGAACCTCCTCTTCCTCCTCATCGGTCAAATCTCTTTCAAAAAGCTGCTTGGTCACAAAGTGCCTGTACTGCAGGAGTTCATCTGACACCAGGCATGACTCTGAGCAGAAAGTAGGTGAGAGGGGAGTTACTGCATCATCAATCAATGCAAACAGGTCAGGCCTAATTACAGTCCTGACGTGATGAATTAATAAACTTTTAATTAGCTTCCTTAATTTACTGCTCAAAGTCACATATTTAAACCAGAATCTGGAAGAGGCTGTTAAAATGGGACTGAAAGAAACACCTGGGATGATCTTGCACTGCTTGAAGGTTTCCATCAGACTGTACATCTCTTCTTCAGTAAGCAGCAGGTTCACATTATCCTGAGGGAGGAAGAAGAAGAGACTTTCAGTTCTAGTAGAGCAGACACTTCACTTTAAAGAGAATATTTGATTTCACTACTTCTTTGCTTGTAGACTAAAACAACTGTTTCAACAGGAATTTTTTTTTTCAATACCAGTACTAATACCGAGCGATGGATTGTTGATGATGATCCACTGTGTTATTAAAGAAACAGTTCATAAGACCTTTGTTCATCTTCGGAGCACAAATTAAGATATTTTTGATGCATAGACAACAACGAAACTGACATGTTCAAGGCCCAGAAAGGTAGTAAGGACATCGATAAAGTAGTCCATGTGACATCAGTGGTACAACCGTAATATTAAGAAGCTACAAAAATACTTTTTGTGCCCAAAGAAAACAAAAATAACAAATTTATCCCAATCAAATACTGTACATCAATGTTCACCAATGCAGAGAAATGTTATGTGACAGATTCATAAATCATGAAATGGATATTACGAAAGTAGATTATTTCTTGATCATTTTTCGAAATGAACACATTAAGCTGACAACGCTAGTAAAAAGATGTAAGAAAAAAGCCTTAATGAGAAAAATATCCTGTACAAAGCCTCAGGGCCCTTCAGACTGAGCCTTAAAAACACAGTTTCATTAATTATCTTCAGCAGCAGGTGTTTCAGTCTCTCTTTCCCCCCTTTATCTTTCTAGAAAGGCTAACAGTCTCTGAACCAAGGGTAATGAACGACCTGACTAACTCGGCTTTTAAGAAAACCTAATGAGTTTGAGGTGTAAGAGGTGCAGGAAGAAGCTCTCGCAGATCAAATGACGGCTTGTCCTTTCATATCAAATTCAGAGCGAGATTTCCTTCCTGGCTCAAGCTCTGCCTTCAAACGAAAGCTGTCAGAGCCCAGCAGTGCTGGGAGTAGCTGTATTTTCAATCAGCTCTCCCCAGCCTGATGAGAACTCATCTGAACAATGGCACTAGAGCAGATGGGAAGGGTACATCTCAGAGGTACCTCCATTTTCTGTCATCGGTGACTGTGGGATACACTCCCCTTCTGAGGATGCTCATTGAAATGAGATTGGATTTCATGTTCGTTGTGTTATCCACAACCCATTCTCAACAGGCTATGGGTCAGAGACCCCGAAGTGAGGAACAGATGTTATAAACAATGCTTAGCTAGAGGTGGGATTCACCGTGGTCTCTAAGGCCACAAACATACTCTGCAGGTACACACATGCGAATATTTGGCCTTCACATCTCAGTGGTAGTTTCTCTGATCTCCTGGAAGGATGTGATTTGAAATGTGCTATCTTTGCTTGCGGGTGCACGGTTATGGGCACTTTTTTTGGAGCCAGTAAACACCATGTGACTATTGAGCTGCGGGAAAATTACATCATGTCAACACAGATTGGCTGATGGCACCACAACAATGTCCAGTCCCAAGTCACGAAATGAAATGAAAATTAAACATTTCAGATTCAAATGCTGCTTGTAATGATTCCAGTGCACGGCTACTTTTGAATGACCACAGATGTAGAAACCAGCTTTTTGCTCAAAAAATGGTGCAGTTATAGAATCTGTCAGTTGGGGATAACTGACAATGCTAAATAGGTTGGTGCCAATAGCCTTGTGGTCAGTGCGCCAACATGCAGTGCTATTGTGCTACGGTCATCCCGAGTTCAAATCCTGGCTTGAGGACCTTTCCCAACCACCCCCCCCCTTCTTTCTCTCATGCTTTGCTTCTTTTTAAATAAATTTATTCAAGTGTGCTATTAGTATACTTCTTTTAAACAAAATATAGGAAAGTATACTTTCAGTCTGCTTTTCATGTACTTCTCTGAAATGTGCTTTATGTACTTCTCGGAAGCTCAGAGATTCCATGTTTTCATTGTAATACGGTAGGGGGCGCTATTACACATCTTCTGTACAGAATTTTCAAAACACAAGTGAAGGAAAAAAACGAAACAACAGATGCTTCCACACGTAATCTAACACGATCATCAGACATTAAAAAAATCATCAAAACTGTGTAATGTTATGGAATAAAATGTCGACCCATGAAGAGGTAATAATGACTGTCAAGCTTTGGGGTGTTGATTGATTCCATCTACATTTTGATTATCATTATAAATCCAGTTTTCAGTGTTTTGCTCAAAATATTGTTTAATTATTTATTTTTTATTTTTTTTTTTTTTTATAAAACATTCAAGTGTTTATAAAAAAGAATTCATCAAGCTAGAATAAATTGTTTTTGAGTACAAGCAGATGCCCTGTTCTTTCTTTTGATGTTTTATATGTTTATATATTCACATAACTAAATATATACAAAAATAATACCTAAATAGGGACAAAGTAGTATACTCAAAGTATGATGTAAAGGTCACTTAAAGAAAACTTATGAGTATACGTGCAGTATGAAACTACTAAACTAGTAGTTTACTGAGACTATACGTCAAAGTGTACTAAAGATGCTACAAGTATTAAATTAGTAAACTATCAGTATACCTATAAGTTCACTTCTAGTATAGTTGCAGTACAAACTAAAAACTTAGATGCAAACTAGTTGTGTACTCAAAATTTACTACTGTTATACTTGAAGTATACTTAAAATTATACTTTTACATACTAGAAAGTGGGCCAATTTAGCCCCAAGAAGTACTGAAATAGTAAACTTTCAAGTATACAACTAGTATACTTACAAGTATACAGTATTTGTATACTTATTACATTAAGTAATACTACTTAAAATTATATTTACGGTACACTTGACTTATACTTAGAAAAAGTCTAAATATATTTTAAAATATTCTTGAGCTCCTAGAATCTGTGTTTTCATTGTTATATGGTAGGGGGCGCTATTACAGATCTTCTGTACAGATTTTCCAAAAACCACAAGTGAAGAAGAAACCTAAACAACATGCTTCCACATGTAATCTAACACGATCATCAAACAGAAAACAGCATCAAAACTGTGTAACATTATGGAATAAAATGTCAACCAATAAAGAGGTAATTACGATTGTAAAGCTTTGGGGTGTTGATCAACTTCATCTACGTTTTGATTCATTCATAATCTTTTTTCAGCTTTTTGTTCAAAATCTTTATTTCTTTGTTTTTTATTTATGAAAATTACCCACATTCAAGTGTTTAAAAAAGAATGCATGAAGCTAAAATAAAATGTTTTTGTTTACAAGCAGATACACTGTACAAAAACAAAATATATACAAATTAACACCTAAATAGGGACACAGTACACACAGACGCAGACGCAGACACAAAGTTCACTTAAAGAAAACTTACGAGTATACTTGCAATATAAAACTACTTAACTAGTAGCTTACTGCGACTATATTTCAAAGTGTACTAAAAATGCTAATACACATATTTAATTAATAAACTATCAGTATACCTATAAGTTCACTTTTAGTGTAGTTGCAGTACAAGCTAAAAACTTTGATGTAAACTAGTTGTGTACTCTTAAACTATAAACTTAAACTATACTTACAAGTATACTTTTGTATACTAGAAAGTGGGCCAATTTAGTCCCAATGAGTATTGAAATAGTACACTTACGAGTATACTTCTAGTACACTAATATTTGTATACCTATTATATAAAGTATACTTAAAAATATACTTGAACTTTACTTAAGTATACTAAATAAAATCAACTGGAAGCATACTACTTTTTGGTAAGCGTATGTATGGGCTTTTTCAGATATTTCAGAGCAGTGAAAGACATAAGCTCCGACAAATTTCACACATTCGCAAAAAATGTGTGGAGAGCAGCCGCTTTAGTTTTGTTTCATTCTGGCCCGTCAAAGTTTAAACCCCATCTGATAAGCGAATGCGTTTTCGACCGCAAGTGGACGAGCTCAAAACGTTTTACACCCCGTTTACACCTGTACTTAGCGTTGTCCACTTGTGATCGGATCGACGAAAATGCATGTTAATACCAGATGTAAACAGGGCCTTAGATGCATTTAAACCTGTTGCAGGGGACTCCAACACAATATTAGGACACTTTAAAAAAGTGTATGACCTGCTCTTTAACAAAAAAAGCAGGTGCAGACCATTTTCCAATTTTTAAGCTTTACAAAAAAAAAAAAAAACAGTGCATTATTGCAAAGTTTTATAATTTACTGCACTTTGTTATTCTTCTGATTATTTACTGTGGCTAATGAATCAGAGTCTCGCACATTCATGGAAAACAGCTTACTTCTGTGTGGTAAAATAAGGTGGATACAAGATTTGTGTTGCACAGAAAGTCATATGGGTTTGGCATATCATGATTAGTAAAGATGACAGAATTTTAATTTTTGGGTGTACTATCCCTTTAAGCCTTCATGTTTGCTGAAACTCCAAGAGATTTGCATTTCACAGGAATCCAAAAGATGAAACCATCAAAAAGAACACAAGCACAGTTGGACAAGCTCAAGTCCGGACAGAGAAAACAACACCACAGTTTCAGCACAATGCTCCACTGCTGGGTGACATTTTCAAACGACAACCTTGAAAGACGTCAGAACAAGAGAGGAGAAAAATCACCTAATTATGTTCATATAAATAGTACAGCTAGCTAGCTAGCAAAACAATACATATCTTGTTCCTATTGGCCGTGTCTATGCTGCTTCAGCTCACAGTTTTCATTGTTGACGTTCCCCATCATCTTTATGAGCGTGTCTCCACACCAGGTGCATGTCATATCAGTTTGAGCACTTTTATTGTTGTTCTTGGATGAGTATGAGCTGTAATTATCTAAATTGTCACATGGCTAATCACAGTGCTGATTCTATTGAAGAGCGAAGCCCACATTTGACGCCAAGTGCCAAAATCAGTTTGACAACCTGGCCTGGACTCTTAATTAATTTTCCACCACGGTCTTCTCGCTAACACTTACTGATGCTAAATTTCATGCATGTCGCTATCATTTCCCATTAAGCCTTAGTTTGTCCCAGTGCACTAAGATACACTTGAAGATATTGAACGGTATTACAGGAAACAAAACATCATTGTCCCTTGAAAGCAGTCTGATCCCCAGTCTGAACATCTCTAGTCCTCGACACGCACGCTTACGCACACATGTGGATTAGGTTGTAGCGAGGGCAGAGTGAGAAAATCAGACACATAAGCTGTGAATTAGCCCTCCAAGGAAATATGCGCCAGACATTTCGGCAACAGCCCAGCGCTTCACATATTGTTTCAAGGGATGTGTCCACAGCTGTCAATGTTTGCAATGCAGCATGGGAAGCAACCCATTTGAGGGTGTGAGGAAACCAGCGAGTGCATCTGGGGTGCGTGTAGCAGCAGCAGCAGCAGCCTCGGAAATGTCTTACACTCGCAACAAATGATTTAAGCATCAGCAGCCTGCATGACTGAGATAAGCGCTCTACTTCACTTTGAAGGACGCTCGTATGCTTTGACAGCCCACTTTGTAATTTTAGTGCCAGACTTCTCTGACGCCGGGAGAACGAGCACTTTGAACAGAGCCCAGACTCTCTAGCATAACACAATCATCTTGACATGCTCATCTTCATGCTGACCTTTGGGAGGAGCTCTGCGAAGTAAGGATCTGTGGATATATGCTAGCCAACAGGTGGTCTATATAGTTGATCACTCTATCAGCACTTTTTGCTGGATAAGGATATAAAAGCAAGAAGAAAACTTGGTCATATTTAGTTAATTAATGTCCCTGGTTTGATTGTGTCTCTGAAACAACTGTGCTCTTCTCCTGATGTATTTACAGCCGGGGTATTAAGCAAATTTTAATGTGCCAAATCCATTCATTTCAACAGGAATCCACAGCCACTTTTCCACACTTGGCTTGAGCAGTTCTGAAAACGGAAAGGAATGTTTCCAGTTATGTTTCCGCTTTAGTTTGGTTCGGCATGGCACGATTACAAACGCCTTGGCCCAGAATTGACGTATTTGTATTACAAGCTCTGTTATCAGCCCAACAGTGGAAAATTAAACCGTACCCATTCTGGCCGGGACAGGTTGGCATGGAATGGAATGGTTAAGAAATGAGATAAGGTTTGGCACAATGGTGAAAAAATGGCTCATGTTACTGGGAATTTCGCTTGAAATCTATATTTTCCCATGCAGATTTCACAATGGGTTTAAGTTCACACCAATTCACCGTGTTGACCGACATAAAACTGATTGGTTTGAAAGTGAATTCTGTACTTGGACCTTTTTTGCCTGCAAAACACACCCATAATTTACTCACCCTCAAGCCATCCTAGGAGTATATGACAATTACATTTGACTTTCAGACAAATGTAATTGGAATTATATTTTTTTAAAAAAATGTACTGGCTCTTTCAGGCTTTATAAATGCAGGGAATGGGTGTTGAGATTCAAAAGTCCAATAAAGTGTATCCATCCATGATAAAAGTGAAAAATGAATCAATGCATTTGTGTGCAAAAAATCTATTTAAAACTTTATGAAACGTAGTCCCTAGCTTCCACTGTCAGACCACTGGGACTTTTAGGGTTTTCTACCCTCATGTGTTCCTTGACGTACTTTTCCCAATGATTTTTGTCTAATTCTGTCATTCTGTTTATCCATGACAGAACACTGGACCTAAACAATAGTATGTGGCATTTCCCCGTATTTTTATTTTATGTTTGGAATTTTTTTCTAATTTTTTTCACGAAATTCGTCGCTCTGGCATGGAGGAGCTAGAATCTGAAGAGCTTTGCATGGGACTTCAGTGTCTGGAGAGTGTCTGGCCCCAAACTGGAACACAGCTTGACCTAGAGCCCAGTCCATCATCACCCCGCTGCGCGGAACAAAAGCCTGAGCCCACGCCTGCCAAAATCAACAAGCCATCGCCAAAGAGAGCGACAGAGCCGAGGATCGTCCCGGAGCCAGAGCCTAACCCATCTGACCAGGTGCAAGAGCCAGCTACTGAGCACACACTGGTGGAGGAAGCAAGGGAATGTGAGGGCTTGAAGGAAAGCCCCGCTCACTGCACCATTACTGAGGGTGAGAGATGTATATGCAGACACGCCCGCTCTTATCCCACCATCATAAGAACTGTCAGTCTGCCCTGAACTGTCTGTCTGTCATGTTACGACCACAGAGGTTGTTCCCCTGTCCGGTGCACTCCGGCTATTGGGAGGCTATTGGGGGGCTATTGGGGCGCTGTCGGTTGGCCCCTGGAGTCGTCAGCCCGTCAGCTCCACCGTGGGTCACCTTCATGGCTGCAACCTGGGTCGCACCTGGCTCCTCCTGCTCCAAGACCTTCATGTCTCCTTCATGTCTTCTCCCTGGCTCCTCCCTCCAACTGATCCGCCTTGGCTCCATCTGTCTGTGTCTTGGCTCCTTTCTCCTTCTGGATCGTAGTGGTTTCTCTGGGCTCTTCCCTGACTGCTCCCTCCATCTGTTCCACCCTGGCTCCTCCCTTCGTCATCACCACCATGGACTCCGTTGGTCGTCCTCCTCTCGGTCATCCGACCACCTCCAGAACCTCCCACTGCGATCAACAAGCCATCACCAAGGAGAGTGACAGAGCCGAGGATCGTTCCAGAGCCAAAGCCTGACCCGTCTGACCAGGTGCAAGAGCCAACTGAGCACGCACCGGTGGAGGAAGCAAGGGAGTGCGAGGGCTTGAAGGAAAGCCCCGCCTACTGCACCACCGCTGAAGGTGAGATCCCACTGAACTCTGAGGATTTAAAAGTTTAAAAGACTCTTACCTGGATTTAAATCCTGACATGCCCTCTCTTTTCCCACCATCATCAGAACTGTCAGTCTGCCCTTAACTGTCTGTCTGTCCTGTTATTACCACAGAGGTTGTTTCCTTGTCCGCTGTGCTCCTGCTGTTAAGAGTTGTGATCTGGTATGTGTGGCCAGCACACACCATTTCAAACCCCCCCTGATTATCCTAAACTCCCGTCCAGCCTCCCTCTCCCACCAGTCCTCACCGTCGCTTCCCACTGTCTCCTGGCACCTTCTCTGCTCACCTTCAGCCCACCATCTGTGCAGTGCGTTCCCTTGTCTCCCCCTGCGGCCTCCACCTCGGTCCATCAATCCAGCGGCTCCACCATGGCTCCTATCTCCCTCCTCTCCGCCGTGGCCCTTCAGTTCACTAGCTCTGCTGGGCTCCCCCGTCCCTCCCGCTCTGCCTTGGTCAAACGTCGACCTTCCGCCACCTCAAGACTTCACTCCTCCAGCTGCGCCTTGTCCCTCCGTCTCTGTCAGGCTCCTCCTTCCCTCCGGCTTCACCTTGGAGCCATTTGCTCTGCCTTGGCCCTCCGGTACCTCAGTGTCATCCTGGCTCGTCGGCTCTCTGGCTGTCAGTCCTTCCTCCACCATGGTTCCTCCCTCTGTCGGCTCCACCGTGGGTCACCTTCATGGCTGCGACCTGGCTCCCACCTGGCCCCTCCTTTTCCAAGGCCCTCATGTCTTCTCCCTGGCTCCTCCTCCTCTCAGTCTGATCCGCCTTGGCTCCTTCTGTCTCCGTCTTGGCTCCTCTCTCCTTCTGGATCGCCATGGTTCCTCCGGGCTTCTCCCTGGCTGCTCTCTCCATCTGTTCCACCCTGGCTCCTCCCTCCGTCATCACCTCCCTAGACTCTGTTGGTCGTCCTCCTCCCAGTCATCCGGCCACCTCCAGAACCTCCTCCTGCCTGCCTGTGCTAACCTTTCGCCATCCCTCCACCATCTCCTGATCCCTCCTTCTCTGTGGCACGAGATTGCGCCTTCCAGAAGGGACAAACTGTCACACCACTGGGACTTTTAGTTTGTTTTCCTTGACCTAGTTTTCCCTCACTTGAGTCTTTCAGTTTACCCGTGACACACTGTCGTATGTGCTTTCACAAGAGAGTGGTGTTTTAGTGGATGACGTAGAATGTAGGCGTAGCGT
The DNA here is from genome assembly GCF_022985175.1 of Labeo rohita. Taxonomy (NCBI): domain Eukaryota; kingdom Metazoa; phylum Chordata; class Actinopteri; order Cypriniformes; family Cyprinidae; genus Labeo; species Labeo rohita. The sequence goes on from NC_066878.1 coordinate 15,837,031, forward strand.
AAGCTCCAGTGAGAAGTGATGAATGCGGAAGTGCCGTGGAGAGAGCAAACAAAACAACGGTCATGGGTCAAGGGCAAGGATTTCGATATAAGCCAAGAGGAGACTGGTTTTCCTTTTCTGTAAACAAAACTTGGTTCTCGCCAGACTAGCATATTCTCACCGGAGCTTATGCTACGCTTACGTCCTGCATCATCTGCTGGAAAGCCACTCTCTTGTGATTGCGCATACAACATTTAGCGGAAGCTAGAGATTATGGTGTATAAAGTTTTAAATAAAGATATGTTTCTTACACAAACATGTCAATTCACTTCAGATGGCCTTTTTTAACCCCCCGTGTGAAGCACTTTTTTTGATGAATGGATGCACTTTATTGGAGTTTAAAATCTCAACACCCATTCACTGCCATTGTAGAGCTTGTTTGAAGGTGCCAGGAAATTTTTTTAATATGACTCTGATTGTATTCGTCTGAAAGAAAAAAGTCATATACAACTAGAATGGCATGAAGGCAAGTAGCTCACAGGGTATTTTTACTATCCCTGTGAAGGCAGGAACTTCTAAGGACTATGAACTGTGTATGTATTTATGAAAGAGGCTTAAGAGAACTCACGCAGTAATAGCAGCTCCAGCCGGTGGTGGTGTGGGCTGTCTCTCTCATTTCCTGCAGGGCTTCAGTGCTCAGGTAACCCATCTCCCGCAGACAGCCGTCATGGAAGACCCGTGTGCACATCCGGCAGGGGAACAGATCGTCTGCCGTCCAAACCTCACACACCTCGCACATCTCATCGTTGATGGGCTGAATGCAGAAAACAGATAAATCATTCCTTACTTAGCAACCAGACTCTTATTGATTCACTGAAAAAAGGCCATACAGCCCACTGAAAATGCATAATTACACATGACAGGAAGTGTGGTGATTCATCAATATGCTAACACCTCTACAATCAAATTTCTATACCTTTCTCCATTAGCTGCTTTCCATTAAAGGTCACCAAATATAGAAATAATCTCACTTGACATTCCCTGCTCATTTAAAGTCTCCTATGGTGCAGCCGAATCTGCATGTGGTTTACTTTTATGTCATGATATGTGGACGTCATGCTGGTTTGATGAATGCAGCACAAGAAAACGTTTTACTGATCCCAGGAGCCAAATTTATTTAAAGTTTTATAAATATTAAACTGTTCAGAGTAGATACCTACTGTTTAAAAAATCTAAAACTACTGTAACTATTGCCAAGAAACGTACTTTGAAACTGCATCTTGCCAAAATATGTAAATTATAGATATGACATATAAATTATGTCATTCATTCTTCATCTTTTGAAGCATCAGACACAAGCTACGAACACTGAAGCTACTTAAAGAAGTAGTTCACTTCCAGAACCAAAATTTACAGACAGAGTACCCTTTGTCATCCTAGATGTTCATGTCTTTCTTTCTTCAGTCGTAAAGAAATTATGTTTTTTGACAAAAACATTTTAGGATTTATCTCCATATACTGGACTTCTATGGTGCCCTCAAGTTTGAGCTTCCAAAATGCAGTTTAAATGCAGCTTTAAAGGGCTCTAAACGATCCCAGACATCTTATCTAGCGAAATGGTTTCTAAAAAAATAAAAATTTATATACATTTTAACCTCAAATGCTTCTGGAAGTGAACTACTCCTTTAAAGGGAAAATATATTTTGAAACTATATAATTGTACAAAAGGCACGTTTTATAGTACCAAATATTACTACAAAGACAGGGGAATTCAAACTGATGACTTTTTAGCTATTGTTATTGTAAAATGAAATTAAGTTAAATTAAATTAAATTAAATTAAATTAATAAATAATATGTATTAAGGGGTGACTTGTTTGAACATCAAATAAAATAAACAAAAATAAATATTACATGGAATGGAATAAAAGAAAATTAAAATTGTTTTAAGGGGAAGCCAAATTGATGACTGATATATATATATATATATATATATATATATATATATTGTTTTATGTTGTTTGTTTTGACTATTTCCAAAACAACACTAAAATGTTCTCAAGTTACTAGCATCGCTACTTTTAATTAATTCCCCTCAAACAGGTAATGAGTGTTTAAAAAATCTGGTCAATCAGTGATGGAATCTACAACTATATCTAACAAACTGCATCTTGCATCATCTTATTTCATGCTGCTCTTCCTCGCTGCAGCGTCACCCGTCTAGAGACAGACTGTGGAGATTGGACATAACTATTGACAAGCTGTCACATTAATGCAACTCAGGGTCAGACATTTTAAAGCCTTGAAAGCGTGCAGAGACAAAACTGTAGTTCAAAGTTTAGTTTATTTTCAAGGACTTTTGGTGCAGACCCAAAAGTCTCCACAGGAGCTGGGATGGTTTGAGAGCTGTGATGACTCATGGCCCGGTTACTGCTGCTAGTTCTGCTAGAGTCATTATGACGCAAACGCACCATCACAGCTAAATATTACAATGTGAAAAGAGACCTGCAGGGGAAGGACATGGAACGTGGAAACCAAGCATTACAATTAGCTTTACCTCCACAACCACTGCTAACTAATCAACTTCAAGTAATTAGTCAATTTGCTTATTACAATCACCTTATTAAATATTAAACATATTTTTAAAGTGCCGTGGCACTAGGAAACCAGGAATCAAAAACTTGTCAGATATTCCAGATGAAAAATTCACCCTACTGTGGCGTAGGCACCAGACATACTCAGTCTTTGCTCTTCAGATTGTGACATGTGTCTCTGAGGAGGTGAGGATTGTGATATGAGCGCGGGGGAGATGTGCTGTATTTAGAAGCGGGACGATCAGAAGAGCCAAAGGACGTCACCTTGAATCTGACTCAGTACGCTCAGCATCATTATTTCACATTGGTATTTAACTGCTAGAATGGTAGTGGACCTCTATTGTTGCTGGATGATAAAAATAGCACTTTGGCATTTTATATGTGTATATTCAAGGGGGCGTTTACTCAGAGGAGGCAAGGGAAGCAGTGCCTCCTCAAAATATTGGATCAGAAAAAAAAATTGTAGTACCAACATAAAACAACACCATACATTAAAAAGTGTATAAATCACTTGTTTTTCTAAAGAAGCATTGTCCAAAAGCAAGTTACAGTGGGAGTCTGCATCTCTCTCGCCTCCCCTGAGCCCACTGAGTTTTAACAGACCCCCTAAAGCGTGCGGTGAGTTTGGTGGGGGATAATTGAGAATGAATGGGAGAAAGTCACATAGCGATACTGCACTATGATTGGATACGACTGGTGTTTGTCTGTGATTGGTTCATGTGATAAATCCCGCCTCTTGTGTTCATGCGTGCGTGTTCGCGAATCAGTCTGAATGAACAATACAATGGTGTTAATGGGGAGACTAATTTTAAGAAGTAAGTTAACATCTCACATACTTATAACCACTTTGTTATGTCAAATTAAGACTTAAAATGGCAATAAAACATAATCTGTGGGAGTATTTATCAAGCTTTGATGACTAATGATCCAAAAAAATAGTTAAAAGTTTACTATTAAGAAGAATAGCTGAACATAAGTTCACAAATAAAATTTTGTTGCTGCCTTGAGTTACTACTTTGGAATAAATGTAAAATGCTAAAAACTTGATGAGATTCATACTCTGCTTTAATAAATAGAATATTGATTACACTGTTAATGTAAAAATAAGTTATAGATTTTTTTTTTCTTTTTGTTTAGAAAAGATGTTTATTTAACCAAGAAAATGTGACTTGGACATGAATTTACATTTGATTTAAAAAAAAAAAAAAAAAAAAAACAGACACACACACATATATCATATATATGTGTAAATTTAAGCCGAAGCATTAACTGGAAATACATAAAAATGAAAACTGGACTAAAGCTATTGCTGAAATAAAAGTAAATGTACTATAAATAGGTAAATAGGCATTTAAACTAACAACAACAACAATTTTTTTTATATTTTATATTTTATATATATATATATATATATATATATGCATACATACATACATACAATTATATTACATAGATTTTATATATATATATATATATATATTAAAAAAGGAATATACCCATTAAAAAACCTAAATAACCTAAATATTTATTATGATGCTTTTAAAAAAGAGCTTTTAAAACTTTTGTAACAGTACACTCTATTAAATGCTGGGCAAAAAACAACCCAGCACTGGGTGAAATATGGACAAACCCGGCAACTGGGTTGTTTTGACCCAGTGGTTGGGGTAAATGTTTAACCCAGCCTTCTGGGTAGTTTTATTTAACTAGTAACTACTTAAAAAATACTCTATTTCTTGCTTAAAATGAACCCAAAATGAATGGGTTGGAAAATAAAGTTTATTAATATGTTCAATAAATTAACATCAATTAACAAGTTGAATAAATAATAATTAAATAATACTAAAAAAATTAAAAATTAAATAGCTTAAATCATTCACCTTTTGATTATTGCTGATACCTCTAATAATTATGTGTATTTTTTTATTTTTTATTTACAGCCTATTTTGAGTTCATTTTAAACCAGCCATACAGTCATTTTTAAATAATAGTTGAGTTAAATAAAACTACCCATGAGGTTGAGGTAAACATTTAACCTAACAGCTGGGTCAAAACAACTCAGTCGCTGAGTTTTTCCATATTTCACCCAGCAGTGGGTTGTTTTTAACCCAGGATTTTTTAGAATGTGGTCACAATTCATTTTAAGGTCTGATTCTCACTATTAACTAAGTATAAACTACAACCTTTGCCTCAAAAAACTCAAAAATTTGCTGCTTATTAATTGTTAGTAAGGTATGAGGTTGGATTAAGAGATCTGAAATATGGTAACGCAGAATAAGGTATTAATATGTGCTTTATATGTATTAATAAACAGCCAATATGCTACTAACATGCATGCTAATGAGCAACTAGTTAATAGTGAGAATTGGTTCTTAATATGAAGTGTTACTGTTACTCTCCTACCTTTCAGATTTCTCTTATGACAATCTCAGCAGAGATGTCAACATTGTCTTAAAATGTGCTTGGATTTGCCAAACTACCAACATCTTGACTATGAACTCTAACATTTCTCATCAAATTATTCCAACAATCAAATAATCTGATGCTAAGTGATATTGTAGTTCTATACTCTATGTATTTACTTCTCGGATAAAGTTTATTCCCCTTTGCCAAAGTAAAGCAAAATTATTCATTCGCACAATTATATTTGCCAGCTGTTCAATTTTTCATTCATGTCAGTACTGCCTGTTTGTTTATTCATTTTCCTGAACCATATTTCAACATCAGCAAATGCATCTAGACATACCTCACAAAGACGAGCCAAATTGCATCTCATTCTGCCTGCTCTTATGTGTTTTCTATCTGCTGAGAGAGAGACTACAGGTAAACAAAAGCTCTCTGTTGAGTGGACTTGTGTAGAGTGGCTCTTCTCCGGCTCGCTATGAGGCCTGGCCCCATCGCCGCAAGCTTCAGTGACCCCAATTAATTTCGGACTGATCCCAGACGCCAGCGCGGCTCACCCAGCCAGGTTTTTCCAGCACAGCCTATACCCGCTGCCCACGCACTGTCAACAAACCTGAGCTGCCATTTAGACTGAGCTGGGATCAGCTTCCCTTACTCACAGTCTTGACATTTTCTCACAAATACTTGTGTCGCAGAGCAAGTTTCAGCTCTGAATGAAAGGATAACCTCCCTGACAGCACCCCTCTACTTTTAACTGGAAGGGAAGACAGACTAGTTTGTATATTATTTTAGTGGTGTTATTCGATCTCATGCAGTTGTAGGTATGGGACTTTCACAGAGTAAATAACCAGATATTAAGGTTAAGAGGTTGTGCTAGAAGGTTGGAGTCTATGATCATTGCTATAATGTCTCATTTTTGAGGCTTGGTGTCCAAAACAGTCAGGAAAAAAAAAAAAAAAAATATATATATATATATATATATATATATATATATATCATACAAAATTAAATTTGAATATAATATAATATAAATAATGTAATATATAAATAAGTAATATAAAAATATAGTATATAAAAAAATACTATTTATAAATATACATAAATAGCATACTCCCTCAAATAAATAACAAAACTAAAGTAAACTGTTTAATGCAAAATTGTCTATTTAATTTAATTAAATAAAAAAAAATTAATAAAAAATAAAACTATAGTAATAAATGATAGTGTCAATTACCACTGTAAATATATTTTATATAATTATTCACACTGCTTAATATATAAATTAATATATATTCCCTCATACAAATATAAAAGTAAATAAAAATGGTTAACACAAAATAAAAAACAAAAAAACAAATGAAAAATAATAAAAAATAAAATAATAATAATAATAATAATATATATATATATATATATATATATATATATATATACATATATATATATATATATATATATGGTGTCCAGTCAGAAAAATATATACAAATATCATAAAAAATAAAATTCTAATATAAAATAATATAATATAAATCATATAAAAATATAGTACATAAAAAAATACTATTTAATAATATGCATAAATATATAGCACACTCCTCCAAATAAATAAATGCAAAATTGTATATTTAATTTAATTAAAATCAAATGTAATTATTTTTTTATTTTATTTTATTTATATTTTACCTTAAATACAAAACAAAATTAAAAGTTGTTCATGTAAAATAAATGTAAAAAAATGTCTATTTTATAAAAAATAAACAAATTAAAAACTATGAAAACAATCATAATAACAAATTACATTGTTAGTTACCATTTTATATATATATATATATAAAATTAATTAATATATAATATATCTATATATTAAAATAACTATCCAAACGACTTGTCTAAAATTGGGTTAAGGGTTTATAATTAAATAAATTGAATTAGTAAAATATTTAATTAATTAAAAAAGATTATATATAAATATATATATACATATATATATACCCTCAAATAAATATAAAACAAAAAAAATGGTTAATGCAGAACAAATTTAAAATTTACATATATTATAAATATATGTTATATTATTATTTAAACCGCTGGTCCAATGTATGGTTAAGAGGATATAACATAAAACAATTAATTTATAAAATATTTAATAAAAAATAATAATAATTAAAAGTAATAATAATTTTCAAAATAAATATAAAACTAAACAAAAAATGGTTAATGCCAAATAAATTTTAAACATATCTATTTAATAAAAATAAACAAATAAAATGAATTAAAAAAAATAAAATTCTAATAATAATGATGCTGTTAATTACCATTATAAATATAATTTAGGTAATTATCCATCTATTCACATATTTCACATTATTTTTTTTTCCCACTTTATGTAGGTCGAGGGGACATAATAAAATAAAATGAATTTATAAAACATTTAATAATCAAAGAATAATGATATATTGAGAATATATATAATTTCTCCAAGTAAAAACATATGTAACTATTTATTTTTACCTTTAACTTCCTATATACACAAAAGAATGTGCATAAATAAAAGATACTTCTTCTGTAATACTTCTACTGTAAACACGCTTACAATGACAGATGAGCAGAAATGCTGGAGCACCACAAGTAGATATTTCAAAATCGAACTTTATTCAAAACGATAAATCCTTTAGCCGTATTACCTGCTCTCTTTGCCCAAGTGGCACGTCTACAGGTTGGTCGTCGTTGACCTCTCTTTTTGGCCGCACAAATGCAGGAGGTATGAGCTGATGTGCCTTCTTTAGATCCTCAGGCTCCACCCCCTTCCCATCACGGAGCCGCCCCCAAGCCTCCTGATTGGCCTTGTGCTCCTCTCTGGGCGGAGCTGAGGCCTGCTGATTTGGTAATGACCCTGCTTTGCTGTCCTTGTCTTTCTGTTCAGTGTGCTCTTTGTTAGCCTGGTGGGATCCATCAGCAGATCCGTCCCCGTTCTCGGCTATGACCTCTTCGGTCGGGGCCGCAGCCGCTGGGGCCGCTCGGTCCTTCAGACCGTCTTTAAACGCAGACACAACCGCGCTGCACTTCTGCACCTTCTCCACCTGCTGCTTCTTGGACATCAGCACACCCATGGCTGCAAAACATAAACACATCAACATGACACATTATTATATCACGTCAGACCTATGCTGATCTTTTCAGCTGGTTAAGCTTCAAATCCTGCATTACATGAGTATAGTAAAGCGAGACAGTTCTCATGCTTGCTGCGTCGGTGTTAGCACCCCGTTGCATAACAAATATTAAGGTTGAAAACAAGACACGTTCTGTCGACTTTGTCTCTAAATCATTGCTCTGGCAAAATACGCCCACATGCTGGATCAGACAGATTTTGTGAACCACAGCAAATGTGTTGCAAACCACCTCGCTAGCGTTTTCTTCACACAGATCTCTCGTATGATTGATCACTGGAAGACTTGATGTGTCTCGTATTGGTCTGCTGCCATCGCAGACCATCAATCTTAACTAATGGCAACATGTGGCGACTTGTGATTGCAGTGTGAACGGGGAGCAAAACCAACACAGAGCTGTTCAATCGCAAGATTTTGTGATGCACGATCAGGGTTGTTTGCCGTTCAGAGCTCGGATGAAAACACCCAATTTAATTCCTGAAGAGTTTTAGAATTTTTAAATGAATTCCTAAGGAATACAGAATAATAATTAGGTTTTAAGAAAACATTAAATAAAGTTCAAATAAATTCATATAATAATGTATGGTTAAGGGGTTATAAAAAATAAAATGAATTTCTAAATTATTGAATTAAAAATTGATACTTTTTAATATATATTCCCTCAAATAAATATAAAACTAAACAAAATAGTAAAATGGTTAATGCAAAAATACATTTTAAAAATGGTCTATTTCATACAAAATAAACAATACAAATAATAAAAATATAATTATAATAATAAATTATGCTGTCATTTACTATATTATAAATATATTTTATATAATTATCCAAACAGCTTATCCAATGTGTGGTTAAGGGGAAAAAAATAAAATAAAATAATAAAATAAAATAATTAAAAAACAATACTTTTTAAAACATATTCCCTCAAATAAATACAAAACTAAACAAAAATGGTTAATGCGAAATAAACTTTAAAAACTGTCTATTTGATACAAAATAAACAAATACATAATAATAAAAATATTTTTTTTTAAATAAATTATGTTAGTTACCATTATAAATATATTTTATATAGTTATCCAAACAGCTTGTCCAATGTATGGTTAAGGGGATTAGATTAAATTAAATTAAATTATTTAAAAAATTATACTTAAATACATATTTCCTCAAATAAACACAAAACTAAACAAAGATTGTGCATGCAAAATCTATTTAAAAATAGTCATAATTATACATAATTATGTAAACAGCGTGTCCAAAGTATGGTTAAGAGGATATAATAAAATTAAATTAATTTATAAAATATTTCATTAATAAATAAAAAACACTTTATATATATATATATATATATATATATATATATATATATTCCCACAAATAAATATAAAAATAAACTTAAAATGGTAAAAAAAAAATTATAATAATAAATTATGCAGTCAATTACCATAATAGATTTTTTTAGATAATTATAGATGCATTTATTAATTCTACAAACTATTCATTCAATCTACTAACTACCATATAATAGCCAAATGGTAGTTTTTATTAATAAAACAAATTTTCAGTATTAATTAACCATAAAAATGTTGATATATACATACGTTTTTGCCCTATTTTTGAAACTTTTACATGATTATATGATATTACTAATCAACGTCTATTCATATATACATTATATAAACCGGTAAATCAAATACAACATTTAGAATATATAAATACAGTAATTAGACTACCACAGAATTTTTTTTGCTCACAAAGGCTGCATTCATTTGATCAAAAATACAGTAAAGACAATATATAGTGAATAATATTATTACAATTTAAAATAACTGTTTTCTATATGATACATGATATTTCTATATGACCATGATACATTTTCCTTCAAAATTCTTTTTAAATATTTGAAATATGTATTTTTCCTAAAGATATAATAGTATTTACTGTGACTTCTTATCAATTTAATGCATCATTGCTGAATTAAAGTATTTATTTATCATTATTGTAATACTTGTACTTCTTTATATACACATGTGCATACTTTACAATAAGGTAAATTCCTTTTTCTGTCATTCCAATTCAGCGTTCTGTGGGTTCACACTCATTGACTGCAAGAAAGCCAATTCCAATTTGGAACTTTTTCCAACCCTGCTTAAAACACAAGAACGGAACGTGCACTAAGAAATGAATTTGAAGCATTTCGCTTCTTCAGTTTCATTCTTTTGTTGGACATGAAGTGTAATTTAGCTTGTCCAAAGCAGACACCAGATAATCTCGAATGCTTGCTCCATCCGTTCAGCCTTTAATCAGGGTAATGGTGTGAAACTGCTTCAGTTGCATTCTCTCGCCTTCTAAACACAAAGCACAGCATGCTTCTGAGTTTCAATGGATATTTCCTTGCCTCATTTATTCTTAACTATCAGCCCAAGCTCTGGACCATCACGTTCTTCTCTCTCTGTATCTCTGTACCCACGAAACAAGGCACACTGTAATATCACTGTTATCCCTAAAGGCAGCATCTGAGAATGAACTTTAATTATGAGGGCGGCGCTGAGCCTCATCTCATCAAAGGCCTGGGAGTGACAGAGAGATTTTTGCAGTAATTACCCCTGGCTGTATGATGTATTTTACCCTGTTACAGCTCAGCGTGTTCTGATAGATGCCACATCAGCTGGCTGAGGGAGGTGTGGTTTAATGTCTTGTCACCGAATTAATTAATGTGTATCTTTGAGGCACAATCTCAAAGCTGGCAACAAACTGCATATATTACTGTCAGAGAATTACATTATTTATTTCCCAAGTCAATAAAAAAATTGTTATGTATCTGGGAAAGCGACTTTAAAACTGTAGCTTGTCAAACAAACAATCATTTTTGAGTAGCTCAATTGCAGCCAGGCAACCGTTCAGAAAACAGTCGGGATTCCCAATTAGGGTAACAGAATTAATCAACATTTAAACAGATTTATTTACATCAGTTTTACTGTTTTTAATTTAACTAATTTTAATATTGTAAAAATTAATGTATTAAATCTTATTTCTCTGTATACTGCTACAACAAAAGTAATGGATCAGTGTCAAATAAATCAGTAATTTTTCAAATGTATTTAATTATTTTAACATATTTTGTTTGGTTGTTTGTTTAGCTATATTTGATAACAATACTATTTTCTGATTGATATAACGCTATGTTCCTCTTTAATACATGGTACTGGTCTTATTGTGCACATTTAATCAGAAAAATGAATCAGTCAGAATTTCATTCCAGAATTATTAATTTAATAACTTGGTTCATTATTTATTTCTTAGTTTTTGCATTACGGAATAAAAACAAAAACAAAAAAAAAAGATATGATCGGTGACATATTACGACAGCGTTTTAGTGCCACGTTAAAAAAATCAAAGATTACAAGATTAAAATCGTAATATTTTGAGAATAAAGTCTAAATATTTAAAAAATAAAGTCGAAATTCCGAGAATAAAGTCGAAATGTTTCGAGAATAAAGTCAAAATACTATGAGAATGAAGTCGAAATATTTTGAGAATTAAGTTGAAATATTATAAATATTATAAAAAAAGTCCAAATGTTTCGAGAACAAAGTCGAAATTACAAGAATAAAGTCAAAATACTATGAGAATAAAGATGAGATATTTCGAGAATAAAGTCAAAATTACGAGAATAAAGTCGAAATACTACGAGAATAAAGACAAAATATTTCGAGAAAAAAGTCAAAATGTTTCGAGAATAAAGTCGAAATTACAAGAATAAAGTCAAAATACTACGAGAATAAAGCCGAAATATTTTGAGAATAAAGATAACATATTTCGAAAATAAGGTCAAAATTATGAGAATAACGTCAGAATACTACAAGAATAAAGATGAGATATTTCGAGAATAAAGTCAAAATTATGAGAATAAAGTCAAAATGTTTTGAGAATGAAGTATTTAGATAATAAAGTCGAAATACTATAAGAATAAAGTCAAAGTATTTCGAGAATTAAGTCAAAATACTATGAGAATAAAATCTAAATATTTCTAGAATAATGTCGAAATTATGAGAATAAAGTAAAAATATTTTGATAATAAATCTTAAATATTTTCAGAAAAAAGTCAATGTTTTGAGAATAAAGTCTAAATATTTTTTTGTTGCTGCTATACGCTTAGAGTTTGAGCTCTGTCAAGTTAAGTTCTTATTGTCTACTTTTCAATCTAAAATTATTTTTATACAGCATCATTTTCGCTTCATATAACGTGTGAATATACCCCCTGTTGTATTTTACAACTAAAACAACCAGATTGCCTTGTTATCACTAGTTTTGTTTTGATTTCCTGAGTCCGTCAGCTTATAGCCCGTTAGCACCACCAGCGTGGTTGCCGCTAACCTTGCTTGCTTTAGCTGGAGGCCATGGAGAAGCAGATTCACGAGCTGTTGGAGAGGCAGGCCGAGCTGAGAGAGCAGAGAGCCGCTCTGGAATCCTCACGGGTAAGTATACAGCGCAAAAGTAACACTCCCACCACCTCTACTCGGTGTGCTTTTCTGCACAGGTCCCGTGCACCCAGGATGCGATCTCTCCAGGTGTCCTTCACTCCAGCGCCGGAACACCACGGACCCTGGGTGCAGCAGCAGTGGAAGACGCTAGCCAGGCCCTGGACGAGGACCTCGCCCCCTCCGCCGCCTCCGGTCTTCGAGATCTTCACCCAGAACCGCTTCGCTCCCTTCCGCGAGACGGAACGCGACACTGTGATCATCGGAGACTCCATTGTCCGGTATGTCCGTGCTACCTTAGCTAAAGGTAAAGTGCACACTTACTGTTTTCCTTGTGCTCACGTTCTCAATGTTTCTGCGCAGATACCTGCAATCCTGAAGGTCAGCGAGCGTCGGCGCAATCGTCCTGCACGAAGGGGTGAACAACATCAATTTGCCGTTGACGTAGGTTCAGAAGAGGGACTTCAGCAGCCTGATCGAGACGGTTCGCAGCACATCACCCACAATGAGGATCATTGTGTCAGGACCACTTCCCACGTATCGACGTGGCCACGAAAGGTTCAACAGACGTCTTGCTCTAAATGAATGGTTATTGATATGGTGTAAAGAACAGAAACTGCTCTTTGTTAATAACTGGCATCTTTTCTGGGAACATCCTAGGCTTTTCCGTGCCGATGGCCTGCACCCCAGCAGAGTCGGAGCGGAACTCCTGTCAGACAACATCTCCAGGACACTACACTCCGTTTAACTATGAAGACAACTGTCAAATAACTGCTATGATGGCTTTTGTTCTAAACACTTAAATGATAGTACTTGCATTGTCCAATCTATAAAGACTGTGTCTGTTCCTCGAATAGTGAGGTCAAAACATATATTTAATGTAGGATCAAGAAAAAATCTGATCGTGATTAAACCAGAAAAATGCAAAATAAATGAACAGAAACCATTTTTAAAGCTTGGGCTCCTATACATTAGATCACTTGCACCCAAAGCAGTTATTGTGAATGAAATGATCACAGATAATAGTTTTGATGTACTCTGCTTAACCGAAACCTGGCTAAAACCTAATGATTATATTGGTCTAAATGGGTCTACTCCACCAAACTACTGTTATAAGCATGAGCCCCCCAGATTGGTCATTGCGGGGGTGTTGCAACAATATATAGTGATATTCTCAATGTAACTCAGAAAACAGGGTACAGGTTTAATTCATTTGAATTGCTTTTGCTTAATGTTACTCTATCAGATATGCAAAAGAAATCTCTCCTATTTCTCGTTTTAGCTACTGTGTATAGACCACCAGGGCCGTATACAGAGTTCCTAAAAGAATTTGCAGAATTCCTTTCAAAACTATTGGTTAATTTTGATAAAGCGCTAATTGTCTGAGATTTTAACATTCGATGCGTTAGGTCTTGCGTTTACTGACCTAATAAACTCTTTTGCAATCAAGCAAAATGTCACCGGGCCCACTCATCGTTTTAATCATACACTAGATTTAATTATATCGCATGGAATTGATCTTACTGATATAGATATTGTACCTCAAAGCGATGATGTTTCTGACCATTTCTTTGTACTGTGCATGCTGCGTATTACTGATATTAACTATATGGCTCAGACGTTATCGTCTGGGCAGAACTATTGTTCCAGCCACCAAAGATAGATTCACAAATAACCTGCCTGATTTATCTCAACTGCTCTGTGTACCTATTAATACACAGGAACTAGACAATATGGGCACCATCTTCTCCAATACGTTAGAAGCTGTTGCCCCCATCAAATTGAAAAGAGAATAAAGTCAGAGAAAAACATACTGCACCATGGTACAACAGTATTACACATTCTCTCAAGAAAGAAATTCGTAATCTTGAGTGCAAATGGAGAAAAACTAACTTGGAAGTTTTTAGAATTGCATGGAAAAACAGTATGTGCAGATATAGACAGGCTTTAAAAGCTGCCAGGGCATATCCGCAAACTCATAGAAAATAACCAAAACAATACAAGATTTTTATTTAGCACATCGGCCAGATTAACAAATAACCAGACACCACCCGATCTAAATTTCCCTTACAGTTTAATTGTAATGACTTTATGAATTTCTTCACTGATAAAATAGAAAACATCAGAAATACAATAACAAACGTAGATTCTACAGAGCCTAATACGTCAGCTTCTTTCGCCACACCAAAAGAAAAACTGGAGTTCTTTACAACTACAGGACAGGAAGAGCTAAATAAACTTATCACTGCTTCTAAACCAACAACATGCTTATTGGATCCTGTACCCACTAAATTACTGAAAGAATTGTTACCTGTGGCAGAAGGAACCGCTTCTTAATACTATTAACTCCTCGTTATCTTTAGGTCACGTCTCAAGACCATTCAAGCTGGCGGTTATTAAGCCTCTTATTAAGAAACCACAACTAGACCCTAGTGAACTGGCAAATTACAGACCCATTTCTAATCTTCCATTTATGTCTAAAATTTTAGAGAAAGTTGTATCTGCTCAGCTGTGAGCCTTCTTGCAAAAAAATGGTATCTATGAAGAATTTCAGTCAGGTTTCAGGCCCCATCATAGCACAGAAACTGCACTTGTTAAAATCACTAATGATTTGCTTTTATCTCATTGATAGTTTTACATGATCTTAGTGCTGCGTTCGACACTGTAGATCATGACATACTAATAGATCAACTACAAAACTATGCGGATATCCAAGGGCAGGTATTAAGATGGTTTAGATCCTACCTGTCCGATCGCTACCACTTTGTTTATTTAAATGGGGAGTCATCTCAGTTATCACCAGTAAAGTATGGAGTGCCACAAGGATCTGTCCTAGATCCTCTGCTATTTTCAATATACATGCTTCCCCTTGGTAATATTATTAGAAAACACAGGATTAGTTTCCATTGTTATGCTGATGATACTCAACTATATATCTCAACAAGACCAGATGAAACCTCTAAATTATCAACGTTAACAGAGTGTGTTAAAAATGTAAGAGATTGGATGATTAATAATTTTCTCCTATTAAATTCAGATAAGACAGAGATATTACTTATTGGACCAAAAACAATACACAGAATCTTTTGACCTATAATCTACAACTAGACAGATGTACTGTTACTTCCACTACAGTCAAAAGTCTGGGTGTTATATTAGACAGCAACTTGTCTTTTGAAAATCATATTTCTCATGTTACAAAAACAGCATTCTTCCATCTTAGAAACATTGCCAAGCTACGAAACATGTTACCTGTTTCTGACGCAGAAAAGTTAGTTCACACATTCATGACCTCTAGACTGGACTATTGTAATGCACTACTAGGTGGTTGTCCTGCACCTTCAATAAACAAGCTACAGATAGTCCAAAATGCAACTGCTAGAGTCCTTACCAGGTCAAGAAAATATGATCATATTACCCCAATTTTAAAGTCTCTGCACTGGCTGCCTATTAGGTTCCGCATCAACTACAAAATATTACTTCTTACCTATAAGGCCCTCAATGGTTTAGCTCCTGCGTACCTAACTAGTCTTCTACCATGCTACAATCCATCACACTCGTTAAGGTAGCAAAACTCTGGACTTTTGGTAGTTCCTAGGATAGCAAAGTCCACTAAAAGAGGTACAGCTTTTTCGCATTTGGCTCCCAAACTCTGGAATAGCCTTCCTGATAATGTTCAGAGTTCAGACACACTCTCTCTGTTTAAATCTAGATTAAAGACTCATATTTTTAACCAAGCATTCAAATAATGCATCTCATAAACTTTTACTGCAGTTATATCTGATCAAATGCTCATTATTAATCTTTTAGCTCTGGTTGAACAAATCTTTCTTTGCTTGGTTTGAACAGCAGCTACGTTAATTATGTTCCTATTTGTTCTCTGTTTCTTCCATGGGATTGACATCTCATGGTAACTAGTAATTCACAAGGTTCAGTCTGGATCCAGAACACTTAAGAAGAGATAATGCCAACCCCGCAGACGACTTCAGATGATGCCAACCCTGAAACAACAATACAGCACTACCGAATTTTGCTACTAATTTATAGTGTTTTTTGTCTGTTTGATTATGCCATTAATTGATCTTTACCATACATCTCTGCCATATATACATCAACTTGACATAGTCACCACTAGTAAGCTACTACTAAATATATTGTAAAAACTTTAATTTGCTGTAAAGTTGCTTTGCAACGATATGTATCATGAAAGGCGCTATACAAATAAATTTGAATTGAATTGAATTTAAATATTATGAGAATAAAGTAGAAATATTTCGAGAATAAAGTTGAAATTACGAGAATAAAATCGAGAATAAAGTCAAAATATTTCGAGAATAATGTCAAAATTACGAGAATAAAGTCAAAATACCACAAGAATAAAGACAAAATATTACGAGAATAAAGTCAAAATTACGAGAATAAAGTCAAAATATTATGAGAATAAAGTCAAAATTACGAGAATAAAGTCAAAATATTATGAGAATAAAGTCAAAATTACGAGAATAAAGTCAAAATATTTTGAGAATAAAGTCGAAATTACGAGAATGAAGTCTAAATATTTCAAGAATAAAGTCAAAATTACAAGAATAAAGTCAAAATTTTTCAAGAATAAAGTCGAAATGTTTAGAGAATAAAGTTAAAAAAAACAACAATAATAAATTCATAATATTTCGAGAAAAAAAGGTAAAATGTTTTGAGAATAAAGTCAAAATATTTTGGGAATAAAGTCGAAATTGCTAGAATAAAGTTAAAATATTTTGAAAATAAAGTAGAAATTATGAGAATAAAGTCTAAATGTTTCAAGAATAAAGTAAAAACATTTTGAGATTAAAGTCGAAATTACAAGAATAAAGTTGAAATTCTATGAGAATAAAGTCTAAATATTTTGGGAATAAAGTTGAAATACTATGAGAATAAAGTCTAAATATTTTGGGAATAAAGTTGAAATACTATGAGAATAAAGTTGAAATATTTCGAGAATAAAGTCGAAATTACTAGAATAAAGTCAAAATATTTTGAAAATAAAGTCAGAATTACGAGAATAAAGTTGAAATGTTTTGATCACAGCAGCTAGGTTATTAGGTTATCTGGCTGCTATTACTTCAAGAGCTGCCACTGCTGAACATGACGTGGATCTGACACACATGCTTGTAATTTTATTTGCGCTTTAATATGAAATGATACTAGCTACATCGCATGCCACCGAATGTGTGCGTGCAGTTAAAGCGTGCATGCTACGAGCACAGCAGACAGGACAGGTAAATTAGTTTTTACTGACATCTCATCTGACCACAGTTCACTGATGTTCTACTAAAGCCCCCTCGTCATCTGTATCTTTCCCGTGCTCGTTTGACTAGCGCCTTCCGCTGAGGTGAAGTTAGAGTGTGTGTTTGAAAAGTCTCCCCTTTTAATGTAGTCGTAAAGATGTACTTTGACTAAATAAATGCACTTCTTGTCAAGAAAAAAAAACAGAAGCAGTTGTGAGTGGGGTGGGCAAAGTTGCAAAGTTTTCACAAAAAAAACCTGCCCAATTGCTACTCAAAATTTGCCCAAAACTAGCCCAATCATGTTTCGATGGGGGTCCCCCGTTAAAAATTGTGTTCTGGGGGATAAAAAACACATTTTTTTGCCTGGTAAATTCGCATTTCAGGGGCTAAATATGGCGTTATTGGGGTCGATTCAACCCGCGGGCATCAAAAACTATCCGCGGCTAGTAGCCCGATTCCGCATGAAAACCACGGACTTGGCAACACTGGGGGTGGCCAACTTTATCCCCACCCCCGTGTTATTGCGTTAAATATTTTTAACGCTGTTAAACTGGAACAATTAATCACCTGCGTTTGTGTTTGACAGCACTAATAATAATCTTATTTTTCTTAAATATTCTGCCAAAACCAAACACATTAACATTGTCTTATCCATTACCATGCTAAAATCTTCCAAGAGTTGTCATGATAGAACTGTATTTGGAGCTCTATTAGCCCACTGACTACTATCAGACTGCACAAAGCCTTGTCCACTTACGACAGCTTATGCAACAAAACTGACTGCAGGTTATTTTTGGTAACGTTCACAGGTGAATCTGAAATCATGCGTTCTTCATTGGAAGTGCTCATTGCATCAGCCTGGGAAAGTGTAAACGCAATTTTGTTTCCCGGCAGACTTGGCACCCAACGGGCGGAAATTGCATGGAAGCCAGACAATCAGTTCACAGAGCTGGTGATTTCAGCCGGCAATATTCATCAGACTGCGCACGAACGGACTCATGCTAGAACTAAAACTCTGACACATACGTAAAACTGTGACTATACAGTGATGGAGGAAGAGTTCTCAGAGACAGCAGACAGAGGAAGAGAGAGGTCATCGCAGGTCGTCTCGAGGAGAATAAAAGATGAGAATCTCTTGGGCTAAAGAGCCCCTGTAATAACGTCTGAGTCAATCCCTTTGTGAAAACCTTATGAAAATGACTTCTGGCTAGAAATCCCACCACATCCCAACTCTCAGTGCAGATTATAACGTGTTCATTCCAGTGACGGCTGATGCTTTCAGACACAGGGCAAGCAATTACTGGCAAACAGTGAAATTACTCAATGAAAATAACTGAACAGACTGACAACTAGACTTTTTATTTTTTATCCTTTTCATTTTAGTTCAGAAACGTTTTTAAAACAGATGTTCATAATGCCAATGTACAGCGCTTTCATTTAATATTGTGTATGCTATAAAAATAAAGTTGCCATGCCTATTGGTAAAAGAAATGATCGTGGACATTAAATTGATGTTTTATGACTGACAAAAACACATCACATTACAGAAATAAAATGGTTTGGGAAGCAAAATGTCCAATGAACAATCAGATTCTGACTATTTTCTCTTCTTAAATCTCTGCAAGGTTGTTGCCTCTGGAAATAGAAAGAACACTATTTGTATTCTGAGCCACACTTGTGAATTTTAAATGAAAAATTTGCTAATGTTCTATTTTTTGGCAAGTTTGACACAAGCTGTAACCACTTAGTTGAACTGGGAAGGACTAAATGTCATAATTTGAGAATCAGCAACTGAAAAGCCCATATTGGTCGACCACTTATTTGAATATGGAGATGGAGGTCTGTGGTGATTGACACCCGAGAAAGTGCTTTTTCAGTAACAGATGGGCTTCTCAAGGTGTGTGATTCACCAAATGGATTTTATTAAACTGACCTAAATGTTCATCTAAATTTATCTGCTGAATATTAAGATGTTGTACAAATGAAAATCAAGCATTACTATACCTGAATTCATACACAAGGAACATTTTTATTGCTCAGGGGGAAATCTGAGGTCCCTGAGAGTGTTTAGATTTGGAGATTTGCACTAAAGGGTGCACCAGGTCAGCAATCGCAAAGAAATAAAAGAAAGACATATCTTTCCCATAAGCTCAAAGGATGCAGTGTATTTTGGGCAACAGCTGTCTCACCAGCACAGCTCACTAACAGGCCAGCTATACTTCCCTAAAAAATGTAGATGACTCTCCTGAAAAAGAAATTAAGTTGGGGGCGGTGGGGAGACATGTATAAAAACTCAGCCATATGTACATGGCTCTGCTGTCTCTGCCTCTCTGACATTTGACAAAGACTGCTGCAGATCACATATAGTCCTGGCCTTAAGCAGAAATTTGTGTCACATAATAATTGGTGTCAATTAATAGTTGATTGTATATGATGTGTCACAGAGGAGAAATGTGATATTTGTACTTTTTATGTAGATGATATATTGATGAACCGATAGATAGATAGATAGATAGATAGATAGATAGATAGATAGATAGATAGATAGATAGAAAAACAGACAGATAGACGGACGGACAGATGGACAGACAGAGAGACGGACAGACAGACATGATAGATAGATAGAGATAGATAGATAGATAGATAGATACACAGACAGACAGACAGATGGACAGCCAGATAGACAGAAAGACAGACAGATAAACAGACAGACAGATGGACATATAGACAAATTTTTACTTTTTATGTGAATAGATGTATGAACAGAAAGATAAATAACAGACCGATAGACAGACAGATAGATGGGCAGATGGATGGATGGATGGATGAATAGATAGATAGACAGATAGATGGATGGATGGATGGACAGATAGACGGATGAACAGACGGACAGACAGATGGACAGATGGGCGGACAGACAGACAGATAGACGGATGGACGGACGGACAGACAGATGGACAGATGGATGGACAAATAGAAAGACAAACAGACAGATGATAGATAGATAGATAGATAGATAGATAGATAGATAGATAGATAGATAGATAGATAGATAGATAGATAGATAGATGGTTCCTTTATTATAATTAAATCACATTCATCCTGAGAAGCACAGCTTATTATCTATGCTTGTTTTCAATGTTCATGTTGACATATACATGTACTGTGTGAAATCACATCTCATAAAGTGAGGCTGTGAATTAGAGTTTATAGGCAATTTATGTGAGGACACCGGGGACACCGTGGCGCCTAATTATCATTCTGCGTGAGGCAGCTGTCTGCACAGATGTTCAGCAGAATATGCTTTAGTACATTTACTTCATATAAAGGTAACCGTCGCCTGTTCTAAGTGTTCAATTAAATTAGAGTTTTCTGCATAATTATTTTTCTGCGTCCTTATGACAACCTGCAGACAAAGTCAACTGAGGCAACACATGGTACTCTCGTGAGCGTGCATCGAAGACTGAACAGAACAGAAGGTTGAATAAAGTTATGTTTGTTTTCTTTTAGCACAAAAAATATTCTTGTTGCTTCATAACGTTACAGTTGAACCACTGATGTCACATGGACTATTTTATTGATGTCCTTACTACCTTTCTGGGCCTTCAACATGGTAGTTGCATTGCTGTCTATGCAGGGTCAGAAAGCTCTCGGATTGTAACAACATGAGGGTCAGTAATTAATGACAGAATTTTCATTTTTGGGTGAACCTTTGGTAGTGAAAGAAATTATACATTTAGTCACAACGGTGAACTATCCCTTTAAACTATGAGTACCTTGTAATGTGGTGAGCTACAGTTTCAATTATTAAAACATTTCAGCAGCTACACTTGTTTCCTCCAGCAAAACTTCTGAATGTTATTGTTTCAGATGCATTGCACCTACATGTTCACCAGGCTTTGTTTTTTTCCTCTAATATTATTGTAATACCATGTTTCACAAATCGGCTTTGCACTGTCAAGCTGTCGCTGACTTGAATCCCAACAAACCCTGCCTTTCATGCACAGCTCTTGTGGGGAACCGCTCTGTGAATAGGACGGCGACAAAGCATTCTTTTTTTTCCATGGGAATGCTTCCCATTGACGTGAATATCCCATCCCCAAAAGCCTGGAACTAATCACACTAACGAGTTCACTAAGGCCACCTTCTGCCAGTGATTGGAATCACAAACACCCACCGAAAAAAAAAAAAAACAGCCAAACTTCAAAAATAAATCGCCAACGCTCTCTGTAAACGCTAATGAGCAACAAAGTGATAAAACACATAATCTGTGCAATGTGGGCTTGAGTGCTTTGGGAACATTTATGAATGCATATATGCCACCGCTTCCCATAATGCCTGACCTGTGGCCCAAAAGCAAAGTATGCTGGCCGAACTATGACGGGGAGTTGAGATTCCTTTCGCACCCTGGCCTATGGGCACAGAGATGTCGCAATGTGGAGGAATTTGAATGTAAATGCCTCCGGAGAGAGGAGCCCCCACGTTGGCATTCAACTCCAGTCAGGCACTGAGTCTGTGCCAGGCGCTCTTCTGAGAGGAGGTGACAATGAGCGCTGTGAGAGAGACGAGGGAACCTAGAGTGTCTGCTGGGTTCCAGAGCTGACACTCACGGTGCATTGTGGGTAGGAGGGCAGACAGGAGAGAACCGAGCACCAAAAGGTGGAGGAGGGACTTGAAGAAGTAGGACAGGGCTCATAGCGGGGGTTCATGTCAAATACTGAAGCAATACAAACACTGTACCATAGCGAATAGCA
Organism: Labeo rohita; assembly: GCF_022985175.1. Lineage (NCBI taxonomy): Eukaryota > Metazoa > Chordata > Actinopteri > Cypriniformes > Cyprinidae > Labeo > Labeo rohita. Next base: position 15,859,672 of record NC_066878.1, read on the forward strand.
AACACCTACAGAGCTAGAAAAGGCCAAAAATGGAATATGAGGAAATATATAAAATGTCAGATGGCAGGAAAACAGTCATAAGTCAGATTTCAAAGGGGAAAATGTATAGAATGTTTAAATTCAGTACACTTCTGTTAAGCTTTATGTTTGGTTTAGATCAGTTTTATTTTCTTTATGTGCTCTTCTATTATTATTATTATATTATTACCATTCGCATTAGCATTATCAATAATATAGTTTCTTACATGAAGAAAAATAAATTGGTATAATTATCATCATCATTATCATCAAGCTTTGGTTGAATCAGCTTTATATTCATAAAACAAACATGGTATTTCAGTCAAAAAATAGTATTTAACATCAATGCATCAACCTGAATATATTAATTCATACTAAGAGTACCACAAAAAATATTGCTGATATTGTTAATTATTATTATTATTATTGTTATTGTTGTTATTATTATTATTAGTAGTAGTAGTAGTAGTAGTATTGTTGTTGTTGTTGTTATCATCAAATATATTATTAAATAATAATTATTATAATTATTATTAAATTATTAATATTCTTATTATTGTTGTTGTTAATTGTATAGTAGAAGTAATATTAGTATAATGTAATTGATTATTACTACTACTACTACTACTACTATTTTTATTTTTTATATTGCTCCTTAAATCTGAAATAATTATGCAATATTTATTAAATAATGTTACAATTATTAATATAAATATTTAAAATCAGACTATTAATTATTCATAATAATGATGATGATTGTTGTTGTGATTGGAAGTAACACTAGTAAATTAGTATTATTATTATTATTATTATTACTTTGCATATTTCAATACTGTAATATTGCTCCTTAAATCTAAAATAAAATTCCAATATTTATTAAATAATGTTACATTTAGTATTATAAAATATGTAAAATCTGATTATTAATTACTAATAATAATGATAATTATTACTGTGGTTGTTGGTGATGAAGTATTAGTATTAATGTTAATATTAATATTATGTTTAATATTATGCAAGTAGCAATGCCATAACAATGCAGTATAATGCATATGTGAACAGTATAATGTTATTTATTTATTTATTTGTTTGTTTGTTTGTTTGCAGGTAGTAATACCATATTATTGCTCCTTAATCTGAAATAATATTGCAATATTTATTAAATTATGTTACATTTATTAATATAATATATTTAAAATCAGATTATTAATTATTAATAATGATGATGATTGTTGTTGTTGTTCTTGCTGATAGTATAGTAGAAGTAATACTAGTAAAATGTATATTATTATTATTATTATTATTGTTATTTTGTAGAAGTAATACTAGTAAAATGTACTTTATTATATTTTTTAGTCATATAAAATATGTAAAATCAGATTTTAACATATGATGATTACTGTTGTTGTTAATGGTGATGATGATGTCATATTATTATTAGTAGTAGTAGTAGTATTTGTATTGATATACTTAATATCTATGCATTTAGTAATAACAGAACAATGCTCTTCAATTCTGGAATAATATTACTTACGATATTTAATTTTACATTTAGTAAAAAAATAATATTGTTTATTATTAATATTAATTATTAAACTATTGTTATCTAAAGCAAGCAAATAAATAAATAATTATATAAATAAATAAATTTGAGTATCAGTTTAGTTTAATAGACTCTATAAAAATTTTATCTAAATGACGTTCTGCGAAATTCTACCAGCTACATAATTTCCCCAAATGTGAGGTTTTTCTGAATGCACGCAGCTTACTTCATCTCCTCAATGACTACATAACACCCTGCTCGATTCTGGACTGTGACGTCAGAAGTGATGCACAAGGGTCTCACAAAGAGACTGCAATTGATCCACCAAACTTACCTCTGCAGTGCTGCTCAAAGGAGCGCGTACACTTTACCACGCACAAGTTATCGCGTGAAACACTTCACCGCACATCCAGCATTGTAAATACGTCACGTGCAACATTCAGTGTCAGTGTGACAAAAGTTATTGCGTAAAGTCTGACAGCTGACTGCCAAACCATCCTAATTACATATCACAGTGGAAAATGATGCAACATAATGCATGGCTTTCATCCACACCCGCCAAACAGCACTGACCTAGATCGGATGGTATAGACGGGGTATTTTTCTACACCCACACAAAACTGATGCATGAATGATCCGTCTCGTAAAATTTAGGCTCACGTCCGTGCACAGTAAGTTGCCTGCGTTTATGACCAGCATAGTGCATGCTCTATGTTGCATAGAAAACAATGCACCTCCGGCAAGATTGACTAAATGTGTACTGTAAAAATCACAGCAGGCTTGATTTAGTAAATATCAATAGTTAGAAAACAACTAACACTAACCTGAAGGAAATGGGATGGTGCTCCGGTACTTGGGACTCGATTTCTTCTCAGCTCCTCTCACGCACTGCCAGCAGTCATTTCAAGATTTGCTTTCGTCGGTGAACGCTACGTGTGTGTAATCGCGGCGGTCAGTGTACAGTGTGTAACCCCGTTAAACAAATATTCCGCAGCCGAGCAAACAGCGTTGTTTGTGAGGCGCGAGCTGAAGGCGCGGAGGCTGGACAGCTCCGGTGCTGAATTCTGGAGTGTAACTTTGCTCTGGAGACCGCACAGCTCGGATAAATAAACACAACCCTGGTAAAAGTTGTGCCTGCTGCTTCAGCCGACTAGCCCACTAGGTTCGCGAGGGTCCAGTGTTCTTCGAGCCTCTTCATGGAACTTGTTTTCAGCCTGCGAAAGGAGACGTTTCATTGGTCTGTTCAAATGACGTTGGCACTGGGAGATGAGATGAGCCAATACATGGAATATGGATGCAAAACTGCTTTAATAAGACGTACACATCCATCGCCTTGTTGATGTTGTGGTTGTAGATTGCATTACTATATTTTTACTAAGCAATACCGAATATCTAGACAACAGGCTGTGCACGTACTTACACTACAGTCTTGGCTACAAAAACTATTTATTTAATAATTATATACAATTAATTTAACACACTCACGCCCAAAAATTTAGTCACTTTATATGATGTAAGTTGTCTTAAAAAAGTCAGACTTAGTCAGTGTAGCGCCATATTTAATTTGTTATAGAAATAAAAATGAGGCTGTGAGGGGCTGAATGCGTTCAGTTGGCTGTGCTGTTTAACAACATACTGATCATTCAGATGACCAAACAAAAAGGGGGAGAAGTAGACAAAACTCAAGAGTTCTGAAAGTTGTGAGTCGGCAAAAAAATACGCATTTTTGCGCGGAAGTAAGCCGTTTTCTGTGAATGTGCAAGAAGTCCAGTTCATTAGCCACTATAGGGAAGTAACGAGAGGAATAACAATGTGCAGGAAACGCTACTGTTTGCACTACAAAGTACTGTGTTCATAATTAAGATAATACATTAAAATAATATGATAAGAAACACTAGCTTGCAATATCAAGCAGCAAAACGAGCTGTTTTGTACAGCTAAAAATAGCTGTAAGCCACTGAAACCGGAAGTCTCGCACATTAAATTTACAAATGTCCACGCCCACTTTATGGAAAAATAAGTTGGATACAGTGCTACTGTAAAGACCCTAAGTCTATCACAGCCTCGTTTTCATCCACGTTAAATTCAATATGGCGTCCGATCTAATCAAAGGTGTAGTGTGTACATTTTAGCGGCATCTTGCGGTGAGATTGTGAATTGCACATAGATTAGCTACGATTAGCCAGATGTCGTAGTCTGAGACAGCAAAGATTAGCCAATGATAAATTAAGAAATTATATTTACTTAATTATTCAGTATACCGGTATGTTATTGCGAATATTATTGTTAGTTATTCATCATTTATTACACCTCTGAAAACATAGTTTTCTATCTGTCAGTAGATCCTCCTAAATAGGCTATTACACATTGTACTTTTAAGGTCAATAGGCTATTCAGTAAACAATAATGAAAAACAAAATTTAAAGATATCAAAACATTGTTTTAGTGAATGGATATTGTAAATAACTTAGTGCTGGGGAACGATTAATCGCAATTAATCACATCCAAAATATACGTTTTTTGTACATAATATATGTGTGTGTACTGTGTAAATTTATTATGTTTACATATTATTTATTACAAAACATATTTGTGACCCTGGATCACAAAACCAGTCGTAAGTAGCATGGGTATATTTGTAGCAATAGCCAAAAATACAATGTATGGGTCAAAATGATCGATTTTTCTTTTATGCCAAAAATCATTAGGAAATTAAGTAAAAATCATGTTCCATGAAGATATTTTGTAAAATTCCTACTGTAAATATATCAAAACTTAATTTTTAATTAGTAATATGCATTATTAAGAACTTCATTTGGACAACTTTAAAGGTGATTTTCTCAATATTTTTGCACCCTCAGATTACAGATGTTCAAATAGTTGTATCTCATCCAAATATTGCCCTATCCTAACAAACCATACATCAATGGAAAGCTTATTTATTCAGCTTTTGGATGATGTATAAATCTCAATTTCAAAAAATTTATCCTTATGACTGGTTTTGTGGTCCAGGGTCACATTTTTCTTAACCCTTTAACTGTCACTTCCAATTTTTGAACATAGGCATGAAAATGCACTTTCCAAAGTTATTTTTTTATAATTCATGAACAAAAACATTTTGTAATATGGTTTTGATGATTTGGTTTTCAAAGGATACATTTTGAGATTTAAGTTTTCAAGTGATATATACTTTCTTATGATTTCTGAATGTCTTTTTGTGACAAAGGTCGGAACTTCTGTTATGATGTAGATTTTTGAGGTGCACTCTTGTCATAAATTAATTCCTATATAATTTATAACACAAAACAGTGGTGAAATATCTATTTAGGAGTCTTAGACCTTTCCAACAATACATAGTTTGTCATGATTAGATTTGGATTTATTTGTAACACGGTGAATCAAACTTCTAGCGTCTCTGTGAATAAATACATGCATGTGTGTATTTATATATACATAATAAATATACACAGTACACATATATTATATACACAAACACTTTTATTTTGGATGCGATTAATCGCAATTGATTGTTACCAAGCACAATTTTTTTATATATACATATATAAAACATATAATGAAAGATAATGAAAATTATAATAAAACTATAAAAACTATAAAGCTAATGAAACTGTTGATTATAGATTTTAATGTCAAAATTTTACCAAAGCTATCAGAAGTTCAAATGTGATACAATTTTATAATAGCACATAAAATTAAATTTACATTTAGTTTACAAAATACTGACAAAATTCACTTTGTGATCTGTTATGGTAATATTGATAATAAGAAATAAATAATAAGAAATTAACAAGGTTTTAGATACAAATTAAAGGAAGTGTATATTTTAATGGGTGGTAAGCTATCTGGTAAGCTTTATATTTTTTTATATTACATATTTATATTTTACCTTAGTTAGCCTAAACAGTTCTGCAGCATGAAAAAAAAATTTTTAAAACTAATCCATGTCTAAATAATATCATATAATCCACATGTAAAATATTTCAGTCATAATAAAATAATATGTCAATCTATCACAAGTAATCATTAGCAAAATTAGGTTGAGGCTTTACCAAATGAGGCTTGAATAATTAATGGTCCAAACACCCATAATTTGTCACATTTTGTTCTTGTTTGTACAGGTAATAATTACCACAAAAAAATTTCAAGGGATTGTTTCTGAACCAAGAAATATTTCCATACACCTTCATCAATATCTCAAATACTTTCGGACAGACACTCAATCATGTGTAGGCAGTTATGTTCAACACTTCCCAGTATGAGGTCCCAGTGCATGCTGGGTCAAATGGAGACACATACATAATTAATGCTGAGGTAAATGCACATTGAACAATGGATCCCCTAGGGACCACTACACCTTACTGTCAAAAAGGAAATGAAAGAGAAGATTGTGAGCTTATAAATTAGACCCCTATAGCAAGCCTAAACTCATGATCAAATGAATATTACTTTTATTGATATTACAGATGAAATAGAGAGACTAATGATGCTAATAAGGCTTTGTGTGGGACATTTTATCTGATAATTAAAAGGCCTCTGGGGTTACTTTTTTGTAACTATAGACCTTAGTCAGGGTAGTGCCATATTTAATTTTTGACGTAAAAGACAATGTTCAGTATATCCACCGTTATCTTCCTGTAAGAGCGGGCACGGCCATTTGTAAATTGTATGGGTCTGGCTTCCAGTCACATCCGTGTCTAGCTATTTTTAGCTGTACAAAGCAGCTTGTTTTGCTGCTTGATATTGCAAACTGGTGTGTCTTGCTATATGATTTTAATGTATTTTCTTAATTATGAACACTCTGTAGTGCAAACATTTTTACCGTTTACTGCACGTTGTTTCTCTTCTTGTTATTTCACTATAGCAGCTAATTAACTGAAAGTCTCACCCATAGGTTTACTTCCACGTTAAAGAAAAAGGTGGATATAGCTACAGTGTTGGTGAAAGTTACTTTTAAATGTAATGCATTACAATATTGCATTACCCCCTAAAAAAAAGTAACTAATTGCGTTACTTAGTTACTTTTTATAGAAAGTAATGTTTGGGTACTTTTGGATTACTTTTTCTCATCTGGGCTACTTTACTAGTTACTTAAAGGGGTCATCGGATATACTTTTACATGTTGTTTGAACATTAATGTGTGTTGGCAGTGTATGTACAAATCTACCCTATAATGATAAAAATCCATGCAGTGGTTTTTAATTAATCTGTAAAAATAATATCCCCTTTTTCAAATCAAGCCGTTCTCAGATCCCTGTCGGTGTGGCTCCCACAATAGTTGATTGACATGAGCTCTTACCTCAGATCAGCTGTAACAGTCCGACCTCCATTATTTCGATGCTGGAGCAGGGATGTAAATTAGAATCTTCAGACTGAGCGATTGAGGTGTTGTGTTGTTGGATGTAATAATAAACATAGTGGTCGTCATTTACTCCCGACATCTGAGCCACTGAAGATGCAGTAGATTACATTTGTTTGTGAATGGAATGCTGTTCCCGATCTACATATATCCGTCTATGTTCGCGCGAATCATTTTTGATCGAGAAGTGAGAAGTGAGTATAAGGGTTTTTTTATGAATCTTTGTGATCGCCTTTCCTAATAACGTTCTAGTTAGCAAGTTTAGCGGCTAAACACTGCTAAATGTGGCTAAAGTAAAAAGACTCGTCACTCCACAGAGAGAAGAGAGGGGCGGGGCGAGCAAAGCTCATTAACATTATTAACTTAGAATCATTATTAACAGAATCATATTAACTTGTGCAAAATGGGCATCCGATGACCCCTTTAAAAAAGTAATCTGATTATGTAACTTGTTTCTTGTAATGTGTTAACACTAAGACTGATTATATACTCTAAGTGTCAAGCAGTGATTGGCCAGAGCTAATAATTATTAACAAATGATGTGGCAAGTCTAAAGCTTTCATTTCTAGTCATCCCCAGTGGTGGGAATAACGGCGTTATAAATTAAAGACGTTATTTTTTTTTCAGTAACGAGTAATAACGGATTACTGTTTCCCCCATTACAACACTATTACCGTTACTGACAATAAAATGTGGCGTTACTATAATCTATTATAATATTATTATAATTTTATTTTTCAGTTCATCAGCGTACCTGTATTTGACAAGCCATAAACTCTAGTGTGAAGGCACGAGCCGTTGTTTTGTCTTATACACACAAAAAGGAAGATACAGAGCGAGAGAGTCTTATACCATGCAGAATTGACGTGTACCATGTAAACGATATTCTTTGTTGTATTTTCCTCTCAAAATAATTTCCTTTGGAATTCTTCAGCTTTTAAGAACTGCTGGTTTCTCGGGTAGTAGGCGGAACTAATGCGCAAACGGCAATCTCATTGGCTGGCGCACACCTGTTATCATCCCTGTTCTAATTTCAGCAAATCCGTTTGAGCGAACACAGACAATGTGATTAATATTCATGAACCCAGCAGCTCATTAATCCTTAGTGCGTCTTATATTGTTATTATTACTAGAATTCATAGTAGTTTTGTTATCTTATCAGTATTATTTTTCAACCACCCCCACCCCCTTTTTTTTTTACAGAAGCACTAAATTACAAACAATATGCAAATTTAGCATCACCACCAGTCTTAATTCAATCAACATGACAAATATGCCTTCATTTATGGTTATTCTAATTACTAAAGTTCTAATCACTAAAGTTTAATGCTAGATTATCATAATATCATATTATAATGCTTGACTGACTGATGCTAAATGTACTTTCAGATATTTAAAAATCTGTGCCTTTATGCTTTATATATATACATACAGAATATCAGATATTTAATATTAGTCTGGAAAATTTTAATTCATTTCATTTAAATTTCATTCATTTAACATATTTAATATTGGGGGCATCCAAATTATTTGACATATTTGAAATAAAAAAAAAAAAAAAATGAAATTGAAAAACTAGGTTATGAGGCACTTTATTAATTAGGGGGCCAATTTTTGGAGGATTTATGAGCACAATTCTTCTGATAAAATGTGTATTTTCTGCTATGTAAATCGTCGTTGTTTTATGGATTTTATGCGTGGTACTTACACAGAAGATAAGAAATTGTTGAATAAAGTCATTATTTTTGTTTTCTTTGCTTACAAAAAGTATTTTTGTAGCTTCATAACATTACAGTTGCACCACTGATGTCACATCAACTATTTTAACAATGTTCTTACTACCTTTCTTGGCCTTGAACGTGGTAGTTGCGTTGCTGTCTATGCAGGGTCAGAAAGCTCTCAGATTTCATCAAAAATATCTTAATCTATGTTCCAGAGATGAACGAGGGTCCAACAGGTTTGGAATGACATGAGGATGAGTAATTATTGACAGAATTTTAATTTCTGGGTAAACTATCCCTTTAAAGGTGCTGTGTATAATAATATCAGCTAGTAGTTGAAATGGGTACTGTGGTCTAAATTCAAAATATTTTTTCTCCCACCAAGGCATAGGGTAGAATCTTCGATCTTTAACCCACTTCGTTGCTCACTTCTATGGCTGCAGTATGCTGTGTTTTCCACCAACTGGCAACCAAGGCTGTCAAAATATTATTGGGTAAACGTAAGTGGATGGAATCACACAGACCCAAACAAAAACAGACATTCCGACACGGAATGCACATTTTCAAAATAGAATAACTGGCTGTAGCATTGTTTTTCTGAGAAACAAGTATGTTAACTTATCATGTTTCCTGAATATCTGCAAATGTTTTGTGGTGTTTTTATCCTTTAGTATAGAGGGTTTGCACTTATATAACGATTTGGTCAGTTACACTGTAAAAAATAAAAAACACAATTTGTTGAGTCAGCTTAAAATAATTTGTTACCCTGCTGCCTTAAAATTTTAAGTTCAGTCACATCAAATAAGTTTAGCCAACTTGAAATGTTAAGTTGTACTAAGTAACAACTTAGATATTTGTGTTTGTTAAACTTAACAGATGGGTAAGTAACCCAGCTGCCTTAAAATTTTAAGTTGAATCAACTCAAATATCTAAGTTGTCACTTAGTATAATTTAACATTTCAAGTTGAATAAACTTTTTTTGAATTGACTGAACTTAAAATTTTGAAGCAGCCAGGTTACAAATTATTTTAAGTTGACTCAACAAATTGTTTTTTACAGTGTAGGACAATATTTGGCTGAGACACAACAATTCGAAAATCTGGAATCTGATCATGCAAAAAAATCAAAATAATAATTGCCTTTTACATTTGTCCAAATGAAGTTCTTAGCAATGCATATTACTAATCAAAAATTAATTTACGGTTGTAAATTTACAAAATATCTTCATAGAACCTGATCTTTACATAATTTCCTAATTTTTGACATAAAAGGAAAATCGATATTTTTGACCCATGCAATATATTTTTGGCTATTGCTACTAATATACCCATGCTACTTAAGACTGATTTAAAGTCGCTGCTTGTTGTCATTGTAAATGTCCAAATTTGCTTATTTTGTCTTTGTATTTGCTTCATTTTAGAATATGACACACGATCAATAGCTTGTTGTGTTTTTGTCTTGTCTGATGGCAAAAAGCTACATCTTTGTCAAGTTCAGACTGGGTGAAAGATGTCATAAATGCTTCAAGGGCAGCCAAACTTCACTCTTTCAACAAGTGCTTCATGAACCCTTTAATATAGACAAATGTTCCTGACAAGAGCACAGGCACAGTGGAGCCAGACTCGGCACTTTCACATCGAATCGCAGGGAAGACAGCCGTTGCACTAGCTCCATCACCATTAGCAGCCCATCCACAGCGTGATCTCTCGGCCATTAGTGTTCATTTGGCGGGACTCTGGGGAGGAGCTCGCCATCAGCCTCTCTGCTAACAATCAGATGAATGAGAATGCAGCACTGACAGACGCTAGTAATGGAGACTTCTGTTTGGCAGGCATTTGTTCTGGACCATATATGCCGTGGTTCGGACCCAAAGGATAAATAGGACACATTGTGATGTTCTAGTCACTATTATAATGCAACACTGTGATGATATGGCTCTAAAAGCATGTATTATTTTCGCAAATAGAGGTTTAATACGGTTAGAAAGCAGAAAATAGCTCCACAGCGTTCTGTTAACTTAATAAACAACCAACATGGCATTTTTCTGAACTCTAATCTAAACTCTGAATTTTAAATGTCACAAATTTCATGATCTAGCATTGTTAGCACCCTGTTCCTGTAGAGCTGCAGAAAAAAAAAGGTTCAAACTAAACATCTATACTTGGATATAGTTGACATAAAAGTCAAATAATTCATTATCTGTCATCATTTACTTATTATTTGCTTACACTTGCATGATTAACATGTTGTTAACATGTTCCTAGCATGTTTTAGCATGTTGCTAGCATGTTTTAACATGATTAATATGGGCCGTTTCTCAAACAGAAGGCTGCCTCCAAAGGTCGCATTTGCAGGCTATATACATCATCAAGCCTGGTTTATTTCAGTTAAGTGAGCATTACATTCACAAGTCATAAGCATATTACAACACTTTACACTTCACTAAGAATAATGGTCTAATTTGTAATTGTTAATATAATAAAATATGATCTTCTTTATGACCTATGCAGCCTACAAATGCAACCTCTGGAGGATGCAGCCCCTGGTGAAAAAAACAGTATATGCTGGTAGGTATGTTTTGATGCTGGGATGCTGGTTAGGTATGTTTTGATGCTGGTTTAAGCTGGTCCTTAGCTGGTTTATGCTGGTCCTTTGCTGGTTTATGCTGGTCATGTTGCTGGTCAAGGACCAGCATCCACCAGCAAAGGACCAGCTTAAACCAGCATCAAAACATACCTAACCAGCATCCCAGCATCAAAACATGCCTACCAGCATATGCTGGTTTTTTCACCAGGGACCTTCTGTTGAAACGGCCATGTTGATAGAATGTTTTTAACATGATAAGCATGTTGCTAAAATGTTTCTAGCATGATTAGCATGTTGCTAGTATAAATAGCATGTTGCTAGCATGTTTTAGCATTATGAACATGTTGCTAGAATGTTACTAGCATGACTACCATGTTGCTAGCATGTTTTAGCATGATGCTAACATGAATTAGCATGTTAAAAATTAGCATAACTGCTAATGTGATTTAAATTTGTTTGTTGTTAGTATGATTAGCATGCTGTTAGCATGTTGCTAGTATGTTTTTAGCATGATTAACATATTGCTAATTATTTCTAACATGAATACCATGTTGCTAACATTTTAACATGATTAGCATATTTCTAGCATGATTAGCATGCTGCTAGAATGATTCCCGAAAGATTGTGTAACACTAAACACTTTATTTAGCTTTGCAATAAATTATATTTTAAAATCTACGATAAACTGGTTAGTTTAATATTTCACAATATTACTGTTTTTACTATATTTTTCTGTAAATAAATACAGCCTTGGTGAGCATAAGAGACTTCTTTAAAAACACATTTGAACTAGTGTATGTTTTATATAAAGTAGATTTTAATAATAATTTAAGATGAATATTTGTACCCATTTTAGCACATTGCTAACACGATTTAACATGTTGTTAACATTAACTTGGTGTTAGCATGTTTGTTAGCATCATTGGCTTGTTCCTAACATGTTTTAGCATGTTGATAGCATGCTCAGCATCATAAGCATGTATTTTATATATATACTGTTGTTAACATTTGAAGTGGATCAAAACCTTTCACCAAAGTTGTCCTAAAATCTAAACAATACCCATTCTTGTGTTAGGACAACTTTGATGAACTTTTTTGATCCACTTCAAATGTTGACTACTGTATATATATATATATATACAGTACTGTGCAAAAGTCTTAGGCCACTAGTATTTTCACCAGCTAAAAATGGTTTAAAGTAAGTTATTTCTATCTTTTGCTGTAGTGTGTCAGTAGGAAACATCAGTTTACATGTCCAAACATTCTAGTATATAATCTAGTGAGATTTTTGTTTGCACAGGCAGTCTGACAACAGCCAGTGCTCCACACAGAGATCTGATCTCACCATCATCCAGTCTGTCTCTGGAATGACATGAAGAAACAGAATAACTGAAACAGACTAAATCCAGAAGAACTGTGGCAACATCTCCAAGATTTTTCAAGTAACCTACCTGCAAAGCTACCTGAAAAACTATGCACAAGTGCACATAGGGCAAAAGCTGCTTTAAACGCAAAGGATGGTCACATCAGATGCTTATTTATTTTAGTTAATAGAAGTTCATTGATAAAGAAAATCTATTTATGACATTGTTTTTGACAGCGTCCTCATTTTATGTGCCTTACTGCCCAAAAAATTGAACAGTACTGTAGCTTTGTAGGTATAGGTCTCTTAAAGCACCTTGGAGATGTTGCCACAGTTCTTCTGGATTTAGTCTGTCTCAGTTTTTTCTGTATCTTAAGACAGACTGGATTGAATGATGGAGAGATCAGATCTCTGTTTGCACAAGGAGTCTGACAACTGCCTGTGCTCCTCACAAAAATCTCACTGGATTATTACAATTAATGGCAAAATGAATGTTTAGAAATGTAAACTGATATTTCCTACTGATACACTACAGCAAAAGACTGACTTTAACTGACTTTAAACCATTTTTTAGCTGATGAAAATACTAGTGGCCTAAGACTTTTGCACAGTACTGTATATACTGTTGTTAACGTTTGAAGTGGATCAAAACCTTGCACCAAAGTTGTCCTAAAACCTAAACAATACCCATACTTGTGTTAGGACAACTTTGGTGAACTTTTTTGATCCACTTCAAATGTTGACTACTGTGTATAATATATATATATATATATATATATATAAATTTTGTAACATTTTTATTTAATTAAAGTCAACCACCACTTGGCATTTTTATCAGACAATATTACCATAAAGATTCAATAAGCAGACATTCAAATTTAGTCTTTACTGAATGGCAAACCTACATGCTTAATTAAGATATTGATATTTATTAGTGCTCTACACAGTACCACGAAACATCAATAAGATTTTCAGGCAAAATATCAATAACATTATGCATTCATTAACCTCGTACAGTATATTTGTGCAATTATCAATTCTGATGCTGTCTGCTCTGCAGATTTACCCCAACCTAAAATCCTAGTATCACTACATGAGGGAATTTATGCATCACACAGTGTTTTGAATACTAACACCTAACAGCGAGTGGATGGGTTAAAGGCTATTTCAGTTCACTGCTCTGTGTTTTTATCGATTTCACGAAGTGACATCATGGATGCTGTGTGTGATTATGGTGAACTGTGGTAAACACACAGCTTTGGCAGAGTGAAAGTAAACGAAACACAGTATTGTGTTTTTAGCATCTGAAAAAAGCACCACCTCTTTCTTTCTTTAAACATAAAGAAAGCAACGAAATTGCATCTTGTTTGCTTGTTTGCTTGCACTGTATTCATCCTGTTTTTATTCTTTTAAGGTGTCAGCTGAGCCAAATCCGCCTTGCATTAATTTATCTCCAGCAAAAAAACGCTGTAAGAGTTTTAGTCTACCACCACAAAGAAAACAGGGCAATACTGTAACGAAAAATGAATGAATTTAGATCTGGCGCACTGTGAGGCACTGAAAAAAAAAAGAAAACACGATTTTGATGCCAAGTTTGTTGCCTAGCAACTCTCTCTCTCTCTTTCTCTCTCTTTCTTTCTTTCTGCCTGTCTTAGTTCTGTCCCATTTGTGAAAATAAAAGTTTCACAGAAAACTCTTTTCATTAAACTCTTGACATAACATATTAGATAAACCTAAGTTAACTGGTTTCCAGTTGGGTGACCACCCCCTATCTTTCCAAAACCAGCCTGACTAACCCACACTGTTATGAAATGCAGTTTCCCAGCATTTTCAGAAGCAGGATATGCCTCACTATTGCGCATAATCGAATGGCATCGTAATTGTATTACAGCAGCAATGCTGAAATTTGATAGAGACAATGTAATATTTCCTCCTTTTCCTCTTCATCTTGATTCCTGTTACAGCAGACCAGAACACAAGAACTCCTGTGTGCTTCGGTCAGGCCACAAATGTTATATATAGTCAGAGCTACGTCGTTTTGCTTACATCATCAGAGACATCACGACAGTAATCAGATGAATATTAGATTCTTGTTATTATCAGCAGTTTATTGTCCACTAGGCAGGGCAAGAGACCATTTGTTTTAATAAGGACAGATATAGGAGACAGATATGTGAAAATACCCCTTAATAAATATGATTTAGAACTTAAATACGATTTTAAATTAAGAATAGCATGGTTTAGCAACAATATGATGACTAATATTAAAATTTGCCACTAAGACTTTTTGGTCGCAAACATCATGGCAACACATTATACTACCAAGTTTCTCAGGGAAGTTTTTCAACAGTTAATTCAAAGATCGTCTTGGGAACAAAAAACCAAAGTTGCTCTGCGTGTGGGCGTTTGTCAGTGACTCATTCCAGAGATAACAACCAGAAAACCTTTAACATTTATTTATTTATTTAAATATGCTGTTGACTTTGTGTTATGTGGCACATTATTTTCCTTCGAATAATTGGGGGCAGATGTTTACGACGGTTATGAGTACAAGTCTCTAATTAAGACCTTTCCGTACGGTTTATAATTAAGATGCGTTTACGAGACAAGCTATCGATTCATTCAAAAGGTGGAAATGGCAACAAACATCAACATTTATCCAATTCCTTGAGCTGCTAGACCACCCTGTGTGTGTTCCCCCAGTTCAGTCTGGCAAAGTGTTTTATTTGCACCTCTGGAGGTGGAAAGCTGTTTATAAACTCAACACAACTGCCTCCATCTGCCGCTTCCCCATCATCCACTATAGCTCAAACCCAATGGATCTGTCTGCACTGATTTGATTGGAATGGTGATATAAGCTGGATTTGGGAATGCACAACCTTGACTGAATTTTATGCACAGCTTAAAGGCAAAGACAGTTTGGTGAGATGACCTGACATTCAGTTTGTGCGGAGCACAGATATCCATTAGAGGTGTTAGAAAGAGTGGCAGGCTGAGTCTCTGACAGCAAGCTAGACTCAGTTCTTTCTTTAATTAAATGTCTGGGAAGGCCTTACAGTTTATAGTGCTAGAACACATAGCAGGATAGCTCTTTAAAGGGACAGTTCACCCAAAAATGAAAATTACCACATGATTTACTCACCCTTAAGCAATTCTGGGTGTATGCGACTTTCTTCTTTCAGTGAATACAATCTGAGTTATATTAAAAAAATGTCCTGGTTCTTCTAAGATTTAAAATGGCAGTGAATGGGTGTTGAGATTTTAAAGTCCAATAAAGTGCATCCATCCATCATAAAAAGCACGATAATATCATGTACACTGTAAAAATACAATTTGTTGAGTCAACTTAAAATAATTTGTAACCTGGCTGCCTTAAAATTTTAGGTTCAGTCAACTAAAAAAAAGTTTATTCAACTTGAAATGTTAAATTATACTAAGTGACATCTTAGATATTTGAGTTGAATCAACTTAAAATTTTAAGGCAGCTGGGTTACTTACCCATCTGTCAAGTTTAGCAAACACAAATATCTAAGTTGTTACTTAGTACAACTTAACATTTCAAGTTGAATAAACTTATACGTGTATACTTGTAACTTATACTTATATAGTTGACTGAACTTAAAATTTTAAGGCAGCAGGGTAACAAATTATTTTAAGATGACTCAACAAATTGAGTTTTTTATTTTTTACAGTGTATTGGCAATCTCGCAGGCTGATGATAGGACCCAACACCACTGTAGTGTATTATTTACTCACCCTCCATACATCCTAGGTGTATATGACTTCTTTCTTCAGACGAATGCAATCTGACTTATATTAAAATTTGTCTCACAAGGCTCCAGGGGGTCAATAAAGGGCTCCTGTATCGAATCGATGTGTTTTTGTAAGAAAAATATCCGTATTTAAAACATAAGAATCACTTTAATCTAGCTTGCACTAACAGTTGTACACGGAACTTGCTTCTTTGACAAGGGGCATGGCAGTACTGAAACACCGTCTAAGCTGTTTGCCAATCGCAACGCAGTGGGACTGCTAACCAGTCACAACAAATTTAGTTTTTCGGAAGGCGGAACCCGGAACTAATCAAGTCATTTGTGCGAGGCTGGGAGAAAGGTATTGCAATAATGTAAATTATGTTAAAAATAATGCATTTTTTGAAACATCAAGAATGAAAGCATGTTCTAGTACACCCCCAAAACAAAATCAAGACACTGTTAAAGAGCATAATAGGACCCCTTTAAAACTTTATAAGCTCTGGTGAGAATATGCTACTCTCGCAAGAACCAAGTTTTGTTTACAGCAGTGAAAAGCCATTCTCCTCTTGGCTTATATCAAAATCCTCCAACATTTTTCTTTATAAATCCTCATTTTGTACTTCTAATTGTATTTCTAATTTGTTTTGCTCTCTCCTCTGTTGCCCCGTTTGTCTAGAGGTGGAAAGCTGCAGCGATGTAGGACAATTTTGAAGTTGGGGTAGAAAACGAGATGGGAGTTTTTTTGACATACCCTAACTGTATTGACCGTATTAAACTGGAAAAACGCAATTTACGCAGACTTAGACAAGATGAGCATTTGAGGTTAAAAAGTATATAAATTGTCAATTTATTTTGAAAATGGCAGATCGTTTTGCTAAATAAGACCCTTCTTCCTCAGCTGGGATCATTTAGAGCCATTTGAAGCTGCTTTTAAACTGCATTTTCAAATTTGGGTTCAAATTTGCAGGCACCATTGAAGTCCACTATATGGAGATAAGAAACGTAATTTCTTTTCGACTGAAGAAAGAAAGACACAAACATCTTGGATGACAAGGGGGTGACTAAAATATCTGTAAATTTTTGTTCTGGAAGTGAACTCCTTTAACTGCCATTATAAAGCTGGGAAGAACAACATTTTTTTAATAACATTTTTTTAACAACATATTTTTTTATATACATTTTTAATGTAACTCCGATTGTATTTGTCTAAAAAAAGAAAGTCATATACACCTAGGATGGCTTGAGGGTGAGCAAATCATGGGGTAATGTAATTTTTGGATGAACTGCACTTTTAAAACAGAAAGAAACATAAGCCATACAAAAGGTAAAGGTAAAAACAAAACAATAAATAAATAAATAAACTATGACCCTTGTCCAATATAGTTATCTTGTAAAATAAGGAATTGAAATAATTACAATAAATAACATCTTAAAGGGGTCATTGGATGCAAAATTTACTTTTACGTTGTTTGAACATGTAATGTATGTTGGCGGTGTGTGTACACATCTACCCTATAATGATAAAAATCCACCGAGTGTTTTTTTTTAATCCCTATAAATAATATAACCTTTCTCAAATCAGGCCATTCTCTTATTCTTGGCTGTTTGATGTCACACAGACCAAGGTCGGTCTCACAACTATTGATTGACACAGCCATCTTACCCTAGACCCGCCCTGAGTAAGCTGTGAACACTCCACCATTGTTTCGACGCCTGAGCAGGGAAAGACAAGAGTGTCCCCTAAGCAATTGAGGTGTTTTGTTGTTGGATGTAATAATGATCATAGCAGTCATTGTTTACTCCTGACATCTGATCCACTGCGTCCTCAGTGGATCACCCATATTCCTTTTTTTATATTTGTTTTTCACTGTGAAACAGAACACGCACCGGGAGAGCCAGCAAGACAACAGTTGTCTTCCATTTGTTGTTCTTCTCTAGTCACATTTGATCTCGCAAGTCTCCATGAGATCTTGTGTCACTGTGAAATTGTTCCTCCAGTCAAAAAGTGTGTGGTCTTACCGTCTGGTCGAATTCTCCAATGAATCGTTGAAATCGGTTGAAACTGTCTTCATGTCTGTGGTCTCCCAAATCGGTTAAGATTTGAAAATTGTCTAGTGTGCACCCGGCCTAAAGTAAAAAGTATGGCGCGTCACACCATGGAAGAAAGAGGCGGGGTGAGCAGAGCTCATTAGCATTTAAAGGGACATACAACAAAACAGGTTGCTGTGAACAGAGCTGATTTTAAGAAGGTAAAAGGGTGTTTTTACACTACCATTGAGAAATTTTAAAGGTGCAATAGGAGATCTTAGAAAATGCTAACTTTAGCCTGATAGCACTGAAAGCGAACGTCCCACCCTCCCGGCAAATCGCCATCCAAAGCTACACCTCCCAAATGCATGAACGCACAGAAACTACTAATAAAACGCCTCACACGTTGATACACTCATACCATACCACATACATGGCGATCGTGCGAGGAAAAATGTACACAAGCATGCATCCAACTCACGAACAGAAAGGAAATAAATAACATAAAGAGAGCTAGATGTCGCTAGAGTGAATCATCTCTTTACCTTTCCAGAACGTACAGATAAACGTTATGCACATGCGCAGTTCTCAGTCTGCCACAAAACTACCGTAAATACTCTAGTGGCCGTTACAACATCATATGCCATTAACCGTGAGAACACTTTATAGTACAGTTAGTAAAAGTATTACAATACTAGAACCGAAGATCAGGTTATTGGTGTTTGGCTGCCATTCTCGCTCTGTCTGCACAGCGTTGTCTCTCAGCGCGCTGATGACGTATCCTGTCTGTACAAACATGGTGCGCAAAGGTATGCAAATACATGTTTGACAGGCAGGTAGAAAAGCCAATCAAAACTCTCGAACCGAGCGTATTGATTGGATGAACATTTCTTGGTCCTATATGCCTTCCACAAAATATTGAAATACATAGAAATACATTTAGACCACTTAACTTAATGATTGCTATTGGGATGTGAAGAGACTTTCAACCAGCATAACAAAAAATGTTTCTAAAGACAATCACCTATTGCACCTTTAACGAAAGCATGTTATAGACTCTTTTCATTAAGACTCTAAAGAATCATATCAATTTGTGGATAATGGGCATGACCCCTTTAAAGTAATGTGAAAAAAAAAACTAAGAAAGACAGAGTCAGAATTATTAGTATTAGTATTAGTATTAATAATAACTTGGTTAACTATAATTTGTAGCTGCCAGAATACATATTATAGTTTACATGACCAAGCATTTCCAAAGCATTTGCAAGGCTGTTTATAAGAGAATCAATAAAAGCTAATATGGAAATATAATTGGCCAATTTCAGCTCTCTCTGAAAATTGATTCCAATCATTAGGGACAGCAAATCTAAAAGCAGAGAAAACCAGACAGTTTTTATTTAAAAACATTCAAACGTTGTAACTGGTTGGATATGTGGGTTTGATATGTTGCAATATAGTTATATGCAGTTTATTATGAAGTTCATATACATATACACTGCATGTACTATACATAGGTTTTATGACACAAATATAATAAATGGTCCACATAAACAAACATGTCTTGCATGTCTCCACATTTTCACAGCGGATGGTCATGCTGGTGTTGTGGGTGTATCAAAGCATTACTGCAGGATTTTAGATTACTGCCTCGGGTTCAGACCACATCAAACATAGTCATGCTCTGGATGTTTTCACAATCCTTACTTAGAGGCAGATATGTGGTTTTCAGCTCATATTTAAATGCATGGGCTTTTAAATGTATTTTTGGTTTCACTCACTGCCACTGAAATCAGATAAGGGAGAGTGGGCAGTGGGGTAAGATGTGCCAGCCGTGTTGCCTCCTTAATGCAGCAAACTACCTTTTTTTGTCATATCACCATAGAAAGTCAGAAAGTCATATGCAGCTGCCTGTGATTGAGAGATTCACAAGAGTGAAAAACAATTGTTTGGGAATGAGAATTTCTATTTAAACACGTTAATTAAATTAACAAATCTTTGAAAGAATTAAGACTTTTTTCTTATTTTAGTTATGTAAATATAATTAATGGGACTAGCTGTCACTAGACCACTTTTTCATGCATTCTTTACTTTATAGCAGATAATTAGTGGAAGCTAGTGATAAATATGGATTTAATGGGTTTTAAATATGGATATTTACACCAACGCATTGATTTACTTAAGAAGGCCTTTATTAACCCCCCGGGGCCATGTGGAGTACTTTTTATGAGGGAAGGATGCACTTTATTGGACTGTAAAATCTCAACAGCCATTCACTGCCATTGTAAATCTTGGAAGAGCTAGGACACTTTTTAATATAACTTTGATTGTATTCATCTGAAAGGTAAAAGACATATGCACCTAGGATGGCATGAGGGTGAGAAAATCATGGGGTAATTTTCATTTTTGGGTGAACTATCCCTTTAATATCAACAACATTTTAAGCCTGTGTTAACATTCAGGATGCTATAAGAGACATTTTTTATTCTAATTTCTATTAAAGCGAGCTGAATGTGCTATTTCAACCGGTACGTCACAAAAGGTGTCTCTCGGCAGCACAGGATGAAGAGGCAGACGCTGTCATAACCTACTTGTGCAGCCCAGGCCTCCAAAGACCTGCATGAGCTGATTAATTAGAAATGAACTGACAAGGAAGACGAATCCGCTCTCATCCATGTAGACCCGAGGAAGGACTCTCGCTTTGTCTCTGGCAGAATGGAACCAAAGCTTGTACGTAAGTCAAAACTCAATCAACATTTTAATCTCAGGGAAATATGAATTGTAAAACACCCCTCAATAATGCTACCCGGCCTTTCTCATCCTTTTGGGTGTTTTGCATAAAAATTATGGCGTCTGCATCTTTAATTTATCATGACAGCACTTCACAAAGGTTACGGTTTTAAAACAGGAGGTGCTTTTAAAACTTTAAGTGCATAATGGAGAGTGAAAGAGGGAGAAGGGAAAAAGAAATGAGGAGAGACATCAACAATCATAAGTTGATGTCAATACATCAGACAGTTTACTGTAAGACACATCCCTACCATAGTTTGGCTAAAAGCATATCTGTGTAATTCTCATATTAAGAGCTTTCTCTCAACCCTATTAGACTACTTACCTAAGAGCACAGACCACCACAACCCATCTTAGTCTTTAATGACTGATGCTTTTGTATATACACCTACATACATCACTGTAGTAATGATGTGTTATTATATCAGTCCTATTATAAATCACTGAAAAAAAGGTCACTGAAAAAACTCTGCTCTGTTTTCCATTAAAAAGCGGAAAAATACCTGACGGTGCTCCGTCGGTGAAAACCGCAGCTACACTCCTGGCTCAAACGAGCGGAAAATACACAATTACGCTGATCTCATTTCCACCTCCGTACATCCTCAACAATTAGGCTACACAGCGGATGTCCCCGGAGATGACTCGACGCTAGTGCAGCCATCATACCACTGTGGCAAACTGACGGGAAGGTGGAAAAACATGAGCAAACTGAGGTTTAACGGCACATTATAACAGTAGTGGATGCAAAGAACTCGTGAGGGAGAGAATCAGACACGCTTAGTGCTTGAGACTTGCTGAGACAACAGATATAATAAATGATGAGACATCAGCTGGAAAGCACAAGACTGCGGTGCACTTCAGCTGGAATGACTGTATGTATTATTCATCAGTCTTATTCATGAATGAGACTTGGGTGTGCTGCTATTGAGTTTATAAAAGATTGAAGGAGGAAATACTTATAGCTCCTTGTAAAGAGAAGAATGGCAGACAGTTATGAGCACTAATAGGTTTCTCCCTCAACAAACATTATAAAAATATTAGTATAATGGGAATTACTTTGATGGGTTGAAGTTTTGAGTTTAGCTAAACTGAAGATGGAAGTTCATATTTGGCAGGACAGCTTTTCTATATTGTAGGGCAGGGATCACCAAACTTGTTCCTGGAGGGCCGGTGTCCTGCACAGTTTACCTCCAACTTTCCTCAACACACCTGCCTGGAAGTTTCAAGCATACCTAGTAAGACCTTGATTAGCTGGTTCAGGTGTGTTTGATTAGGGGTTGGAGCTAAGCTCTGCAGGGACACCGGCCCTCCAGGACCAGGTCTGGTGACCCCTGTTGTAGGGGTTGGGATGAAATAAACACAGGCAAAAAAAAGCTATGAACTGGCTATCCCTTCACTGAACGGGAAACGTAAAACTCTTAAAGGGGAAAACACCCCACTGCAGGCAACAGAACATTCTTAAAGGTTTAGTTCACTTCCAGAACAAAAATTTAGAGATAATTTACTCATGTTCATGTCTACTTTTCGTTAGTCATAAAGAAATTATGTTTCTTGAGGAAAACATTTCAGGATTTCTCTCCATATAGTGGACTTCAACGGTGCCCGCGAGTTTGAACTTCCAAAACGCAGTATAATTGCAGCTTTAAAAGTCTCTAAATGATTCCAGCCAAGGAAGAAGGGTCTTATCTAACAAAATGATCAGTTATTTTTTAAAAGAATTTTACAATTTATATAGTTTTTAACGTCAAATGCTCGAGTATGCATACTCTGTGTAATCAGGGTCAATACAGTTAGGGTATGTCGAAAAACTCCCATCTCATTTTCTCCTCCAACTTCAAAATCATCCTACATCGCTGCGGAAGTACCTACCCAGTGTTTACAAAGTGAAAGTGCAAAGAAGTTCAAATGTCCTTTATAAAAAAAAGGTGAAACAGCAATGTAGAACAATTTTGAAGTTGGAGGAAAAAATGAGATGGGAGTTTTTCGACCTACCTTAGCTGTATTGACCCGGATTACACAGACTACACATGCGCATCACAGAGCTAGACAAGACAAGCATTTGAGGTTAAAAGGTATATAAATTGTACATTTCTTTAGAAATAAGATAAGACCCTTCTTCCTTGGCTAGGAAGTCTTTTGAAGCCGCATTTAAACTGCATTTTGGAAGTTCACACTTGGGGACACCATAGAAGTCCACTATATGGAGAGCAATCCTGAAAGGTTTTCCTCAAGAAACATAATTTCTTTACGACTGAAGAAAGAAAACGTGGACATCTTGGATGACAAGAGGGTGAATTATCTGTAAATTTTTGTTCTGGATAAGAATTTCTCCTTTAAAGTAATAGTTCACCCAAAAAAATTAATTCTGTCTTTACTTACCGTCATGTTGTTTTAAACCTATAAGAGTTTAGTTCATCTTCGGAACACACATTAAGATATTTTTGATGAAATCCAAGTGCTTTCTTACCCTGCATAGACAGCAATGCAACTGACACATTCAAGGCCTAGAAAGGTAGTATGGATATTGTTAAAAGTCCATGTGACATCAGTGGTTCAACTGTAATGTTATGAAGCTATGAGAATACTTTTCGTGCACAAACAAAAGAAATACAAATACATACAAATATTTACGCAGTTTGAGAGTGTGGGGAGAATGACTCTATTATGTCATTTGCAATGGAACTAAAATCCTTTTTAGGGCGATTGCTTGAATCAGTTCTCTGATTGGTGAATTTTTCTGCAGAATCATGGGTAATGTAGTTTTTCACAATGAATTCATAAACGCAGTTGTTTAAAAAAAAAAATAAGTTGAAATAATATAGGCTGATGACTGGCTCCTGTGTCAGCAGCACTACACACATGCGTGGTACTGTTGTGAATGTGCGTCTAAAACTGACACAGAAAAGAAGAAATTCAAATTAGGTCATTATTTTGGTTTTCTTTGCGGTTTGAACCACTGATGTCACATGGACTATTTTAACAATGTCCTTACTACCTTTCTGGGCCTTAAACGTGTCAGTTGCATTGCTGTCTATGTGTAGTGTGAGTGCGGTATTGTTTGTCAGACATACAGTAGCAAAAGTAACTAAGAAAGCAGGGTTTTGTGAATGGTCTATATGTGTTTTAAAGATGGAACAAGGTCTTACGGGTTGGGATGACATGAGGGTGAGTAATTAATGACAGAATTGTCATTTCTGGGTGAACTATCCCAGAAGTAAAAATCGAATTTCTCTGTAGGGAATTGATTTTTAACAATAACTTATAAACCATTAAATACAGACTTTCTGTGACTGTGTGTGTGTTTAACTGATGATTTATACTTTTGTTTTTATGCTGTTAGTCATAAGCCCACATTATTTTAACTTATTTTTTAAACAACCGTGTTTAACAGCAGAATTCAATGTGGAAAAACTACATTACCCATGATTCAGCAGGAAAAAAAAACACCAATCAGAGAACTGCTTCAATTAATCGACCCAAAAAAGGTTTTTGTTTCATTGCAAATGACATAATATTCTCCCTAAGCTCTCAAAATACTTAAATATTTGTATGTATTGGCATTTGATTTTTTTGTGCACAAAAAGTATTCTCGTAGCTTTATAATATTACGGTTGAACCACTGATGTCACATGGACTATTTTAACAATGTCCATACAACCTTTTTAGGCTTTGAATGTGGTGGTTGCTTTGCTGTCTATACAGGGTCAGAAAGCTCTTGGATTTCAAAAATATCTTAATTTAAGTAATTCATGACAGAATTTTCTTTTTTGAGTAAACTCTCCCCTTTTATCTGTTGCATTCTATTGAAACAGAAAATTAGTTTAAGCACAACCATTAATTTTGATTTGTTACTTGCTAATTTGTCATGCAGGTGGTATTTTGACAGATGTTATTATTCTAGAGTGCATTTGATTGGAATAAAAAAAAATGTACATGGAATGTAAGTCATTGATAATTTTGGTCTATTATAAAAACCTGCCCATTTTAAATTGGTATATACACTGTAAGTTTGTTTTCTTAATTTGTGAGAGTACACCAGCATATAGATGATCTTTAAGCTAACACATACAGATTAAAAGCAACAAAACATTAACAGAATAAGGTAAATATCTAAACACACTTCAGCTACTGTATAAGCATACAGTATTGTGTCTGCATACCTAAGTTTTACACAATAGCTGAGTTGTGAAACACTGGCTGGCGCCATATTCAAATACTACTTGTTGGGGCATTACAAATTTTTTGTTGAGATCTCAAGATCTCAAGTCCCTTTCTGGTAAAGGACATTTCTGTAGAAGATGGAAAATAATAATCTTTTTCCGGGGTATTGCAAAAAAAACAATGATATGAGGTATTTGTTACTGCTTCCTTAGAAGGATCTTGCATGAACTTTTACAGACAGAAACTCAACCAGGAAATCACTTTCCAGATAAAGGGTAGTACTGTAAATGAGATTTCTTAATTTACTGACAAAATTCCTGCACTCAAACTGTTGTTAATGTTAATGATTATTTATGGGGGTTGCTATTATTTTACAGTCTAATTTTAAAGAGACAATACACCCAAAAATAAAAATTACCCTATGATTTACTAACCCTCAAGCTATCCTAGGTTTATATGACTTTCTTCTTTCAGACGAATACAATCAGAGTTATATTAAAAATGTCCGGGCTCATCCAAGCTTTATAATGGCAGTGAACGGCTGTTGAGATTTTGAAGTCCAAAAAAGTGCTCCACACGGCTCTGGGGTGTTAATAAAGGCCAAAATATCCATATAAAAAGTTAAAAATGACTGAAAAATGAATAGTGAAAGTAAAAAAGGATTGTTTAACATAAAATGGGAGCTATTTAAGCACACATCCATACAATAGTAGATGGAATCATACCAGGCTGGGATCACTGGCACAATGTTTGACAAAAGCAGAGGAAACTGAGCTTTGAAGAAATAATATTCCTAGAGGCATTTCCTGCACAGACAAAAGAAAAATGCCCCTTGAACCATTATCCAACTACAGTCAATGCCCCAGATGTCATTTAAAGCTTGCATGCACACTGTCTTAAAGACAGACCAAGATTGCGCCCACTGAATACCACGGCTCACCCTAAGGATATGCCTAAAATAAAACCAACAACCCCAACTCTATAAATACTTTACTAGAATAAAACTTTCATAACTGTTTTCTTATTCATGCTACAGTGCTTTTGAATAGAGAAACTTAAAGTACTGCCTGTTTGCCCCTGATCAGCAGGGATCACTGTATTGTTTCTCATTATACTCTGCAATGCAAACTGTTTATGTTTCTGATAACTCAAGTCATAAAAGGAGCCACAGAGTTCTTTAATGTGGTCTGCAAGTTCACACCCTGTTTCTTCAGCAGAATGTTTGTTTTACTGCCATACCTTTTATTCTTAAGAGTGTTTATTGATCATCATCCATTTGTCCTTTGCAGTAGAACAAACTGACCTTTTCTCGCAAACATCTCTGGCAGCTCTCTCTATGACTTCCTACTGTGTTAAGCTGGTCTTGTGGACATATTTGTGCAACTTTCTAGTTACTATATAAGAAAACTTTTAATCTAACACTGTGTAAAATGTCTTATCCGTTGACAGAATGGTGAATTAACAAGCTAAATACACTGCAGCTGATATAAAAGGTTCAGATGATAATGAAAATTTCTTGAAAATGTACCTCCAAACCATTGAAAATTTAAATGAGTTTGTTTCTTCATCGAAACAGATTTGGAGAAATTTTGCAATTAGAATGAGTCCAAACAGCTGATAAAAACATCACAATAATCTACAAGTAATCCACACCACTCCAGTCCATCAATTAATGTCTTGTGAAACGAAAAGCCACATGTTTGTAAGAAACAAATCCATCATTAAGGCATTTAAACTTCAAGACGTGGCTAATCCATAACACTTTCTATAGTGAAAAAGTTGTTTAGAACTGTTTTTGAACTGTTTTCGCTTGTAAACGGTGTTTTGTCTGTGCATATTTCTCTCCTGATTCAGCCAAGATGACTTTTTCACTTGAGAAACAATATAATGGATCGAAGCCTCATATTTTATCCAGAAGCAATGGTTTGAAGTGTGGATTAATTGTGGATTATTGTGATGTTTTTATCAGCTGTTTAGACTCTCATTCTGACGGCGCCCATTCACTTTCATATTTAAGTTATTTGCATTAATTTTTTGAAACAGATGACTATACTATAATAGTTTACTTCTGCTGCAACTGTTCAAAACACTGAATATTATGACTTTATCAGATGATTGAACTCTATAAACCAGGGATCCTCAAATCTGGCCCACAAGATCCACTTTCCTGCAGAGTTTAGCTCTAACCCTAATCAAAAACACACACACACACACACACAAATACAATTTGTTGAGTCAACTTAAAATAATGTGTTACCCTGCTGCCTTAAAATGTATGTTCAGTCAACTCAAATAAGTTTAGTCAACTTGAAATGTTAAGTTGTACTAAGTCACAAGATATTTGAGTTGACTAAACTAAAAATTTGGTTTGTTAAACTTAAAGCTGGGCTTGTTACCCAACTGCCTTAAAATTTTAAGTTGAATCAACTCAAATATATAAGTTATCACTTAGTACAACTTAACATTTCAAGTTGACTGAACTTAAAATTTTAAAGGCAGCCAGGTAACATTTTTTTTTTTTAATTTGACTCAACAAATTGTTTTTTTTTTACAGTGTGAGCATGCTAATCAGTGTCTTCTGGATCATTAGAAAATCACAGGTAGGTGAGTTTAATCAGGGATGGTGCTGAACTCTGCAGCGCATTCCCCCTCCAGGGTAAGATTTGAGGAACACTGCTATTCACTGTGCATATCTTTAAAATGACTGGAAGCCAAACCAGGTCACTGAGCTATTAGCACTAGAAACGTCCTTGCTTTGACTGTCCTAGTGCTGCAGCCACATGTGCAGTCAGTAAAAATGAAGGTAAAACATGTCACAGTGTAACTCTTGAACATTTTTGCACATCATAATTTCCATACAGATTATCATAATGAAATTGGGTCAATTTGGTCAAATAAAAAAAAACACCATATGGACAGGCACTTTAGTTTAAATGTCATTCTTTGTCAGTGGAAAGGTCTCGGTGTGGCTTGACAGCTGTTATAACAGCACACGGTTTATTTTAGGCTCCTTGATTTAGATCTCAGAAGCTGATATCTTGTCTAGAAACTCCTTACTTCCAGACAAAGTCTGAGAGGAAGTTAAACACAAAGCTTCTTCTGAGATTATAGAGAGTTACATCACCTTTTTCCACAGGGGTGTGCAAATTCATTTGAATAGTTGAATCATCATGTCACAATGTGTCCTGACAAGGTGCTATCCACCATGAAGTAATTTGTCTAACTGAAATCAAAATGTTGCAAGATTCTACTGTGGGCGGGGCTAAAAAAAAAGTGTGATGCCACAGATAATATCTTGTCTCTCATCCAAGATGTTCATGACTTTCTTTCTTCAGTCGAAAAGAAATTAGGGTTTTTGAGGAAAACATTCCAGGATTTGGCAACACTTTAGAATACAGTTCCGTCATTAGTAAATAACTTCACAGAAACAAATGACTAATGCACTATTAACATTCCAGTAACTACTATTGACTAACAATAATTTTTGATTAACGAATCAGTAAGTATTAGTGCTCAGTTGAAAGTGGTAGCTCACTATTAGCTAATCAGTAACTACTATTATTTTTCATATCTCCCAAAGAACTACTAAGAACTACTATATAAAGGTTCATAATTAATGTGAATGATGCAAAATGTATAATTAATTCTAAAGTAAAGTAATGACTCAAAAATACCAAATACTTCAGAAGGAATTACTAATTTTTTGGATCCGTATTCTAAAGTGAAGATCATGATAACACTCTAGTAATGACTGGAATCATTGTAAAGTATTGAGGTATATGTATAAGGTTTTGGATAGTAATGACTCAAGTGTTACTACATCCTTCTAAAGGAATGAATTACTAATTAGTTGGATCCGTATTCTAAAGTGAAGATCATGGTAACCCACTAGTAATGACTTAAAGGAGAAGTCCACTTTCAGAACAAAAATTTACAGATAATGTACTCACCCCCTTGTCATCTAAGATGTTCATGTCTTTTCATCTTCAGTCGTAAAGAAATTATGTTTTTTGAGGGAAACATTTCAGGATTTTTCTCTATATAATGGACTGATATGGTGCCCCAGTTTTGAACTGCCAAAATGCAGTTTAAATGCGACTTAAAATGATCCCAAATGCAGTTGTAAATGATCCCAATCGAGAAAGAAGGGTCTTATCTAGCAAAACGATTGGTTATTTTTTATTAAAAAAATACAATTTAAATATTTTTAAATCTCAATCACTCATCTTGTCTTGTCTGAACTCAGTGTATTCTGGCTCAAGACAGTTAGGGTATGTCGGAAAACTCCAATCGTATTTTCTCCCTCAACTTCAAAAATCATTTCAAAATCATCCTACATCGCTGCACAAGTACCGACCCAGTCTTTGCAAAGTGGACATGCAAAGAAGATCAAACACCTTTAACAAAAAAACTAAGGAAAAAATGAGATGGGAATTTTTCGACATACCCTAACTGTCATAAACCGGAAAAAAACAGTCCAGGCAGAGTAACACAAGACGAGCGTTTGACATTGAAAAAGTATTATTTTTATGAATATAACCAATCGTTTCGCTAGATAAGACCCTTCTTCCTTGGCTAGGATCGTTTACAACTGCATTTGGGATTGTTTATAGCCACATTTAAACAGGTTAAAACTACATTTTGGAAGTTCAAACTCGGGGCACCATAGAAGTCCACTATATGGAAAAAAAATCCTGAAGTGTTTTCCTCAAAGAACATAATTTCTTTACGACTGAAGAAAGAAAGACATGAACATCTTGGATGACAAGGGGGTGAGTACATTACCTGTCAGTTTTTGTTCTGGAAGTGGACTTCTCCTTTGAGTGTTACCAAAGCCATTAGAAGTATGACTATCCAGAACCTTACAAAAACCTCAGTAGTTTTTAAGGACTTTAGTCATTACTAGAGAGTTCATGATCTTCACTTTAGAATACGGATCCAAATAATTAGTAATTCCTCCTGAAGTATTTAGTAATACTCATGGGTTACCATGACCTTTACTGTAGAGTTAATTATACATTTTGCATTATTCATATTAATTATGAACATGTATATAGTACTTCTTAGTAGTTCTCTGGGAGATCTGAAAAACATAGTATAGCTACTGATTAGCTAATAGTGAACTACCATGTTCAGCTGAGTGTTATGACTTACTAATTGGTTAATCAGTTTCTTGTTAGTCAGTAGTTACTAGAATATGTGCATTAGTCATTTGTTCCTGTGTAGTTATTCATTAATGACAGAACAGTATTCTAAAGTGTTACCCAGGATTTTTTTTCAATACAGTGGACTTCAAAGTGCAACTTCAGGGCTCTACACAATCCCAGCCGAGGAATAAGGGTCTTAACTAGGGAAACTATCGGTCATTTTCTAACAAAAAAATTAAATAAACATTTATATACTTTTTAACCACAAATGCTTGTCTTCCCTGGTGAAAAAGGTGAGTAAGTAGGTTATGATGCTGGGATGCTGGTTAGGTATGTTTTGATGCTGGTTTAAAGTTGGTCCTTGCTGGTTTAGGCTGGTGCTTAGCTGGTCATGTTGCTGGTACCAGCATAAACCAGCAAAGGACCAGCTTAAACCAGCATCAAAAAATACCTAACCAGCATCCAGTTTACCTGTTAACCAGTTTTATTTGTGTCCAAAAAACCATTGTCAACTAAGTTACCTATTAGAAAACACCCCCTCAAAAAGGAATGGTTTGTCCTATTCTCACATAATTTGCACAGTATGATGATATTTCCGCTACAAGCACATGGATGAAACACTAGAAGTTATGTTCTCTCGCTTTCCCCTAATATTGGTTAGCAAACCTGTCAACAGTGTTATTGCTGCAAATTTTAACACAATTAAAGACAGTTTAACTAAAACTTATGTTTTGTTCATGAAAATATATTTCTAAACATACCATATGATCAGTAGTTCTAAACTTCCAATGCTGAGTATAGACCCAAAACACTAAAAATGTTAACTAAGTTACCTGTCAACTGTGTTACCCAGTAAAGGTAACATGGTGGACAGTAGCAAACATAGATGGTATTTTTTGCACATATTCCTACAGATCACCTTTATATAGCACTTTATACAATAAAGAATGTTTTAAAGCAGCTATGTTAGATCATCTTTGGGTTTTTGAGGAACAGGAAAACTGTTTCCTTCACATTGTCAAATTCTAAATGTACCCCTAATTATAGAATGACCCAAAGTGAAAATTTTGTTCCATGTTCCTTATTGCAAAAATCACACATTCATTTTCTAAGCCAAAGCTATCAAAACATGTTTTTGGCATTTAAGCCCTAATTATGGATTGTAGGCACATTTTCAACACATTTCTGCATTTTTCTGGCAGGGTCACCTGAATAACAGAACATTCAGATCTTCGGAAAAGAAAAAAGTCATTAAGGTGCAAGATAGATGACACAAAATCCACAGAAATACGGCACACACCGTCTCCCCGCTCTGCCGTTCTAGAGTCTCACTGTCTTCAAACGATGCCATAAATTTCCCGCCATTATTGATCTCTTGTCTTTTTCTCAGGAAGTAAACTAGAGCAGGAAAAAAGCCTCATCGGCCCTGCTTTGAGTAGTTTGTGTAATGGCCTTACAGATAAAGAGTTTCAGGAGCCACTCTCACAATGTGTTTTGTCTTCCACTCCACAATCAATCAGAACAAAGACACTCTTGCTAATTCCACCATCATCACTTTGCTTTTATAAGGTTTCCAGGGCTAATGTCCAGCAGTGGAACACTGTACATGTACATCTGCATGGCACTTAAGGGAATTACAGGAGATTTAGGGCCAATCAGAGAATCCGTTCTGCTGTCACGGGACTGCAGAGCTTCTGTCAATAAAAGTGCATCAATTAGACCAGAACCTTAAAGGAACATCTCACCTCTAATATAGTTGCAAATACTATGTGTGGTTGTAAACGCAGCCTTTAAATCAGACCAATTCAGTTCTTGAGTTCAACTGACTTAAATTTCAGTCACACAAAGCTGTCGAATGGCTTTAGACGACTTGAAATGTAATGCACAGGTCATTTATATTATACTTTTAGTCTTTATTCACGTTGATGGTAAAAAAGACTGGCCAGGATATTCTAAAAAATGACACCTTTAGAAAGCCATACAGGTTTGAAACGATATGAGGGAGAGTAAATTATGACAAGAATTAATTTTTGGCAGCGCTGCTCTTTTAAACTCCCTTTGAGAGCTCAGCATGATGTGCTAGTGATAACTACAAACCTTTGCATTTGGAGATATGAGCAAATTGTTGCTCTTTCAACGTTGACTATTATCATAATTACAGAGGGAATATCAGAGAAGGCTCTGTACTCTTTTAGTACGGCTGTTCAGCTTGCATCCAATGAGCAGAATAGCTACATGGTGAGCGAATGCGGGGGAGGAAGGTCGTAATTGGCCCGTGAATAGATTTGTCATTAAGAGGCACGGTAGGGGAGACCCCACTCATGGTCCTCCTGTGACACATCTGCCTGATTAACAGGGTCAATAAGCCAGAACTACAACACAGATTGTCAGTTTTGACTGTCCTCACGTCTTTCAGTGATTTTACGTAATAAGGGTTAAAAATATTCTCAGTCTCTACAGAGATATTTTTATTCAGTGTTATAAGTTAGTGTTTTTTTCCTCTAAAATAATTGGTGCTATTCAAAGATATTGATTCTGTATTAATGAAAGAATGACTGATCACTGCCAGGTTGATTATAAGTCTAATTATATCCTTGGGATAGTGTAAATTGATAGGCCATATCAACATTTATGGCATGGTTTCATGTAATGCATTCTCAAGGGAACTCAAGGGAAATATGACACCTTTACCACAGATGTCAGATATGTATCTATCTATAGCCGCAGCTATTCATGAATGTTAAATATCTCTCTGGTTCTCTTGAGATTGAGCTTCATATGATGGCTCCCATGCAGAGACCTCAGTAATGTAACTCTCTTTTTTAGCCCTTTAAATTCGTATTATGTGAAAATCCATTGCATTTACTCATATATATATATATATATATATATATGAAGAGTTCAGATGCAAAAGCATTTCTTTCTGGCTACTTTGTATAGATTTCTTTCTCTGTAAGTACTGGTACTTCTGATTGGGCTGAGGCTGGAATTTAGTGAGTTTGAAGTAAAAATATTTGATGGACTTATAACATGTGTTAGGAGCATTCACTCAGTATCATTATCTCATTTTTTACCAAGATGGCTTTTAGCTGGTTTTGCATCTGAACTCTTCATATATATATATATATATATATATATATATATATATACTGTGCATATATATATACTGTGCAAAAGTCTTAGGCCACTAGTATTTTCACCAGCTAAAAAATGGTTTGAAGTAAGTTATTTCTATCTTTTGCTGTAGTGTGTTATATATTTAATATATTAATATTTACATTTCCAAACATTCTGTTTGCCATTTAAAGCAGCACAGTACTGTATATATGACAGTTAGCTGAGCCCAAGCCTTCATTACTAATTCGAAAACGTTACTTTAGAGCTAGTAAGGAAGGAACGTTAAGATGCTTTATTGAAAGCTTATTATATTACTGTATCAAAAGCAAGAGAGAGACAGAGATGGACTGGGTGAGTGTGATTACCTGCATCTGATACAGCATTTATTCTTCAGATCGGTCTGTATTCACAATAAACATTAGTTTGAATATCTGCTGAGAAAAGTGTCATATTTGTCGTAACGTTAATATGCTTTCATCTGTTAAGGGTGATTTTGCTGCTCAGTGCATTTGTTCACTGCTTCAAGCTGTTAATGAAAGTAAAAATAATAGCGTTTATAGCATTTACTTTTCAAAATAAAAGTCTTTACTGCTGACTCATAAAAAAGTCACTTGTCACGATCTAATAGCAGAACAATGTAACTAAAATCACCATCACATACCGTTTCTCAATGCTAAACACTATTAAATACTCTTATTTATATAAAATATTGATTGATATTATATGATTAATAATATTTAATAAACAACAACAGTCTTCATAAAAGTTGTTAGGCAATCCATTCAAAAGTACAAAGGCAGAGCGGCAGGACAATAGAACAATACGATAGATAGATAGATAGATAGATAGATAGATAGATAGATAGATAGATAGATAGATAGATAGATAGACTGGCAGGACGACAGATAAACAGAACGACAGAAAGATCAATAGATAGAACAATCGATAGAGTGATAAAATGATATATATAACGATATAACGATAGATAGATAGATAGATAGATAAATAAATAGAATGATAGATATAACGATATAACGATAGATAGATAGATAGATAGATAGACTGATTGATTGATAGATTGATAGAGTGGTAGGATGATAGATCGAACAATTGATAGTATAATAGAATGAACAAACGAACGAACGAACGAATGATAGATAGATAGATAGATAGATAGATAGATAGATAGATAGATAGATAGATAGATAGATAGACTGGCAGGACAACAGATAAACAGAACGACAGAAAGATCAATAGATAGAACAATCGATAGAGTGATAGAATGATAGATATAACGATATAACGATATAACGATAGATAGATACATAGATAGATAGATAGATAGATAGATAGATAGATAGATAGATAGATTTTTGAGTGATCTGTTCCTTTAAGATCTGTAAGGATTGACTCTGACTTCCCTGCCTTTTAAACAGCCTCTGGAATCTATTTTTTCCTGGTCTTTTTCTTCTTTCCTTTCATTCCTCTTTCAGTCAAGTCAAGGCTCCTCAAACATCCTCTCAGAATCTCTTTTTGTTTCTTTTTGTTTCTCCCACTCTTTCAGTCTTCCAGGCTCAGCATCGC
Organism: Labeo rohita; assembly: GCF_022985175.1. Taxonomy (NCBI): domain Eukaryota; kingdom Metazoa; phylum Chordata; class Actinopteri; order Cypriniformes; family Cyprinidae; genus Labeo; species Labeo rohita. Next base: position 15,894,859 of record NC_066878.1, read on the forward strand.
TTGGTGCCCAGCAGACCTGGGAGAGAATAAAAGAGTGGCTCTCTGCTTTCTCTTTCTGTATCCTGGAGGAGAAGTCTGATGGAGCAAGGGAATGATCGGACAGAGAGAGGGAGAGAGGGAGTGTGGGGGTGGGGGTTAGCAGGCTAAATGGACTAGCGAAGCACATTAGAGCTAATGGATGAAGCCTGTGGGGTCAGATCATTCACTACAGCTCCTGGACCCCCCTACATGTGTGCTAATGCAGCACACTGGGCCAGAGACCTGGGCTGAATCCCAGTCCGCTTACTTATACTAAGCACTACAAGTATGTATGCCCTTGTGAAAAAAAGAAGTACACTTCAGCACATTGTTCAAAAGAGCACTTATTACGTGAATAATATACTTTAAAAATATAAATACTTACGTGCAACTGCATATGAGGGTTTCAGCTGTTTTAGCTGGCATTTATTTCATAATCAAAAGTTTAGAAAGCTTGGATTTTTCTGTCAGCTTTGAATTTATCCACCTTTGAGTTTGATCTAATGTGTTCTCAGAGCAATACTTGACATGTTTCCAAACAAAACAAAAGACTGATTTTGACTCAGTCCAGGTTACCTTAGGTCAGTGTTTTCACCATACTATGTTTTCCACCAGATGATCTTGCTGCTCCTGAAAAGAACTTAAAAATGAGAAGCTAAATTGTGTTCCAGAGGTGAATCACCTTTGCAAGCAACATGTTAATATTTCACAGAGAAACCTGGTGGATGGATGCCTTCATAGGAAATAGAGAAGAAATATGGGGTTCCATTTGTGCCAAAAAAGAGGCGACTGCTTTGTGCTTTGTACTACACATTTGTGTTTGTCTACAGTTATTGCCTAATTATTCAGGTAAATCAGTATATGTTGACGTGCATGTTGTCTGTTGACGTCGTCTTAATCTGTCGTCCTGTCGTCTTTTTCTCTGTTTTTTTTTACTGTTGTCCTGTCATTTTGTTCTGTCGACCTGTTCTGTCATCCTTAATGTCATCTTGTTCTGTCGTCTTGTTCTGTCGTCCTAACTGTCGTCTTGTTCTGTCGTCTTATTCTGTCATTCTTACTGTCGTCCTGTTCTGTCATCCTAACTGTCGTCCTGTTCACCGCGGTCAAGTGAGCCGCCATCTGGATTTGCTGCACGTCTATTCGTGGAATTACGGTACGGAGACAAGAAGCGGCCAAAAAGCTGACGAACATCTATATTTCAGCCGTTAAAATTTAAATGTGCTAGAAAACAGGGAAAAAGTATTTACAAAACGTATATATATATTGTTCATTATAGAAGATACAATTATATTACTTTCGAATACATTATACTGTAAAGTTTTCTGAAAAAATAAAGTTCGTTAAAATACATTCTAACACTGAATGTTTGCTCTTTTTTTTCTACATGCATTATTAAAATTTCTTATTAAAAGTTTCTTATTACTGTCTTAGAAAACTTTACAGTATAATGTATTCGAAAGTAATGTAATTGTATCTTCTATAATGAACAATATATATATATACCTTTTGTAAATACTTTTTCCCTGTTTTCTAGCACATTTAAATTTTAACCGCTGAAATATAGATGTTCGTCAGCTTTTTGGCCGCCTCTTGTCTCCTTACCGTAATTCCACTAATAGACGTGTAGCAAATCCAGATGGCGGCTCACTTGACCGTTGTGAACAGGACGACAGTAAGAATGACAGAATAAGACGACAGTAAGGACGACAGAACAGGACGACAGTAAGAATGACAGAATAAGACAGTAAGGACAACAGAACAAGACGACAGTTAGGATGACAGAATAAGACGACAGAACAAGACGACAGAACAAGACAACAGTAAGGACGACAGAACAGGACGACAGTTAGGACGACAGAATAAGACGACAGAACAGGACGACAGTAAACATGACAGAATAAGACAGTAAGGACGACAGAACAAGACGACAGTTAGGATGACAGAATAAGACGACAGTTAGGACGACAGAACAGGACGACAGTAAGAATGACAGAATAAGACAGTAAGGACGACAGAACAGGACGACAGTTAGGATGACAGAATAAGACGACAGAACAAGACGACAGAACAAGACGACAGTAAGGACGACAGAACAGGACGACAGTAAGAATGACAGAATAAGACAGTAAGGACGACAGAACAAGACGACAGTTAGGATGACAGAATAAGACGACAGAACAAGACGACAGAACAAGACAACAGTAAGGACGACAGAACAGGACGACAGTTAGGATGACAGAATAAGACGACAGAACAGGACGACAGTAAACATGACAGAATAAGACAGAAAGGACGACAGAACAAGACGACAGTTAGGATGACAGAATAAGACGACAGAACAAGACGACAGTTAGGATGACAGAATAAGACGACAGAACAAGACAACAGTAAGGACGACAGAACAGGACGACAGTTAGGATGACAGAATAAGACGACAGAACAGGACGACAGTAAACATGACAGAATAAGACAGAAAGGACGACAGAACAAGACGACAGTTAGGATGACAGAATAAGACGACAGTTAGGACGACAGAACAGGACGACAGTAAACATGACAGAATAAGACAGTAAGGACGACAGAACAAGACGACAGTTAGGATGACAGAATAAGACGACAGAACAAGACGACAGAACAAGACGACAGTAAGGACGACAGAACAGGACGACAGTTAGGACGACAGAACAGGACGACAGTAAACATGACAGAATAAGACAGTAAGGACGACAGAACAAGACGACAGTTAGGATGACAGAATAAGACGACAGTTAGGACGACAGAACAGGACGACAGTAAGAATGACAGAATAAGACAGTAAGGATGACAGAACAGGACGACAGAACAAGACGACAGTAAGGATGACAGAACAGGTCGACAGAACAAAATGACAGTTAGGACAACAGTAAAAAAAAACAGAGAAAAAGACGACAGGACGACAGATTAAGACGACGTCAACAGACAACATGCACGTCAACATATACTGATTCACCTGAATAATTAGGCAATAACTGTAGACAAAGACAAATGTGTAGTACAAAGCACAAAGCAGTCGCCTCTTTTTTGGCACAAATGGAACCCCATAAAGAAAAGAATATAAAGTAGGAGGTACTGTGGTAGACACACAGCCTGTTTGGAGTCATTTTAGTATATGAAAAACATCAGTTTATATTTAACATATAAAGACCAATCCTAATATTTTATAAATGATTATATACAAAAGTATCTATCTATCTATCTATCTATCTATCTATCTATCTATCTATCTATCTATCTGTGTGTCTATCTGTCTGTCTATCTATCTATTAATCTATCGTTCTGTCATCCTGTCATTCATTCTATCGTTCGATCTATCATCTATCCTTCTGACATTTTGTCTGTCTATCTATTGTTCTCTTTCATTCTATCAATCGTTCTCTATCATCTATCTATCTATCTATCTATCATTCTGTCATTCATTCTATGATCTATCCATTCTTTTGACATTCTGTCTGTCTATATCGTTCTATCGTTCTATCTTTAATTCTATCAGTCATTCTCTATCTATCTATCTATCTATCATTCTGTCATTCATTCTATCATTCATTCTATCGTTAATTCTGTCGTTCAATCTATGATCTATCTATTCTGACATTGTCTATCTATCGTTCTATCATTCTACAGATCGTTCTATATCTATCTATCTATCTATCATTCTGTTGTTCTGTCATTCATTTTATTATTCAATCTATCATCTATCTATCCTTCTGACACTGTCTGTCTGTCTGTCTATTTATAAATCTATCTATCATTCTATCAATCGTTCTCTATCTATCTATCTATCTGTCTATCATTCTATATCTATCTATCTTTCTATCATTCTGTCGTTCTGTCATTCATTCTATCTTTCAATCAATAATCAATCTATCCTTCTGACATTCTGTCTATCTAGCTATCTATCATTCTGTCTGTCTATCTATCTATCTATCTTTCTATCATTCTGTCATTCCTTCTGTCGTTCAATCTATCATCTATCTGTCCTTCTGACACTGTCTGTCTGTCTATCTATCTATCTATCATTCTATCAATCGTTCTCTATCTATCTTTCATTCTATCAATCGTTCTCTATGTATCTATCTATCTATCTATCTATCTATCTATCTGTCATTCTGTCATTCATTCTATCATTCAATATATCATCTGTCTATCCTTCTGACATTCTGTCTGTCTATATACCTGTCTATCAAGTTTTGTCACATGTCTGGCTGTCTAAAGATTGCTATGATTTTTCACTTCAGTGATCAGTGCATTCTATGCTGGATGGGCTGCAAAAAAGTCTGGGGCATCTGGATTGTGGGTTTCTGTGTACATTTGTGTACATTTGTATATGTGTTTGTGTGTACAGTGTCGCTGTCCACGGGGTAAAACTTTTTCCTAATCCTTCAGAAAACTGGAATCAACTGCAGTTTGATCTCACAGCTGAGAGCAACGGTCTGGATTACTGCCCAGCTGACGGAATGACAATGACAGCAATATAAAATACAATGTTCATTGTCAATGTTCACCTACTACATGCACAGAGCTGATATGACAATTATTCTGAACATAGATTAGTCATATAATTGTTAAAATGTTGTACTTTTTCATGGTTTTAATCTCAACAAATTTAAATTGACTCGAATTTCCTTTATTTTCCTGTAGGGGGAGTGTTCCTATTGCAGTCTGGGCATGACCAGATGATGCACTGCTTTATTGTGCAGCGTATTATTTAGAAATGTTGCATAATCATTGGTAGCACTACACAGAGATTAGAGATAGTCAAACAGGCTTGAATACTCATTCATTGTAGTCTAGAGGTTAAATGCTTCCTACACAAATAACCATTTTAAAGGGCACTTGGCTTAAGCTTAAGCTTAAACTGTATGCTGCGTATTACTTTAGATGCAGCGCATGTGTCAAAGTCAGGACCTCTTTACAATCACGACATTAGCATAAGATATAGAACATCTGCTGGATATGATCCCTGTAGCTACTGCAACAATAATTTATTTCAGATTTACAGAACTTGAACTGAAAAAAAATCATGCACACAAATGGCATATTTAAAATGTAAAATATTTTATTTTAATTAAAAAATACAAAGTGAAGACATAGAAAAAATCATTTATTTGGCTCAGGAAACAGTAACAAACTCAATAAGTGATGGAAATTAAAATTAGTTAGCTTAAAATCTCTTCATGTAGACCAGTGGGGGAAGGGTTCACATTTCAAAAATAGCTCATATCTTGTGAAGCTTATTCCAGCGATAATAGATTCACACTTGACCTGCTCTACTAGAGTATTTCACATGTAGTAAACCTGAGAAAGAGTATTTACTATTAAGGTTAAGTAATTTCAGCTGTCTTTTCCAGGATCAGTCCCATTCATTCATGTATAATGCGAGAGCAGGCTGGACCTGCATGATCTGTGATGGTGTCATTTACTGCTGTCTCTGCTTTTTTCCTGTAAGAAAAGAGAGAAAATAATCCTGTTATATGTTATGTTATGTTACGCTATGCTATGCTATGCTATGTTATGTTATGTTATGCTATGTTATGTTGTTAAGTTATGGTGTTGTGTTCTAAATCTTACTTTATGTTATGTTATGATGTTATGTTATATTTTATTTTATGTTATGTTGTTATGTTGTTATGGTGTTGTGTTCTAAACGTTATGTTATGTTATGTTATGTTATGTTATGTTATGTTATGTTATGTTATGTTATGTTATATGTTATGTTGTTATGTTATGGTGTTGTGTTCTAAATCTTACTTTATGTTATGTTATGTTATGTTATGTTATGATATGTTATGTTATGTTGTTGTTACGTTACGTTACGTTATGTTATGGTGTTGTGCTCTAAATGTTGTTACGTTACATTATGTTATTTTATCTTATGTTTTTGTGTTCTAAATGTTATGTTATATTATACTACATTACAGTATGGTGTTGCGTTCTAAATGTTGCATTACGTTATGTTACATTACATTGCGTTACGTTATGCTGTGTTACGTTATGTTATATTATGTTATGTTATGTTATGGTATTGTGCTCTAAATGTTATGTTACGGTGTTGTGTTCTAAATGTTACGTTATGTTACATTATGTTACGTTATGTTACGCTGTTTACGTTGTGTTATATCATGTTACATTATGTTATGTTTGTTATGTTATGCTGTGGTGTTGTGTTCTAAATGTTGTTACGTTATGTTATGGTGTTGTGTTGTTTTTTTATATTATTTTCTAAATTTTACTGTGACATTGTTCAAAATGTTGTTTTCTAAATGTTATATTATTTTTGTTGTGTTACATTATGTTGTAAGTGTTGTTACATTATCTCGTCTAAATGTTATGTTGTGTTTGAAGCGTTATATGATGTTGCTAGGTTTTGTGTTCTAAATGTTATCTTATGTTATCTTATGTTATGCAGACAGAAATAATAACATACATGTACATTCATATTATTTAAGCACCAAGAATTGATCATGAAATACCTACAAATACATACCTTTAGGTTTTTTTGGGGGGGATTTTACGGGTCCTGCTAGTATGTGGTCGATCAGTTTGCTCACCCAGTTATTCTCACTTGGAAATGGTGCACAGAGCTTCAAGCCTTTCCTTGTGACAAATCTGTGGAAATTCATTCATATTTAAATATGCAAACTCAAATACACCTTGAAATCTGTAGTACTTTAGAGGCATTTTGAAATGCGTGTAATACGACTTACATAGTGGCAGGAATATTGCAAGGTCCATCACCCGTCTGAATGGTGAAGGATGTCACCACCTTTTTCGGGATGTGCCGGTCGCTGGTGGTTAAACAACAATCCACTGCATCATCAGCTGTGATAGTTAAACAGTGCACAGAATGTTAACCATAACCAACATCAACAATCTCATCTAAAAACAATCATTTAAAAAAAAGATCATATTTACACAAAGTAAAGTAAATTTTATTCAAGAATATTTTTAACATATTGTACAATAAAACACTATAAAAAAATTTTAAGTTACATTTTAAATTTCAGAACTGATTGCATATAACTCACCTGTTGTACAGCTCCATAGACTGACACTCAATATAAGCAGAGCACCTGTCCATATTGTCAAAGAATTAGAGAACGTCATTTTGTCCCTCTGTATGTGTCGTTCACCTGTGCTCAGCAGATATGTGCCTCACCGCTGCTTGCACACCTTTTATACGGTTCTTCTTAAACTTTCACTTTCTTTATGTTTTAAGGCAACCGTTTCCTGTAAATCCATCCCTAATAAAAGAGCCCTTTCACCTTCTTTTGTTAACTGGAAATGGTGGCGACTGCCAAGAGATTTATCATCTGAACTGTCTGAACTGGAGGGAAGTTTTGACATGTTGTGTGAGCTTCTGAAATGTGCTTATCAGTGTCACTGCCTCATGAGAACAAATGCGGTGAAAGTCGTATTAGCGGATGTCATTCATAGCCGGAGGGAACAGGTTGCACATGTACATAGCTTTGGGACAAATCAGATGTTGCTCAAGTTCCTCTAAGTGATAATTCTAGTGTGAATTAGCTCATTGTTAGATTTCATTTGCCTTTTATTCAGAAGTGTCTGCACTGAGCTACGTGCAGCTCTGCAATAAAATAAAATAAAATAAAATCAAGCAAAAATAATATTTAAAACCCTTTTTTAAAATGCATGCAGGTCTGCACTGAATTCACAATTGCTTAAGTGTCCACACTAATGTTTAAGTGGATTATAATAATAAAACTAAATAAAATAAAATAGTATTTAGTTGTTGTTGTTGTTTTTTTTTAAGTACATGTAGGTCTGCATTAAATTCACAACTGCTGAAGTGTCCACACTGATGTTTGACTGGATTCAAAAATAAAATAAAATAAAACAGTATTTAAAACTTTTTTTTTTTTTTAAATAAAAGTGCATGAAGGTCTGCACTGAATTCACAATTGCTTAAGTGTCCACACTGACGTTTGAGTGGATTCAAAAATTAAAATAAATGAAATGAAATTGTATTTATTTTAAACTTACAAAATAAAATAAAACATTTAAAACCCAGTTTAAAAAAAACTGCGCTTAGTTCTGCAACTGCTCTTATCTGCATACACATACCTGGCCAGTCAATGCAGTATCTGAGTAGCCATATAAACACGCGCATATTGATATCCAATGTGATATTATACCAATTATATAGTCATAACGCTTATGACAATGATACTTTTATGACCCTCTCATGTGACATATTAACTCTTATGAAAGAAACGTACTTAATATCAGAGCTGGCAAATTCTCACCAAACCAAAGTTTGATTGACAGCACCACTAATGTGATCATGTTTTTTGGGTTTAACCCAACATAGAAGTTGCATGAACATGTACCTGCTGTTGCCGACAGGTAAGTAATGAATGCTGTTGGAAGACTATTATGTAACAGTATTTTTTTTAATAGCGTTGTCTATGCTTTTGTGCATGAATTATTCTTTTACAGATTTTTATTCTATTCTACATCTCTCTGCTGTATAAATGTGTTTTATACCAACAATAAATAAAGACATATTTTCTGTGAACTTCTAACCTGTTCAGAGTAGCTGAAGTGTGAATTGTAATATTCTTATGCACAGAAATGGCCAGTGTTTTGGCAATACTGGTAGTGTTATATTTCAGGCGTGCAGCTACATGTGGATGCTAAATATATGCATGGAATACAGCCAGCAAAATGTCTGAAGGCCTCAGATATGTGTTAATTACGCAGAACTAAAGTCTGTTTAAAAAAAGAAAAGGCCTATATCTCGAAATCCTGCTCAATTAAAAGTTCCTCAAGGACTGTAGCTCCACACACAGCCAGGTCTTCATTCTGTGCTGTGATATGAGTGAATCTCTTGAGCCCTAATGAAGCGTGAAGAGAGGAACAGACCACTCTGATCCTCTACTGAGTTCAAGCAGTTTGATTTCTAACTACAGCTGCATTCAGTTTTTAGTCATTACTTCAAGATTGTCAGGGAACAGGCCACATGCCGTGTCACTTCCTGTACGATGGCTTATTTCCACCTGGGCTGCAGTAACTTCATCAGGTCCAGAAGTAATCAAGCTGCTTTGTCTGATAAGGATGTGATGAAAAAATTACAGACAATGAAGAGTAATTGAAGGCTAGTCAGAAGTTCTCATCTTTTTCTTCATCTTTTGCTTATGTTACAACACCACTATTGAAGGTTGAAGGTTTTTTACATTTTTTATTTTATATTTAAAATGGAATTAATATTCTCAGTGTCTTATTTATATTATATATTTATTTATAAATGGTATAAAGTAATTGATATATTACAAGTAAAAATGAAACCTCAGTTTCTGATATTTTAGACTTATTACCTTGACACAGTTGCTCAATTGTTGTTTGTTTGTTTGTTTAATATAATATAATATAATTTATTTATTTATTTCATAAATTACTGTTTACTGTTCAGAAATAAATAATTTAATATAATATACTATATTTTTTACTTTTATTTAAAAAAATAATAATATATATACAGTATTGTGCATTCTTATTTATATATTCATTCATTCATTCATAAATTACTGTTTATAAATAAATAAATAACATGTTATAATATACTTTTTACTGTATTGTTCATTGTTATTTATTAATTTATTTATTCATAAATTATTTTTACTGTGTATTAATAAATAAGCAAATAGTATAATATAATATACTTTTTTCTGTTTTTTATATATATATATATATATATATATATATATATGCACATACATACGTACATATACACAGTATTGTTCAGTTTGTTATATATTCATGCATAAATTACTTTAAAATAATATATAGATTCCTAAAAATGATAAAATTGTTTGATTTATTTTTATTTATTTATAAACAGTAGAAAGTTTATATATATATTATATATATATATATATAATATAATTTATTTTATTTGTAATTCTTTTTATTACATTTTATTTTAATTTTATTATTTATTTATAAACAGTAACATTATTAGATTAGATTAGATTATGTAAAAATGAAACCTTAGTTTATTATATTTTAGACTTATTCCCTTGACAGAGCTGCTACTTATTTATTTATTCATTCATTCATTCATTCATTCATGTTTTATCCTGTTGGCTTCACCAAATAACATGCATTCAAAATGATTTCTTTCTTTATTTTCTTTTTTTACCTTCATTTTTTTAATTTTTACTTCAGGCCACCCACAGAATGTCAAAATGAATTTTAGAAATTTTAAAATGCTCAACATAGAAAATGTGTATTGAAGCAGTGTATTAATGAACTACATTTTCATTATTTTTTAATAAAAATAATTATTTTGATCAAAAATAATTACCTTAAAACACTTGACCTTAAAATTCCTCGGTTAGTATTTCTAGCAAAGTAGTTATACAATAATTATCTTCTGTAACATTTTATTTTCTTTCATCTGTATTTATATGATAGTGTATTTATATTATATCATCTACTGGTAAAATACTTGGCTTTCATGTACACCGAGAACAGACGTAGATTTGAAAATGATGTTCTCAATCAGCAGATATAGACTTGTCATAATTTCAGAATGGCAATTATGAAATATTTGCGGTTAGTAATTGGCGAAAGTTGTTTAACGTGCAAGAGGCTCTAATAACAAAACGTTCTGTTCACTTGCAGGTTCAACTCTTTGTGCTCATGATGAATGGCAAAGATTCATCGTCCTTGTATAGGCTCGCCCACAACCCAAAACCCTTGTTTATACTAGAGGCTCAATTTACTTCCCTTCAATGGAAAAAAAAAGCCTCTTCCCGCAGTCGGGTTGCACAGTTGCCAGATCTGTCTGGAATCCGTACAAGATAAACTCACCGCAGAAATCAGGTTTGATTCTTATCGTTGGTGCTCTGAAGCATTTTAATGTCTCTCGGTGTCACGTAGACGCAAACCTCACACAATTACTAGTAAGTTACATGCCATTTTATATTACAAAAGCATTGTTTTTGCTCTTATACATAGTCATCCTTACGATTTTAGGTCAAACAGTCCAGTTTTTAAATGTTCGTCTACAGGTGCAAGCTTGAGCCAGACGCTCACTTGTCCTCTTTTTAAGATCACTATTTTATACTTTATGTAAAGGGTATGTAGAAAATAAATAATATTAACAGTATGTTCAAGGTAATATTAAGTGATGTACATTTTAGCCACAATATTATCCTACCTGATCTCATGATGAAAACATACCCGTGGGAACGTTTTTGCGAGATGTAATATGTACCAAGTACATATCATATTTCCAACAGAATTTAACACTACAGGTGGAAAAACAGCGAGCGCTTGTAATCGTTTTCATACACAGTTATAACTACAGCTCCATATGTTTCGTTTTCCAGACTTAACAATCTTGTTAAGTTGTCAATTGACATTTCAAGTCAGAACTGCAGTGACACGTACAAAACAAACATCACATAAAACGTAGCATATGTACCTTCATCTATACGTTCACAAACCGAACAATCTTTTAGCCACTCAGTGTACATTTCACATCGAATATGTCACGAAACGTACACGGCGGTACGTATTTCGCGCCTTGCGAAAAAGTACCTAGAGGTACGTTTTTGTCATTAAGTCAGGTTGATATTGTCATTATGAATCAATGATTCAATAAGAAAATGTAGTGTACAACTATTACTATTTTTCGCATATCTTTTTATGGCAGAAACAGTATGATGGTGTGTGCACAACAAAAGCAAAGAACATTCGCATCACCTTACTCATGGGTGGTTTTTTTTTTGCGCGAGTGACGCGAAAAGCATTCGCTCTAGATTACTCGTGAAATGTTTTTATTCACGCGAATGATGCAAAAAAATTAGAGCGAGTAATACGATGCAAATATTCGCTTTGCTTTTGGTCATGCTCTTCTCCATTTTCTGATACAACCAGACATGTCAATAAGCTCTTCGCTGATTGGCTTGCGCGACGACCCAATTTGTGTCTATTTGAGTCTTTGCATTGATTGTATGTAATTTACTCTCGTAAATAATTAAATTCGCTTCTATTCAATAGTACGGAGCCCCGCACATGACATGCAATCGTAGGCATGATTTATTAATTAGTTCCCTCCAGTGCTTGAAGTGGGTGCCAGTACTTAGAGTACGTCTCTCCGAAATCAGCAAGTCATTTGCTTAATTCCTGAATGAATCAGCTGTTATATACAGTGGGTACGGAAAGTATTCAGAATTTTCACTCTTTGTTATATTGCAGCCATTTGCTAAAATCATTTAAGTTCATTTTTTTTCCTCAATGTACACACAGCCCCCCCATATTGACAGAAAAACACAGAATTTTTGCAGATTTATTAAAAAAGAAAAACTGAAATAATCACATGGTCCTAAGTATTCAGACCCTTTGCTGTGACACTCATATATTTAACTCAGGTGCTGTCCATTTCTTCTGATCATCCTTGAGATGATTCTACACCTTCATTTGAGTCCAGCTGTGTTTGATTATACTGATTGGACTTGATTAGGAAAGCCACACACCTGTCTATATAAGACCTTACAGCTCACAGTGCATGTCCGAGCAAATGAGAATCATGAGGTCAAAGGAACTGCCTGAAGAGCTCAGAGACAGAATTGTGGCAAGGCACAGATCTGGCCAAGGTTACAAAAAAATTTCTGCTGCACTTAAGGTTCCTAAGAGCACAGTGGCCTCCATAATCCTTAAATGGAAGACGTTTGGGACGACCAGTACCCTTCCTAGAGCTGGCCGTCCGGCCAAACTGAGCTATCGGGGGAGAAGAGCCTTGGTGAGAGAGGTAAAGAAGAACCCAAAGATAACTGTGGCTGAGCTCCAGAGATGCAGTTGGGAGATGGGAGAAAGTTGTAGAAAGTCAACCATCACTGCAGCCCTCCACCAGTCGGGGCTTTATGGCAGAGTGGCCCGACGGAAGCCTCTCCTCAGTGCAAGACACATGAAAGCCCACATGGAGTTTACTAAAAAAACACCTGAAGGACTCCAAGATGGTGAGAAATAAGATTCTCTGGTTTGATGAGACCAAGATAGAACTTTTTGGCCTTAATTCTAAGTGGTATGTGTGGAGAAAACCAGGCACTGCTCATCACCTGTCCAATACAGTCCCAACAGTGAAGCATGGTGGTGGCAGCATCATGCTGTGGGGGTGTTTTTCAGCTGCAGGGACAGGACGACTGGTTTGCAATCGGGGGAAAGATGAATGCGGCCAAGTACAGGGACATCCTGGACGAAAACCTTCTCCAGAGTGCTCAGGACCTCAGACTGGGCCGAAGGTTTACTTTCCAACAAGACAATGACCCTAAGCACACAGCTAAAATAACGAAGGAGTGGCTTCACAACAACTCCGTGACTGTTCTTGAATGGCCCAGTCGGAGCCCTGACTTAAACCCAATTGAGCATCTCTGGAGAGACCTAAAAATGGCTGTCCACCAACGTTTACCACCCAACCTGACAGAACTGGAGAGGATCTGCAAGGAGGAATGGCAGAGGATCCCCAAATCCAGGTGAGAAAAACTTGTTGCATCTTTCCCAAAAAGACTCATGGCTGTATGAGATCAAAAGGGTGCTTCTACTAAATACTGAGCAAAGGGTCTGAATACTTAGGACCATGTGATATTTCAGTTTTTCTTTTTTAATAAATCTGCAAAAATGTCAACAATTCTGTGTTTTTCTGTCAGTATGGGGTGCTGTGTGTACATTAATGAGGAAAAAAAATGAACTTAAATGATTTTAGCAAATGGCTGCAATATAACAAAGAGTGAAAAATTTAAGGGGGTCTGAATACTTTCCGTACCCACTGTATATTCTGTGCAAATACATCTAAATGCCACTTCAGATGCAGCTTGTGTGCCAAAGATAGTGATTTAATTTGACTACTAACAGCCCTGTAGTGTTGTATTATTAGAGGTTCAAGCGCATAGCACTCAAACCCTGTTGTAACTGTTAGAACGGCCAAGGATCAGCAATCTCTACGTAAAACTGATTGTGCAGACCAAACCGTAAATCGCAGAGACTTAAAACTTTGAGGAATGGTAGCAGGGGCATTTCTAGGATTTGAAAAAATAACAGGGGCTAGTGGTGGTGGATGGGAGCTCACATCGTACTTATGTAAGATTTGGTTAAACACAGATGGGTGAACCTGGACCCTTCTGGGGAGGTCCGGGGCCAGGCCCTCCGGGAGAAAATTTGATATATTTTAAAGTTAAATTCATTAATCTGATGCACTTTGAGAGTTTAAAAATAAGAGCTCCAAGTTAACCCATGTTCAGTGTGCAAATTGAACAAAGACAAAAGATCGATGACCTGACTCACCCATCTTTTGATACTCCAAAAACATCGGATCATGAACTGATCATGTGAGCAAAGTCATATTGTGCTTTTGATTTCAGTTCATTTGACAGATACTTCGCCAAAGCAATGGCACAAAACAACGTTGTTACACTATGAAAAATAGTAAATAGTAATCACTGCAAATAACAAACATATCAAAGTATTATAACTAAATTACAACTTTACAAAGATACATTACACAAATAATACATTTGAAAATGTATTTTCAACTGTAACAAATATATATTTGCATATATTTGTTTTGTTTTGTTTTTTTAACCAAATCCCATTTTCTTCTGTTTTAATTTAAAAAACAAAAACAATTGTAATGGTTAAATTCAATTTTATTAATAAAAAACATGTCTAATTAATTAAAACAATGAAACATACAATTTAATGTCAATTTATCAAAAGTTAAGTTATGTTTAGGACCCTATGAAATGTTTTATTTTTTTCTCACCTTGTGTTTTATTGTTACCAAATTTATTTTAGCATGTCTATTTATTTGAATGCATAAAAACTTTTATTTATTTCTACAACAATTTCAATTATGAAATTCTGTGTTGTGTATTTAACATTTTCTGGTTATCAAATAAAGGCATAAAATATTAATTTATCTAATGTAATAATTTATTAAAATTAAATTATTTTTGGCAAATAAAGAGGATGTATGATTAAAATGTAAAAGATGGAAGAAATATTGTAACAAAGTTTTATTAAGTTTTATTAATTTTTCAACAGTAGTAGTAGTAGTAGTAGTGTAGGTGCGTACAGTCTACTGAATGATAGTAATATATTTCTGGCACAATGTCTACAGGCTAAACCAAACTTTAATTTTGATGGGTTGCCGTGAATACTTTTAAATTTGTGTGAGCATATGACACTGGTTTTACTCAAATGAAACAGTGAAATACTCACAAAGTACTCTCAGAGCAGTTCTGGAAATACTGTTCATGCATTTTTTATGGCAGACCCTGAAATCTGAAATCAATATGTGTGTACAGGTGCATCTCAAAAAATTAGAATATCATGAAAAAGTTCATTTTTTTTATTGTAACTTATTTTAAAAAACTGAATCTTTCATATATTCTAGATTCATTACATGTAAAGTAAAACATTTCAAAAGGTTTTTTTTGTTTGTTTGTTTTAATTTTGATAATTAGAGTGTACAGCTCATGAAAGTCAAAAATCCAGTATCTCAAAATATTAGAATATTTACATCTGAGTTCCATTAATTAACCATCCCTACAATATAAATTCCAGGTCTCTTGTTCTTTGAAACCACACTAATGGGGAAGACTGCTGACTTGGCAATGGTCCAGAAGACAATCTGGACAGAAGATCATTACTGAAAGGGGTGGCTGTTTACAGAGTGCTGTATCAAAGCATATTAAATACAAAGTTGACTGGAAGGAAGAAATTGGATAGGCAAAGGTGCACAAGCAACAGGGATAACCGCAAGCTTGATAATACTGTCAAGTAAAGCTGATTCAGACACTTGGGAGAGCTTCACAAGGAGTAGAATGAAGCTGGAGTCAGCGCATCAAGAGTCACCACGCTCAGACGTCTTCAGGAACAGGGCTACTAAGCCACTTCTGAAACAGAAGCAATGTCAGAAGCATCTTACCTGGCCTATGGAGAAAAAGAACTGGACTGTTGCTCAGTGGTCCAAAGCATTTCATGTTGAAATCATGATCTCAGAGTCTGGAGGAAGACTGAAGAGGCACAGAATCCAAGCTGCTTGAAGTCCAGTATGAAGTTTCTGAAGTCAGTGATGATTTGATTTGATTTTTCAAGTCCAAAGTCAATGCAGCCGTCTACCAGGAGATTTTGGAGCACTTTATGCTTCCATCTGCTGACAACCATTATGGAGATGCTGATTTCCTTTTCCAGCAGGACTTTAGCACCTGCCCACAGTGCAAAAAACACTTCCAAGTGGTGTGCTGACCAAGATATTACTGTGCTTTATAGGCCAGCCAACATGCCTGACCTGAACCCCACTAAGAATCTATGGGATATTTTCAAGAGAAAGATGAGAAACAGTTGATCCAAAAATATACAGACGATCTGAAGTCTCAATAGTGCCTCACCAGTGCCACAGGCTGATCACTTCCATGCCACACTTCACTGATGCTGTAATTTGTGCTAGGAGCAAGTCATTTGCTGTAATATGTGCTGCCAACCAAGTACTGAGTGCATAAATTAACATACTTTAAAAAAAACTTGAAGTCTTCATTTTTGCAAATCCGTTTTTTGATTGATTTTAGGAAATATTCTAATATTTTGAGATACTGGATTTTTGACTTTCATGAGCTGTAAGCTCTAATCATCCAAATTAAAAAAATAAAAAAAAAAAATAAAAAAACTTTAGAAATATTTTACTTTACATGTAATGAATCTAGAATATATGAAAGTTTCAGTTTTTAAAATAAGTTACAATAAAAAAAAAAAGAACTTTTTCATGATATTCTAATTTTCCGAGCTGCACCTGTAGTAGTAAAGGAAACCGTGCGTGCGTCTGCAACATTCATTCATAAAGAGACACGCAGAACATGCAGGATTCATATTTAAATGGTATTTTGCGGCTTAATATTTACAGATGCTAGTACATATCGCGTACTAGTGTAATGTATAATGACCGGCTTTTGATTAATTCATTCAAACTTTGACACACTCTGTGAATTCCTTGGAAATCATAGGGTGATACAAAAACATTAGAGGCTAGAGAAAAATCTTGATGATTAACCCTAGCAACGCCCCTGGATGGTAGTACTCACACCGTCTACAACAAGGCTTGCCCCAATCGGCCTGACGGGGGCACTACAGCCATTAATATTATGAAAATTGCTCATAACTCCTAAACCGTTGGTCGCAGATCTAAGTGTCTTATGTCATTGGAATCTTTGGCTCACAATGGACAAAGCTCATGCCTCGGATTCATCATTCACCATGGCAAAATGTTCAGATATTTAGCATTTTTTGAAAACCCTACTTTTGCAAACTAGGTCTAGGTTTTTCGCCTGATCTGAACCAAACCAGTGCGGAAAGATTCTCTGGAAATTGAATATCAATAATTATCAAAAAAAAAAAAAAAAAAAAAGTTGAACTTTACCCTTTGGGAAGTTATAATGGGGTCATTTAGAAAAGGGGCCTGTCCAAATTTACCCCAAATCCTATAAAGCCTAAAGGAAAACTCAAAACTTCACGAAACCTGCTGAGTACATCCGACAGGTGATCCTAAACAAGCATGCAAAGTTTTAAGGAGGTCAGACCACATCTGATGCTATAACAGTCACAAACGTTAAAAAACATATTTCTATTGTAAATGACCTGGATTTGCAAAAAATGCAAATCATTGATTAAGGTGGGTACACGCCTACTACATTGTGTCTTTTTTCATATGTGCTTAAATGCCTTAAAGCACTTGAACCCCGGTACTCGCTGGTAATCAATTTCTAATTGCATTTAGTGAATAAATATATAAATTAAACTGAAAGATGATTCATACAGTTAAGGTGCCTTAGAACTTTTTTAAAATGTCCCTGGAAATCAGTTTAAGGAATGGAATTTATTTACTTACTCCTTCGTTTATTCATCCATTCCGATTTAATTTTTAATTTTTTAATTTTTAATTTTTTTGTCCTGGCTTCACAAATCCTGCAAAGTCTTTTCCTTTTTGGTATAACCATTAACTGACAAAATGACGGTCCCCTTTTCTTGGAATCGAGCCACGGCTGCAGAAATCCCCTTTTGACTGCCAGGTTAGGTTACGCAGTAGTGCCATTTTCAAGAAATCATGCACACCTACATCAGCTATGCAACATTTTATAGATCCATCTCACCAGATAAGCGGGATCTCCCGTACAGACTTTGCACCCATAACACAGACTGAACCTAAAGTCTGACATTACAGAAACTCAAAATGGATAAAGGTATTTCTGAGATAAACAGTAGCATCGTTTTGCTTAATGGACCTTGGAAGTTTACCGTCACACTCAACGGCTCGTTTCATTGATAAAATACGCTTAGTTTCTCAACTTTCCTTGTTTTAAATCTGTTCTTTATGTTTGCACAGTGAGCCTGCTATGATATGAGAAATCTATTGTAGTTCAAGGACAAAGGACACTCGGGAAAGTCCGTAAGATTAATTTGTTTATGTTCCGACCACAGATGGTCATGGGTCATTTCTTAACAAGACAGACAGGTATTTGATACTTTGATGTAGGGCACAAAGGGTCCACCTTGTAGGCTTGGCTAATTGTGTTTTGTAAAGGTGGAAAATGTGTAAGTTTTGTTTTGACTCTATTTTTTTATTACATTGCTAATACATGTAACAAACAAAACTAAATGGGTGCGGTAAGCACTGATGATTAAGTAAATAACCTGGTTTGGTTTTGGTTGTGTTTCTGCAAGTGTGATCAGAGAGCAAAAACAGAAACATAATAGGTCATTCCTGCTATAAAGAAACATGAAATAAATATAATAATAATAATAATAATAACAGGCAGAGACTGGAATTTAGCGAGTTTGAAATAAAAGTATTTGATGGACGTATACTGTGTGTCAGGAGCATTCACTCAGTATCATTATCTCATTTTTGATGGCTTTTAGCTATATATATATATATATATATATACACACTATATAAAATATTAGCGTAACAATTTTAAAATATGGAAATTGTATTCATTGTGGCCCTACTTTATAAAACTGTCAATTTATTAAAGTGTTTAATCTTTTTTTGCCTCTATTCAAAATGTCTAAATCAAAGCATGTTTTCTTGGAAATACTGCTTTAATTTCTTATCAGTTAATAGCTTTTTCTTTAGGCTGATTACCTCCAGACCTCTGTGTCCATTATTAATAAAAATTATTAATAACAAAAGCAAGTCCCTGAATTATCCAGGAAGTGACTCTGTGGCTATTTGCAGTGGATTTTATGAATTATGTGATATTTTGTTGTATTAGCTAGCAGGTTCATCAAGATAACTAAAACTAAAACTTAAATTAAAAACATCTGTGCTACTTTATAAAAGTATATAAAATATAGAAATTTATGTAGTTTTTTAGTTTAATTTAATTAAACTTCATAACTTGATGTATCCTACAAAAATTAAATTAAAATAAAATATAATAAAACTGGAATAAAAATCAATAAAACAATGTCCTTCACTAATTTTGGTAGCCTTGGTAAATGTGAGCAAAGGCGGCTGTGAAAATAAATCTGCATTGTTTATTCTTTTAATCTTCCATTTAAAAAAAATCCACAAAATTCTAACCTATCACTGAAGTAAACCATAAAACAACAGTAAGATCTCATTGTGTGATTATTATTTTTCTCTAGTTCACTTTGGCCACAATTATTGGCACCCAATTATTGCAACGTCTTTTTTTTTCCCAAGACAACAGTTCTGAGTTTTCTGATGAGTTTGGAGAACACCTGACAAGAAATCAGAGACCATTCCTTCATACAGAAGGATCCATCTCTTCTCTTCTGTTCACCCCACTCATTTTCTATAAAGTTCGGGTCAGGAAACTGGGACGCCCATGGTAGAAGTTTTATTTTGTGCTCAGTCCAGTGTTGGGCTGTAATTCGATTATTTTTAAGTAACTGAGTACTTTAACGCGTTATAATTTTAGTTACAAGCATGCTTTACATTATTGCCGACAGAATGTGATTTATTATGTAGATTATAAAAAGGGTGTTGGCTAGCACATGCGACGTCCTTTACCTGAGAACTTCTTTGACTGGAAAGCGCCTGTGAGGGGGATACTGCCAATGAAAACACAGTCAGCATGGAGAGAGGAAAGCACGTGTTCTGTAGCTGGAAATACAATCATTGTTTTTAAGTCTATTTCTGTCAAAGTCGAGAACATTATTGTGCGACTCCCGCAAAATAGAACTGTCTAAACATAAAATATCTAAAACAAAATAATTGCTATTCATGTATTGCACAAAAGCATCAAGAACGACTATATAAAACAAAAACGATTAACAGGCGTAAACATAGGCAGAGTTTCTATTTATAACATGTGTTTGCAGCGTTGAACAATGCTGATTTCTGAAATGCAATGGACAATCAGAGAATCCACTCACCGCTCGAAATGCCGTACATTCTGCAACCACGCACGCAGCAGCCTATTGCTTTTAGTTAAAGTAACAGTGGTTTGTGAATGTTGATGCTTTAATAAGTATTTTATTGGAGCGTTTATGCTGGGATGGTAGGCAACACACAAGTTCACTATTTCACGTAAATTTCGTGGGTGTACAGAAAAAAAAAGTAACATAACGAGTAATGTAACTAATTACTTTTAAAATAAAGTAATCAGAAAAGTAATCTGATTACTTTTCAAAGGAGTAATCAGTAAGTTAATTACATTTTCAGAGTAACTTGCCCAACACTAGTGCTCAGTAACACATTTTGATGTTTGTTGTGGATTATTGTCCTGATGGAACATCCAACCACGGCCCACTATAAGATGCAGTCAAGTTAAGATTTTTTATCTGTTGGTATTCAATAGAATCCATGATTCCATGCATCTGAATAAGACATCCAGGACCTCCAGCATAAAAACAGGCCCAGACATGTCAAAAAAAAAAAAAAAAAAAAAGGTAAATATATGAATGGGAATATACTTCAGAGATATTTTACTCTAGGGGTGCCAATGATTGTGGCCAACATGCATTGGAGAAAAACATTTATTTCATAATGTGAGTTTTCCCTCTACTTTCAATTGCTTTACTTCAATGAAAGGGTTAGAATTTTGTGATTTTTTTTAATTGAAAGATCAAAAAGATAAACGGTACGGATTTATTTTCACAGCCGCCTTTGCTTGTATTTACCAAGGGTGCCAATACTAATGGAGGCCACTATATATACTAAAAAAAAAGGGCAAAAACACAACACAATTAAATTGAAACATTAAAAAATAAAAAAATAAAAAACAATAGTATCTCAATGATACTAAAACAACATTTTTAGTAGGTTTGTCTCTCTTTACAGCATTCAGTTCTGTTTGATAGAAAATTACAGAAATATGATTTGCAGAAAACTGAAAATAATAAAAAAAAATAATAATAAAAAAAAATAATAAAAAGGTCCCATCTAGTTACCTTTTCTAGCATTGTACGAATAATTTAATATTAAATTAAAATAAATAATATTTAATATTTAATAATAAATTAATAAAGTGCAGGAAGCTTGAACATTTCTAAATGTCTAGTGTATATTATTATAAAACTACATACTTAAATTACAAGCAAGCATATTAAGTTTTAATTTTTTTTTTTTTAAGTTAAAAGGTTTGTCGTCATTGTTTCTTTCAGTGCAAGTTACAATACATAGGAACTGAAGTGAAATATCTCCATTATAAATAAATTACTATTTATTTGTTCCAGCTATGTTTGATAAATGGGTCATCTCAGGAAACCGTGCCATTTATGCAGGAAAAGGGCTGTTTTTACTTCTATATTTTCATAATGTTTGCAGCTGAACTTTCAATAATGTGCCACCTTTGAAACTGGGGCACCAAATTATTCTTGTGCTTTATACCAAAAATAATATATTACTTTGGTAAAAATGAACCACATTTTTTTTTAGGTACTGATAAAAGAAAATGCACCTATTCAATGTCACTCCCTTAAACGTGATGTAAGATCAAACTATAATTTTAAACTTCTGTTATTTTAGCATACCAGGGTTGAACAGAAATCACACAGACAAATGAATTGTGCTTTGTGGTCGTTCCTGAGCTTAATGGCCACTTATGCAAAGCCTACTACCTATGGAAATGATAGAGCACTTTTTAATAAATTTACCCCTGCACTTACTGACCGCAGAATCAATCCGATTTCACAGGGCGTTTTTAGATAAAATGGCGCACTCTGCAGGCCAACAGCTGCTCCTGCACACAAAAAGAAACTAGAAGGCACACACAAACAACCATTTCAAATTGTACAAAATATTTAATTGATTTTCTCCCTTTTATCAACGAATTTAAACAATTTCAAGACAATTAAAATGATTTCTTTCACAGCTAATTAAATCGTCAACCACACATTAAGACATATTAAAAGCCACTGTATGGCTTGACAGTATTTTGTTTAAAAAAATTAAATAAAAAACAAATCAGCCCCTCACACACACAAATGCACCATGCAGAGCAGAATACTATTGCATTATGGCTAAATTAACCTGAGCACATGATGTAATTATCTTCCCCATGCATTTCTCACAAAAATGAGATCGTATAAGTCATTTAATCCATTAGTGAACTAAATATGAGACAGCTAAATAAATAACAGTCAACGCAAACTGAACGAACGCAAATTTCATTCACTACCGTCAAACAAGGCAACCGTTAAAGCTAGTGACCTGTTACCTAGGTGAGGAATTTAAAATCATAATTAAAAACACTCTAAACGGTGCAGAATATAGCGTTATTGGCTCAACCCTGATGTTTGAGTGGTTATTGCTAGGGAATAGACAGGACAACACACTACCGATGAGCTGTTATCAAACAATGTTCAAGCTTTTAAAAAAAAAAAAAAAAGTTCCAGTCCACTGTTGAAATTAATGACACCTTCAAGCATGCACTTGTAGCTTTTAAAGAGATAGTTTAACCAAAAATCTAAAAATTCTGTCATCATTTACACACCAAAACTGTATGACTTACTTTCTTTTGTAAAACACAAAAACTGTGCTTTAGTAGAATGTCCAAGCTGCTCTTTTCCATACAATGAATGTGAATGGCAACCACAATTGTGCCTGGTCCCTATCCACTATTATTATATGGAGCAGCTCAGTCATTTAGATCCCTGCTTTGAGGTTCGAAACGATGGAAATGATGACAGAATTTATGACATATCCCTTTAAATATTTAAACTACAGGGGTTTTTGTGTTCATACCATTGCAACACTGTGAGTTTCATGTAGCCCTTCAATATAATAACTGATAATCGTCTCTATAATGACCTTGTGGAACATGGCAGTAAAAAGGCATGCACAAAGATCATCTTCTCTCTTTCGATTTCAATACAAAGGCAGCAGAGCAACAAAGGCTGACAGTTCAATAGCTTGCTGAAAGCATAATGACTGTTGCAGTCCTCTAAAATAGCTTTTATAAAATATCAACTTCGGTTTATCGACTTCTGTCACGTTTTCGAAAATAATGAGACGCTTTAGACCTCTTTGGTCCAAAACAGACAGAGTCAGATGCAAAACAAATCTGGTTTCCATTCGTATGGTTGGCAGTGGAGGATGACCAGCACATCTCTGAAGAGTTGGACTGTGTTTGTAGAGGGGAAAGGGGGCGTGGCCAAGGTAGCAAGTGCTACCTAGAGTTCTGGGGGAGGAGTTTCTTAAACAACCTGCCCACTGATAGGTCCACCCTCATCACCATGGCGACCCCTAGTATTACAAACACACTGCCCACGATGAAGCCCGATGCTTCAAACATCAGTCTGAAGAAGAGAAAAATACATCTTAGAATGCATTTATGAAACGTTGTCATAATTACTGTAATTACAAAATGGAAACCAGTAGATTTCTCTGGAAACACTTATAACAATGGATCCCTGTGTGGGTTTGTTCATAATGACAGCAAACGACATTAACTTACCTCTTCTAAAAGTCGGAGTCGTCATAAACTCTTAGTCATAATTCAGGGTTAACATCATGTACTTGTACA
This sequence comes from Labeo rohita, assembly GCF_022985175.1. Lineage (NCBI taxonomy): Eukaryota > Metazoa > Chordata > Actinopteri > Cypriniformes > Cyprinidae > Labeo > Labeo rohita. Next base: position 15,918,930 of record NC_066878.1, read on the forward strand.
AGCGTGACTGTTAGCGGGCTAAACTCTCTCATTGTGGAAAGCAAGTGGTGTGTGGGTGAATTTTAGTAAAAATATAAAGGACCTTGTATAAAACACCAACCACCATTGTTCAACCCATAAACTAGTTCGTTTCAAAAATGCCCATATCATTTAATCAACAGCTTAAAATAAGTAGTAGAAGAGAAAGAAACAATACATTCGAGATGGTGACTCACTTGGGTGCAAACACTTTCCACACCATGAGGTGTCTCCTGAGGATGGCTGCAGCACAAACCGAAGCAAAAACCTAAAGGTAAACAAGTTATTTATAATTTCAGTTCCATTTTACTGAAGCGTACAAATCACATTAGACGAGAGCACATTAGGCTGCTAAGCCTCTTTACAACGAATCTTACATGACTAAAGAACACAAAAATACATACTTTTCTTACCGGAACAATTCACCGTCTGGTGAATGATAAAAGCAACTGCTATAGAACACCACTGAAGGAGGTTAAAGAAACATTGTTTCGGTTAAAGGATTAGTTCACTTCCAGAATAACAATTCTGATCATTTACTTACCCCCATGTCATTCAAGATGTTGTTTCTTTCTTCAGTCGAAAAGAAATTAGGAAAACATTCCAGGATTTTTCTCCATATAGTAGAGTTCAATCGGGATCAGTGGGTTAAAGGTCCAAACTGCAGTTTTAATGTAGCTTCAAAGGGATATATATATAAAATATAGGGATAAGGGATATAGGGATATAAAATATAAAATACATAATATAAATAATATATATATTATATATATATATATAATATAAAATATAAAATATAGGGAAAAGGGATAAAATATATATATATATATATATATATATATATTTTTTAGAAAATGACTAATCGTTCCACTAAATAAGACCCTTATTTCTCAGCTATGATCATGTAGAGCCCTTTGAAGCGATTATTTTTGTAATCGAGTAACCTGTTGATTATTCTGAAAATTAATCAAGTAATCAAATAATTATAATACTTTTTTGTGTAGTAATAAAAATAGACCTACGGGAATAGCCTTTAAAATGACTTAAAATACGTATGTATTAGCAATGAGACAATAATAATCAGTTAAAAAAAAAAGTATCAAAAGCAAGTAATCATATGGTTTTATTGAACAAAACTGTTAAAATGCATAATGCATTCTAAACAAAAGAGCTGATATACATTACACATTATAACAAATGACTGCAGGGAGCGCCAACAGCCTGATGATTGATTTTATACTTAACTGCGTGATCTAATCCATGTTTAATATTGACTCCACAACATTTAATTCAAATGTCCACTTAAGCTTTAATATTTGTCCATTTCTTTATTATAGAAAAGCTATAGACATGGTAATTTCTTGAATATGTGGACATCAATATGTGTAAATCGATTTATGTTGAAATCACGATGAACAGTGGACATACTGAGAAAGTTAATGTTGTATTCTCCGTGTTTGCATAGGTTTACAGTAGTCAACATTTGGAGTGGATCAAAACCTTTCATCAAAGTTGTCCAAAAACCAAAACAATGCCCATTCTTGTTTTAGGATTAACTTTTTTGATCCGCTTCAAATGTTGACTACTGAATAAATGATTTGCCTCACAAATATGATGAAATGGTGCACGTTGCGTTCCCAGACGAACATTATAATAAACCCAAACTCACAACATGCAGAGATGGAGTTTGAGACGCTCCACACATACAGTTTGTTTAGCAGCATTTACTGTGAATGGAGCCGCTCTAAGATGCACGTACATAATTATTTACATGTGTGTAGGTTAAGTCCACTATATGGAGAAAAATCCTAATATGTTTTCCCTCAAAAACCTTTCAATTTCATTTAAACTGGAGAAAGACATGAACATCTTGGATGACATGGGGGTGAGTAAATTTGTATTCTGATAGTGAACTAATCCTTAAAAAATGTTGTTGTGCATAATTTTCATGCCTGATGTAATGTGAGCATTATGCAATGCGATTTGAACGCACCTGCGCTCCATTCACAAAGAGGTAGCGTGCAGAGAGCTGCAGGAGACCCGAGCTGAACTTCTGAGGGCTCTCTCTCAGTCTCATCTCCATGACAGCATCCTCGCTCTCCTCCTCTCCTGCTAAGCGTGTAGATCGGGTCCCACGCACCTCGCACACCAGAGGCCAGAACAGCAGCAGAGGACAACCAACTGCATGTGCAAATTACACAGTGATCATTAGAAATGCAGAGAAAGAATGAATCTAATCCAGTCCTGCATGTAGTGTTAAATTACCTGCAAAGATGATGTGAGACGAGAAGGTGTTGAGGGTCACCAATGAGGCAGGAAGCACAGTGCCAGTGTGACCTTGAGGAAAGCCCACAAAAGCAGCACCCCACTGAATGGAGGGGAAGGTAGGCAGGTGTCCTGTTGCATGGAAAAACTGGGCAGCAGCCAGAGACCATGAAACCACTGGAGCCCATGGAACACTGAAACCATCTGGGAGGGTTAAAGTAAGGAGATTTCATGCATCAGTTGTAATAGCTCAGCAAGGCATAAGATGTGAAGCTAATAATGGAGAGCATCTTACTTGAGTGCTTGTGCAGGCTGGAGAGATTGGCGCTACAGGCATGAATGTGCAACATGGCTCCTGCCTCCAGCAGGAGAAGCAGGAAGGCAAGAGCCATTCCCTCCGGATGGAGCAGCAGGAGCACCAACCCCAGGAGTCCACAAAGCAGGACCAAGGGGGCAGAGTACACAGTACCAAGCCCGTAAGCCTCCACAGCTGGCCTGCTGTCAGTTTCACCACTTTCCGTGCCCCCGTCCTCCAGCGAGTGTCGGATACGCTGATACAACTGAGGTATGAGGTGGTGGAGCTCAGCTTGCGGACTGATTCCCGTACTTGCTCTGTACTTAGGGGGTGGCAGGGATGTTCCTCGAGAGTTCAGTGGAGTCTTTGACTTGAGGAACACTGTCATGGGGTCCACCCACAACAGGAGCAGTCCCAGTCCCAGCAGGCCAAAAGTAGCCCGAGGCAGGAATACTTGAGCTAAGCCAATGAGTTCAGACAAATTCCGGAAGGTGTCCTCTGGGGTGGCACTCACCGCCCAGTGCAACCCCAAGCAAACACAGGCTAGAGGTACAAGGAAGCAGGCCGAAAACACAGTCAAACTGGTGCAGTTAAGGTTCCCGTAATGTCTGAGCCACCGATGTAGAAGGTACCCCCACAAGGCCAGTGAGCCAACGGAGAGGACATAGTGGAGGTTGCGCAGTTGGCTGTTCTGTACTCGTGAGAGCGGGGAGAGGAACGGCGAAGGCTGGCAGGTGCCCTGCTCCTCTCTGCAGTTGTGGAACGAGAGGGAAAGGTAAAGCGATCCCACCAGCACTCCCAACCACACCAACAAGATAGTGGCTTGCCGTCTAACCACCGAGGATGGCAGCGCTGTTGGGAGTAGCCGAGGTGGCTTCTGGGTGTCTGGTGGGGGAAGTGGCACCAGGAGTCCATCCCAGTTGAGACGGAGAGGAACATAGACACTCAACGTGAAGAGCAAGAAGGTAACAACGTTGCCCTCATAGATGACATAGCTGTCTGAGAGTAGGGAGGCACAGCGCAGGAAAAGCACCAGAAGGGCCGGCGTGAGCAGGCCGGAAGGTGACCACCTCCCTTTTGGAGAAACTCCACCAGTCCTCCACAAAAACAAAACCTCAGACGAAAATGCCGCAGCTCCCATACACCACGAGAGCTCCAAATAACCTTGGGAGAGCAGCTGACCTGCAGCTAATACCAGTCCCACCACCAACCCTGAGAGTATGGGCAACTTCAGCAGGCCTTCCTGAATCACTACTTGAGACAACTCGGAAAGGACGTAGCACAGCACACAGGCAACTCCTAAGATTAAAAGCCCAGCAGCCATTTTAAAAGGGCTGAAACGGGCCCAGGAGGCTCTACAAGTCTCCCTAACAGCAGTCAGATAGTTTTGCATGGAGACAACTAGCTCAGAAGAGGGAAGATGGCCCTTGTGGACAGCGGCCAAGTACTGGGAGGAAATGTTTGAGAAGTCAGCCCGCAGCTGAGACAGACTGTCTGGTGGGATGTCTTTGGCCATGTTAGAGTAGGTCTCCAAGAAGCGGTTTACCTTTCCAGAAATAGAATTAAATTAAGTTCATCACAAATGTTAAACTGATCAAGAAAATATGAAATGCAAGACAATACAGGCAAATATAATTGCACAGGCTAAGAGAAATTCATCTAACCTGTTTGACGTTAATCCACAGCGCCTCAGCCTGGCTGAGTCCTGTAAGTGCACCCCGGGAGCCATTCTGAGGAAAAAGTGGCAGAAGAACCTGGCCCACACTGCTGTAAGGAATGGGAACTCCCAGCAGCAGCGCCAGCGTGGGCACCAGATCAGTCTGAGGTACAACCTCAGGTTCCACCTACAAACATAAACATACTCCAAATGTATGGAAAAAGACAGAAGACAACTCAAAGACAAAATCTCTAATTTTATGAAGTATAAAGAAAAGAAAAAAAGGCTAATAATTCAGCTTTTTAACATTAAAGTATCAATTTTTTTAGGGTTCAATAGAGATACAAACTGAACACAAAATATATGGATTGATATATTCTTTCCAATTTGAAATGATTTGCTATTAAGTATATTTATTTTACTGTCTTATTTGAATTAAAGGATATCAATTCCAGAATGAAAATTTCCTGATCATTTACCCCCATATCATCCTACATGTTCATGTCTTTCTTTCTTAAGTCGAAAAGAAGGTTGTTAATTAAAGGTTGAAAATAATGTCTATCTAACCCAGTGGTTCCCAAACTTTTTCTGCCAGGCCCCCCTTTTGCAGAATAAAAAAAATTCAAGCCCCCCCCCCCCCCCCACCCCCTTCATTTACACATTATCATAAACACAATTTCAGAAGGAATTATTTGAAATGTAATAATTATTACAATTATTATAATTCAGTGTGTGACAATTTGCTGAAAAAAAACTAAACAAGGAACTAGTCACTTTTAGAGTAGAAACATTTTTTTTTACTATGTAACAGCATTCATTGTTTTTTAAACAGATTTTCTCAATTTTCTCATATTTTTATCTCTTTGTTGTAGTTGCGATTTCTGAAGTAGATTCATCATCTACCTCATCTACCATCTATCTACGTTTAGCTGGCACTTGATGTCTTTTCAAAAACTTGTCCATGCTTAGAGCAGAACTACTATGCGTCATTCATTCATAATTTTACTCGGCAAACTGCAGTTCTCATTTCTGATATCAATTGTACCATATGGTGGTCTGTTATTTCACGACAAAAACAATTACAACTGATAAAAGACAGCTCCAGCGGGTACTGCGAGTCGTCTTGAGGTAATAAAATATGATGAAATTCATATTTTGTGTTAAATTATTTACATGTGGCAAGTAGCCGTATAATAAGCAAGATAATTTCACAGTGGGGTCTTGTATCACCCTAAAAACGTTTCTTTTTACATAAAAATCTAGGGATGTACCGAAATGAAAATTCTTGGCCGAAACTGAAACTGCTTTGTAATAATTATTTATTATTTATTAAATAATATAGTCATTTTTGTAAGACTTTTTAATTTAACTCAGTAGTTTTAATGATACTGAATAAAAAAAAAAAATAAAAAAAAAATCACAAGCCAATAAAATAACCACGTTTATTGAAAGTAACAATAAAACTGGACAGAAAATATACGAATATTAAATCTCAATATATTTTTTTTTTCATTCAGTTCTATGAAACGGAATTAGATATTAGATTAGAACTTTTTTAGACTAATTATCAAAATAATGTAATTTTAAAAAGCTATTATTATCAGAGCATGTGAGCAGAGGTTACCGTCACGAGAGGGTAGCGTCATTTTACCAGTGTTGTCCAGTACAGCAGTACTACAGCATGTTACAGCACAGTATGCGACGCTATTGCAAAAAGGAACAAGACACACTGACATTTTCTGTCAGCGCGTTATTTGAGTGGACTTTGCTTTTCCGTTGAGCATAAGCGGTACACGAGTGGAGCATTGATATGGGCCGTGAGCAGCTCGGAACGGAACGTACATTCATAGAGCGAAATATTGAGCGGAGCGCGCTGAATACTACCGGGCAGTGTGGCAGATATTTTCGGCCGTAGTTTCTTTCGAATCTATATAAAAATCGGCCGACTGTACACTAGCATTGCCTGCGCCCCCCCAGTTTGGGAACCACTGATCTAACCTTTGAGGAAGTTCCAGTTTCAAACTTGTTTGTTTAACTGGTTCATCATTAACTTTCATGCAATATTAAACTCTCCACATCTGGAAACCCAGCTAAAGTTTTCCTGGACATACCACTGGTTGTAAAATATTAAATACAGACAAATCATAACAGTGTCTCATTTACCTGAGAGCCTGGTGCTGGAAATAATGGAGAGGAACTGTAGAGAAACAGAGCAGCATCTGTCTCTTTCTGGCTCTCTCCACCATGATCACCAGTATCTGTCATTCCATGATCACCCATCACCACCAACAGGGTGTCATTCTTCAGACGCTTTATCACTGACCTGGAGTCAGCAGTGAGACAGCAAACAAATGCATAATGCAAGAAAATATATCAAAACTGTAACAACATGGCAGAATGTGGGTAGATGAATGAAGCGACCGCTAACCTGATAACTCCATCCATCTGGGAGAGTTTCTCAGCCATCGCAGGGTGATCCGGGCCAAATCTGTGCCCACAGTGATCCACACCCAGGAAGTGAGCGATCAACACATCCCAGTCATCCCCCTCCACTGAAGAAAGCAAACAAAAACCCTTAGCCACTCATTCAGACACTGCGTTTAAAGTGTAAACATGAGAGAAATGTACGTCCGTTTACAACATAAACAAAGTGAGATCTTAAACCAACCGGGCAGGTTGCTAATTGATGTGCTAATCATTCTGCTTACTGGTAGGGTAAATGTTTTGGAGAATGCCGTTGTCAACGGTGTGCAAGTCCTTCACGTTGAAGGAGGGGAAGGGCAGCGATCTGTGGAACTTCTTGGGGAAGAGACTCACCCATGTGTCATCCCCCATGAAAACAACTCTCTTGCCTTTAAACAAGTAGAAAAAAAACATTTATAAAGGATAGCAAAAAGAAAAATTTTACTCTAAACATGATTTAATTTAATTCTTTCTCAATTTCTACAAATGCCATTTATATATACACATATACACATTTTATTTACTTATGTGTTTATTTTTTGCTTTGTTTTGGCAAATCTCTCGAAAATAAGTCAAAAATGAGATGCAGCTTATCCAGGCTAAAAAAAAAATACAATAAAAATAGTAATAGTGTCACATGATCCTTCAGAAATCACTTATTTATTTAATTAAAAATAGTAATATTATGAAATATTATTACAATTTAAAATAATAAGTTTCTATTTTAATATATTTAAAAAAGGAATTTATCTCTGTGATTTAAAGCTGAATTTTCAGCAGCCATTACTCCAGTTTTCAGTGTGACATGATCCTTCAGAAATCACTCATTTATTTGATTAAAAATACAGTAAAAATAGTAATATTGTGAAATATTATTACAATTTTAAAATAAAGTGTTCTGTTTTAATATATTTTAATAAGTAAATTATTTCTATGACGCAAAGCTGAATTTTTTAGCAGCCATTAATCCAGTCTTCAGAGGTACATGATTCCTTCAGAAATCACATTTATTTAATTAAAAATAAAATAAAATAGTAATATTTTGCAATATTATTACAATTTAAAATAAAAGTTTACTGTTTTAATATATTTTAATAAGGTTTTTTTTTCTGTAATGCAAAGTTTAATTTTCAGCATCATTACTCCAGTTTTCAGTGTCATGAAGGTTAAATATAACCTTTAAATTAGGTTATAATTAACTAAACTTAATTTGTCCAATATAAATGAGAGGTTCTATTAAATTCTGGAACACATTTTCGTTTTTCAGAATTTTTTTATTTTATTTTATTTTATTTTATTTTATTTTGTTTTGTTTTGTTAATATTCTGCCAAATCTAATGTGTGTGAATATATTGGCTATAATACTGCGTAAATAATTAATACAAAATTTTATATTAGGTTTTTAATGAACTAAACTTAATTTGTCCAAAATAAATTAGAGGTTCTATTTTACTTTATTTTATTTTATTTTATTTTATTTTCAGCATCATTATTCCAGTTTTCAGTGTCACATCAAGTTTAATTCTAACCTTTAAATTAGGTAATAATTAACTAAACTTAATTCGTCCAATATTAATGAAAGGTTCTATTAAATTCTGGAACACATTTTCGTTTTTCAGAATTATTTTATTTTATTTTATTTTATTTTATTATATTTTATTTTAATATTCTACCAAATCTAATATGTGTGAATATATTGGCTATAATACTGCGTGAATAATTCGTAAAATTTTTAATAAAAGTTTTTAATGAACTAAACTTAATTTGTCCAAAATAAATTAGAGGTTTTATTTTATTTTCAGCATCATTACTACAGTTTTCAATGTCACATAATCTTTCCTAAATCATTCTAATATGATATTTTGCTGCTCAAGAAACATTTTTGGGGAAAACTACGATTTTTCAGTATTCTTTGATGAACAAAAAGTTCAAAAGAAAAACTTTTTTTTTTTTTTTTTTTTTTTCAATGTAACTGTTGAACAGTAAGGGATTGTTGCATATTTCAGAAGCATTATTCTTCATTGATTCTATATTATTTGTCAAGACATATTAGCACACTGTCATTACCATAATTTATGTGGAAGTTAAAATTTTGCGTTTTGATAATTCCCATTTTCTTAATGGTGATTCTCACTAGATTCACGTTATAGTCATACAGTTAGTTTTAATATAATACAAACTGTTTTAATTTAAAAGCAGATTTATATCAGCATCTTTAAAAACGTAAATGTGTTAAAGAGTTTTGTGGGGTTTTTGCATGGTAATGAGATCTGGTGGAAAATGCAAAAAATCTCTTTAAAATAATAACATAATGTAAAAAAAAAAGTGGTTCTAAAAATAGTCTTAATTTTCTTTACAAAAAATATGATTTATTGTCAGGTCTGGGCCATTCACTTACCCACTTGACCCAGCTGATGCACTAGATTGTCTTCCAGGATGGCGTTGGATGCGAAGTTGTTCCCCACGTCAATAAACGTAGGCAGGGAACCCGTCGTAAAGCCTTTGATCCTCTGCATGGTAGTGGTGGGCGGATCGGCCCGAAAGGTGTAGAGTCTGGCATGAGAGGGGTGTGACGACGCCATCTCATCCAACACCGGCAGCTTGTTCTCAAACGGTTTGGGTGCCGTGTTCTCCGGATCATAGCGGGTGAAGTCGGCCTTCAGAGCGTCGATGATCAAGACCACTGCCCTGCGAAAGCGTGGCTCGCTCAGGCAGAAATCGCCCTTCACCTGAGCTCCTGGAGACAAGACGTCCGCACAGGTGCTCGTTCTGTTGACCTCCAGCCTGACGAGGAGGAAGCCTCCCACGAACAGGAAGATGCCCACATAAAACACTGAGCAGACCCAGATGAGGGCGACCAGGACTGGAAGTCTTCTCATTCTAGACAAGATAGAGAATCCACATAGGGCTCAATGTGTATAAAGTGTAACATTTCATTCATTATTTTGAATTCAAGGCCCATTCACTTCAAAAACTGTAATTTAAAGGAACACCAAGCCAAATGGAAACACAATATTTGTGTAAGTTTATAATATGCTTTCCTTTAATGTACAAAATATCATTTTAGTCATACAGCCATTGCATTTAGTTCACTTCCTAGACACCCTAAGTGTAACACACTAGGTTTTTGAAACACAACCACAACAAGTAACGTTACACAGCTAGTGAAAACTGAGACAACGGTCATCTTTAAGACTATAATGTGAAATGTGGTGTTTGTGTGAGCCAGGCCTTAACGGTATATAGTAGGTAATGGTCTGTGTGTGTTGCATGTTTCCAGTACTGACCTTGCTTCTCTGTGTTCGTCCTCTCTCTCTTCAGGAAGGTAAATGTAGACAGCGCATCCACTGCGGGGGGCCTGAAGCGCCGCAGGTTAACCGACATCTGGCAGCGGTGCTTTCGGAGCCTTACTGCTGCTCTATATTCGGTGACATGCAGCCTAATTGCATGTCGGTTTTGTTTTAATATTGGTCATCTCGCAGCCCGGTTTCCACTTCCGTTGACATGCGCAGTACGTCTGGCGGTTGCAGGTAAAGCCGGCTATCAAAATAAAAGACACCATGTAACGTTGCTGATGTTCAAAATAAAAGCCACTCGGGTCGCGATATATCAATTTAGTATCTGTTGTACTGGCTATAATTTATGTCGATTATAGTAAAAAAAATAGAGGTTTTATTAAATGCTGGAACATGTTTTTGTGTACCAGAATTTAATTTAATTTAATTTTATTTTATTTTATTTTTACGGAAATTTAAAACAAAATTCACACAACATAATACGTCATATGTGGAATGCTGAACATGTTTTTATAACTTTTGTTTTATAGTATTTTATTTTATTTTATGTTATTTTCAGGGGAATATATATGCCCACAGTACTATGTAAATAATTTGTAAAAGTTTTTAAATTAGGTTTTAATTAACTAAACTTTAATTGGTCCAAAATAAATGACGTTTTTGCGGTTCAAAATGTTATTTTATTTTATTTGATATTTTCAGGGAAATCCTCAGTCCACACAGCATAATACATCATATGAGGAACATCGAACATGTTTTTATAATTTTTGGTTTATTTTATTTTATTTTATTTTATTTTATTTTCTGGGGAATTATATATGCCCACAATACCACGTAATAATTTGTAAAATGTTTTTAAATTAGATTTTAATTATCTAAACTTAATTGGTCCAAAAGAAATGACGTTTTTGTGTTCAAAAATTTTATTTAATTTTATTTAATTTAATTTTATTTTTTTCAGGGAAATCCTCAATCCACACAGCATAATACATCATATGTTGAACATCGAACATGTTTTTGTAACTGTTATTTTATTTTATTTTATTTTATTTTATTTTATTTTAATTTATTTTTATTTTATTTATCTTTCTTCTTCTTCTTCTTCTTCTTCAGAGAAATATATATGCCCACAATAATGATAATGCAAAAACAATTTGTAAAATATTTTTAAATAAGTTTAATTAACTAAACTTTATTTGTACAAAATAAATTAGATGTTCTATTAAATTCTGGAACATGTTTTTGTGTTCAAAAATGTAATTTAATTTAATTTAATTTAATTTTATTTTATTTTATTTTATTTTATTTTATTTTATTTTATTTTATTTTATTTATTTTATTTCATTAATTTCAGGAACATTTAAAACTAAGTCCACACAGCATAATACAACATATATGGAACATGAAATATGTTTTGTAACTTTTATTTTATTTTTTTATTTTATTTTCAGAGGAAGATATATGCCCACAATATTTTTAAATTAGGTTTTAATTAACTAAACTTAATTTGTACAAAATAAATTAGAGGTTCTATTGAATGCATTTGTGTTCCTAGATTGTATTTAATTTAATTTAATTTAATTTAATTTTATTTTATTTTATTTTATTTTATTTTATTTTATTTTATTTTATTTTATTTTATTTTTTCAGGGAAATGTAAAACAAAATCCACATAGCACTGAAACATGGAACATGTTTTTAAAAATGTTATTTTATTCTTTTTATTTATTTATTTATTTATTTATTTATTTATTTTATTTACAGGGAAATTTAAAACAAAATTCATACAGCATAATACGTCATTTGTCAGACACTGAACATGTTTGCCCACAATACTGCATATATAATTTGTAAAATGTTTTTAAATTAGGCTTTAATCAACTGATCTTAATTTTTATTTTATTTTATTTTATTTTATTTTAAAACATGTCCCACATTGCAGTGCTGTGTGGACTTCCATGTTTATTTTATTTTATTTTCAAGGAAATTTAAAACAAAAGCCACACAGCACTGGAACATAAAACATGTTTTTGTATTTATTTTATTTTATTATTGTATTTTATTTTATTTTATTTTATTTTCAGGGGAATATATATGCCCACAGTACTATGTAAATAATTTGTAAAAAGTTTTTAAATTAGGTTTTAATTAACTAAACTTTAATTGGTCCAAAATAAATGACGTTTTTGCGGTTCAAAATGTTATTTTATTTTATTTGATATTTTCAGGGAAATCCTCAGTCCACACAGCATAATACATCATATAAGGAACATCGAACATGTTTTTATAACTTTTGGTTTATTTTATTTTATTTTATTTTATTTTATTTTATTTTATTTTATTTTATTTTCTTGGGAATTATATATGCCCACAATACCACGTAATAATTTGTAAAATGTTTTTAAATTAGATTTTAATTATCTAAACTTAATTGGTCCAGAAGAAATGAAAATATTTTTTATTTGTTAAAATAATACCACATAATACATATATATACATAATACATATCTGGAACATGGAGCATGTTTTTGCAATTTTGTTTAATTGTAATTATTTTATTTTCAGGGAAATATATACACATAATACATATCTGGAGCATGGAGCATGTTTTTGTGACTTTTTTATTTATTTTTAAAATTATTTTATTTTATTTTTAGGGGAATGTAAAGCGCAAAGTTCACAGAGCATAATACTGATGATACCTGGAACATTGAAAATGTTTTAGTAAATTTAATGCATTTAACTTTATTATTAAATTTCTTTTTGAAGTTTTATTATATTATTAATCTAGTTTTTTTTTTCTTCAGGAAAATGAAAACAGCATAATATTGTTTTGTTAGGTTTTTTTTACTTGTTAAAAATAGTTATAGGCTTTTGGTTAGTAAATGTATTTCTGTAAATATGTAATTTGACCAGATTAATCATAAGATATTTAATTTTTTTTGTTTGTTTTACAAGGTTTATGTATGTACATATATATATATATATATATTTGCATGCTGCATGATCACTGGTCAGTTGCAGAACAGGTTGTGACATGCAGTGTGCGTGCTGAAGGACAAAAAAAACTTCACTGTGCAGTGTTTACTTTAAAAACACTACCTAAGTGAATCTGTATTTTCTATTAAAACAGATCAACTCAGTTTGAGCATGAAATGTTATTTGTGTTAGGTGATTTTAGTAGCCTTTGCCCAGAGTTACCCTTTTCCATAATGGTATTTGTGGTGCAAAATGAGCGATTACTTAATCCTGAGCCATATCACATGTATTTCACTTGCTTTAGAAGTGTTAGGGGCCATTCACATAAAACACGCTTTTACTTTAAAAATAAATGTGGAAAACCATGAAGTCTAAAGACAAGTTTTTTGTTTTTTGAACTTATTGAGTGCCACATGTTTTATGTCTGTCTGTGTTTACATTGAAAAGTACTTGAAATGTAGCAGTGGAATAGAAAAGGCTGCGTTCTGTGAACGGCTCCTTACACTCACACTAAACAACAACAAAGCCATGTGCCAACAGCAGTGACATCAGACCTGTGAGCACAATCAATCATTTCCTTTACTAAGATGCCACACACACACCAATTTGTAGAGGAAATGACCTTTTACTTTTGAAAACACAAATTAACATCCACCCCTTTCTTACACCAGTCACCACTGACCACAATACAGGAACGTCTGATCACAAAGTTAACAATGAAAGTCATTGAGTGTGGGAATAATGGCACATCTGTGTGTCGGGCGAGATGTGCCATCCAGCTGCTGGCAGGTAAACAGAGACGAGCCTGTCCCGCCGCAGCATGTGATGCCAGGAAACATATAAAAGAGCCGCCGGCAAATGTGTGATTCAATGCGCACACTGACATTTAGCACTTTGTTTCAATTTGTTCGGTGTCCACCTCTTTCAGCCGAGATGAGAATTGGTGTACCCATAATCCTCTTTGTGGCAGTGGCAGGTTTCCACAGTGGTAAGATTACAACACAACATCACACATGTGCATTGATGTCTGTGTAATTAATCTGTTTTCGCTCTCTATCTCTGTAATGCTAGTTTTGAACAAAAATGTGTAATTGTTTTTTAATTAGAATGAAAGTATATCATTATTTTTTATATCGCTATGTTTTATAATATGTTTTTGTTATTTTATTTTATTTTATATGATGTTTAAATTATCAATATTGAACAGGTATATATATATATATATATATATATATATACACACATCATAGCTGAAACGTGGAACATTTTATTATTTTATTTTATTTTATTTTATTTTATTTTCAGAGGAATATAAAGCAGAGTTCACACAACATCATATATCATACCTGGAACATTTTATTTTATTTTATTTTATTTTATTTTTTTCAGTGGAATATATGCCCATAATACTGTCTAATTTTTTTATATATATTTTTAAATTAGGTTTTAATTACCTAAACTTAATTTGTCCATACTTAATTAAATTATAATAATTATAATTATAATAAACAATATTAAATCAATAGTATTACATTTTGGAACACATTCTTGTTATTTTTTATTTTATTTTATTTTATTTTATATTTACATTCATATTTATTTATATTTATATTTTACATTCAGAGAAATTTAAAACAAATCCACACAGCACTGGAACATGGAGTAGGTTTTGTAATTGTATTTTATTTTATTTTATTTATTAATTTAATTTATTTTATTATTATTATTTTTTTAGGAACATTATAAAACAGTATAAGATTTTATATTGTTTTTTTTTTTTATTTTATTTTACTTGCTAAAAAAATCATAGCCCTTTGGTTAGTAAATTTATTTCTGTGTATATGAAACATATGTATATGTTTATATTATTAATACTGATGTTTATATTGCAAATATTGAACAGGTAATAAATAATATAAATACAATATATATATATATATATATATATATATTTTATATTATTATATTTTTATTACTATTATTAAATAATGTTAATATTTGTATCATTTTATGTATTTATATTATTATAATTTTAATTATATATTATATATAAATATTATTATATGTTAATATAATCTATAAAACGTAACATAGGCCTATATATGTAATAGATAAATATATATTTTTATTGTTTGTTTTGACAGTTTATTTTTTTAATTAAATATTTTTATTAATCCAATTTTAACTGTATTATTTTATTTTCATGGGAATTTAAAATAAAGTGCACATAGCATTATACATCACACGTGGAACATGATTTTGCAACTTTTCATTTAATTTAATATAATTTAATTTTAGTTAATTTATTTATTTACATTTATTTAAAATTGTAATTTTTTTGTAAAAAAAAATGTTTTATATTTATATATTAATTTTATAAAAATAAATAATGAAGACAAGTCATTATTAACCATTCAATTCATCCTCAGTTATAGCTTTTTATACATTATCTGTATGTGGAGTAATATGAAAACTGTGAATGACAGAAATTAAATTATACTTGTACTTGTGCTTGTAGTGATTTCAGCATCTCTGCAATGTGATGAAAGGACTAAATTGCCAGAGGATAGAGGTAACACTATTTTCCGCTTGTTTTGCACGTTTTGTTCCCCACTACAACCTAATAACGATTTAAAAAAAGGATAAATCCATTCCAAACATCCGTTCTCTGTTTTGTCTGACCTCAGCGTTTGAAGAGAACAGCACGACACCACAAGCAGGTGGGTCATTATTTCCCATGCCAGCCCGGCTTGCTCTGCGTAATTTCTGGTGATTTCAGAGGTCAATGAAATGACTCACTGATATGACTTATCACCAGACAGCCTCTTCGATATCTTTGCACATTTACTAATATGCTCGAATTCTCACAAGCTGACGTCATTTCATATCTGTTTCCTCAGACAAGCCGGAGTATGAGGCTGCTCATGTGAAAGGTAAATGTGGACAAATAAAAAAGTGTGTTTAGGGCCATTTACTCAAACTCAATCCACCTAATTCTTCAACACATAAGTAAGCCAACGGCGAGACTTCCGGTTCATTAGCCACTATACACTGTAAAAAATAAAAAAACTCAATTTGTTGAGTCAGCTTAAAATAATTTGTTACCCTGCTGCCTTAAAATTTTAAGTTCAGTCAACTAAAATAAGTTTAGTCAACTTGAAATGTTAAGTTGTACTAAGTAACAACTTAGATATTTGTGTTTGCTAAACTTAACAGATGGGTAAGTAACCCAGCTGCCTTCAAATTTTAAGTTGATTCAACTCAAATATCTAAGTTGTCACTTAGTATAATTTAACATTTCAAGTTGAATAAACTTTTTTTGAGTTGACTGAACTTAAAATTTTAAGGCAGCCAGGTTACAAAATATTTTAAGTTGACTCAACAAATAGTTTTTTACAGTGTAGGGGAAAAAGGAGAAAAAAAATTATTACAAACCAATGTGTTCATAATTAAGATACTACATTAAAATAATATGGTAAAACACGCCAATTTGCAATATCAAGCTGCAAAACAAGTATTATACAGCTAAAATAGCTGGACGTGGAGACCGGAAGCCTCGAACATAAAGTTTACAAATGGCCGCACCCACTTTTAAAGAGTAACGTTAAATAGGAACAACATATAAGGGTTAAAAAAGTCTTGTTTTGTTATAATGTAAATCATCTGAACCCTAACAGATGGAGAGACAAAGGCAGTGACAGACACTACAGGTAAATGGAATGGCGTTTTTCACGATATACATTCAGTACAGAATATAATAAATAATGCATTGCAGTATGTAACATAGATAGATAGATAGATAGATAGATAGATAGATAGATAGATAGATAGATAGGCTATGTAAATGAAGGTATGCTATTAAATATTAAACACTGAATTGCATTTGATGAATATAAATGTATATATTACAGAGGAAGATGATGATGAAGACTCAGAAGGTACGAAATTTCTATCTCTGTGCATCTCCTTGTTGCTAAAGAACATTGTTAAAAGATATTGATTCATAGTTGTGGTCATAAACTGATTTTTACAGAGAAAAAATTGCTTGAGAAGAAAGATAGTGATGGTAAGATGACACATATCTGTTACCAATTATAAAATTAGAGTACAAAGCCAATGAAATGCAGTTATAATTGGTAAATTATTATAAATAATAATAATAATAATTCATAATTTGTCTGCTTATACTCTCTGAATAACCCTACAGATGAGAGAGAGGCACTAACAGATGCTACAGGTAAGACAATGACTTTTTCCAGAACTTTATTTTATAGAAATATACACATTCAGTACAAAACGTAGTAGATAATGCATTGAAAATAGATCATTCTTAATTTCTAAATAATTAGTGAAACTGTTTATCGTCAAGCGTTAAGATGTCAAATTAAATATTACATAATCTGTTGGTGACTAAAATGAGTTTTAAAAGAATTTCCTTAAATTAATTCAACATATTATGTCAAAATGATGTCACTGTTATATGGTTTTAACTGATGGATATGCGAAGGTCGCGACCTCTGTGGTAAAACAGGCCAAAATTGCCATATTATGAGGGAGATACACATTTTTGATGTGTTTAAAAACTAGGTTAATAAAGTGATTTGACGACGCATCATCAGTCAGCCACACTGGTGGCACTAAACGTAAACAATGCCACTGAACCTAACAAAATTTGCATATTTTGCTGATTATTGCTGCAGAAAATGGTCAATTATTGTCATGTTTTGAGCTGTACTAATTGGTCAGCCCAGGAAAAACATTTGGAGATCTATAGACTGCCAAAAGTTATAACAAATCAGGGAGAAGAGTGTAAAAAAACATATTTGTGGTTGGCCAAACTGAACCAGGATGTTCAGGGTAAGAATCTTGACAACATTCATGATTGTTTTTATCATTTCCAGTCCAGGAGATGAAATATTGGGCTAATATCTTAATTAATACTGCTCCTATTAACTTTAGTTTGTCAGAATATAGCTTCCTTTCCTTTTTACTACGTCCTTCTCTATATGATTTATCAGCTTCAACATGATTTTCCATGGTTTACAAGCATAAATTAGCAAAACAATGCATTCGTAAGTACATTAACCATGCAATCAATGCTGTATTTCCATACAGTATTTCCAACCCTCTATGTAATAGTTAAACAGTTCTTACGATTTGTAATGAACACCAAAGTGTACAGTATTTGCAGAAAAAGCCATTTCTGTGTTAAAAGTTTTTAAACATCCAGCATCTGGAAGTGAGGAGTTTGTTTTTGTGATATAACTAAATTCATTTTATAAATGACCCTTCAAAAATGTAATGCGTTTAGATATAAACATATAATTAAAAACATTTATTGTGCGTGCGTGTGGAAACAAAGTGTTCTTGTACTCTGCCGCATGTGACCAAAGTCTTACGCAATGTTTGCTTTGATGTAGGAGCGAACACCGGAAGTGACGAGACCATAGGTAGGTGCAGCTCGGTGGAGATCCATTCATCACCACATGAGGGCAACAATGCCCTCTGTCCTTCACAACACAGACAGGCCCTTGAAAAAGATCATGTGAACTGACCGCAGCTTGTGTTGTGTGATTTTGTTTATTCAGATTCAGACTCTGAGGACGACAGTAAGTATTATTCATCCAATTCACAGAATAGTGCGAACAGACACACCAGAACAATGTTTTCTTTCTATTACTTGACTTGATTATCTAAGACAATATTAATATTATATAAGATAGTCTTTATACAGTGGTTACTGTAGTATTTCCCTGGCTTATCTAAAGTTATATAAAACATGTCTCTTATTTCACAGCCTCCCAACAGAAAACAGGTAAACGCTTCACATTACATTATTTGTATCTTAAAAGAGGAAAACAGTAGTCTAAGATGCTTCAGTTCATTAAAATGCAATGTTTATGTATGTGGTATTTCCCTGTAACTGACTCTTGCCATTATAATAGCATTTTGATAGCTGACCCCATATTTTATATAGTCTTCACTATTGTGTTTTGTTGTTTACTAGAACACAGTGAGCAGGCTGAAGCGAATGTGAAAAGCTTTGGTAAGTATTAATACAACAGGTAAAATAAATAATAATTTACTTAAAAAAAAAAGCAAGTTTCTATTAATGTGACCTTTCTTTTCTAGAGGATTTCAGTGATGAAGAATATGGTCGATATTATGATTATTAAAACAGTGTGGCAGTGTGGAATCTAACATCATTTAAACCTAAATGCCTTGTTTTATAAAGCATATTGAATATATAAAACTCTAACCTGTATGTACCACCTGGACGAAAAACATTGTGACCTTTCACACAATTTGTGATCGCTGCTTTTTTGTTTTTCAAATAAAGACTGTAAACACTGGCTGGTGTCCAGCATTCATAAATGCTAGGCTGCAGGTGGGTGTAATAACAGATGATTACATGTCTTCTTAGAGGCAACAGTCTGAGCAGCAGATGTAGGTAGTGTTAGAACATATCTAGGACGGTTATCCAGGCCAGCGCCGTCTACAGTCCTTGGGTGCTCATTTGAGCTTTATTTATATCATCTGCATTGTCCCAGCTTATTTTTGGACCAAAGATGCATCATTGCCTGTCCCCAAGTCCCACAACCTGATGAGGACAAGCTCTTTTGCTGCATGTAGAAAAAGACTCTTAAAATTTCAAGAAATACAGTAATTGTAATCGCTGAGGGAAATGTTGGTGGTTTTGTTGTTAAATGCATGTCTCGCCCGATACCATAATTAGTGCGAAGTCAGGTAACATGGGCCGAATAAGGTTGTAGCATCATATCTCTTTAAATTTTTACAGCCAATCACAATGACTGGTCTTGCGTTGTTGCTTTAACACTTGTTGACATGTAACAAAAATTCTGATTGACCTAAGGGAAACTGTAAGGTAAATTAGCCTGAAAGTAAATTTCATTCATCACTTATAAGGTTACTAAAGCAACTATTGGTACATTTACCAACAAAGCAAAGGTTTATGAACAATGTTTTGACATGTTCTGTCAAATAAAAAAGTTTAATTTAAAAAAGAAACTGATTTGTGTGAAAAAGGTCATTGTAGGTACAAATGGTGGGTTAAGCTAAAATAAGCCTAAATTTTCAGCTAAAATGGACTGCATACACACACACATATACACAGAAGTTGAGGGTGAAAATAGGTTTAGATAGGTGAAATGTTAAGGTGCAATGTTAAGACCTACAGTAGCTCTTTTTATATTGGACCATTTTAGCTAAACAGCCAGCCCATTTTACTTGAATGTTGTGCTGTTGCTCAAGAAGGCACCTGCTGATACTTTAACTCTCATAATTTTAAAACAATTATACTCATTTACCAAAACGTTTGCTATTTTAGCTCGTCCTTTGCTGGTTTATGCTGGTCCTTGACCAGCTAAGGACCAGCATAAACCTGCTGAGGACCAGCTTAGACCAGCATTAAAACCTACCTAACCTTGAGCCCAACAGACCCCTTGAAAGTCACCTGAGAGACTCGCGATATGACTGGATATGACTGTTTATGCTCGGCTGTGATTGATTCATGTGATCAATCCCGCCTCTTGTGTTTTGCGTTCGCAAATTAGTCTGAATGAACATAATGGCATTAAAAGGAAGACTCATTTAAAATAAATAAGTAAACTCACATACTTAGATATAACCGCTTTGTTACATCAAAATAAGACTTAAAATGACATGAAAACATGGTCTGTGGGAGTTTTTAGTGAGTAATCAGCTTGGTGAAATTTAAAGTAAATCTTTGTGTGTATGTGTGTAAAAAAGTGTATGTGACCACTGTTGGCAGCACTGAATTTTTGCTGATTATTGCTGGTGAAAAAATGGTCAATTATTGTCATTTTTTGGCCTGTACTAATCAATCGGACCGGGAAAAAGATTTGGAGTACTACAGAGTCATAACAAATCAAGGAGGAGTGCAGAAAACTGAGGAACAAAAGGCGTTTGTGGTTGGCCAAAAGGAACCAGAATTTCCAGAGTAAGAGTCTTGACAACATTCGTCTTTGTTCTTATCATTCCCAGTCAGGTAGGTGAAATATTAGGCTAATAACCTAACTAATACTGCTCGTATTACCACCTATTAAAGTCCCCATGAAATCAAAATTAAAGGGCTTTTTGGCTTTTAGTATGAATATTTTAACCTTAAGGTTATCTATAAGCTAGTGTGCTCCAAAAAACAAATTTTGCATTTTCAAGATATAAGCATTCAAAACTTACATTATCTTTTTTAATGTAATCGTTGTCATCAACGATTTTGTTGACATCACGCTGCACTTCAGCTTCTCATCAAACTTTCTGTCCAATCAAATGCTCTCTAGAATCCGAAGAGTCCCGCCCCCTACACTATAAATACACGCTGAAGCTGCGGGATCAGTCACTTGCATTATTAGCATTATGCAGCATTATGATCACTATTTTTGTTGAATCTAGGGGCTAATCATTTAGACTGTGGCTCAAATGGAGCTTTACTGAGCAAAACGGCTCTGGCCCAAGCAGATATAAATGAAACGCTATTGGCTATTTTTAAAAGGAGGCGGGGCTGATCGATATGTCCCGCCCACTGATCTATAATAGAGAACATTATATATAGAATTATTATTATTATTATTATTATATCATTATATATCACTGATCTATATATAATGACTGGATGGCTCAAAGCGCTCTAAACTGCAGTAAGTGAAGCCACCGGAAGTGTTCGATCCGCCATCTTACTATTAGAGAGCACCATTGACTCAAAGCCAAACCGCTGGCCTAATATCACCTGATTTTAAGTGTATCAGTCACACAGGACTAGTTTTTATAATATGTGTATGTAAATTAATTTTTACTTAAATGTTATCTGCAATGTTTATCGTCTTTTCAGGCAGGATAAGCGATGTTTTAAATCATTCAGGTGGATGTGTCAGCTGCGCACTTGCCGACACAGTTAACTGATCCAACACAAAATATATTTCTTTATGTAAGGAATTATGCAGGACATATTAAACATGAACGTATATCTGGTATTAGTATCTGAAACTGATTTGAATATACAAATAATAAAACACAAGCCTCTGTTACTATATTGCTCTATGCTGTATTATAGATCAGTGTTATATATAGATCAGTGGCCCCGCCCCATTTTTCTGTTTCAGTTGAAATTACGTCACCACATAGAATAACTCTGCGTGTTTCAAGCACTGATCTATATATATATATAGTGTTCTCTATTATAGATCAGTGGTTTCAAGGCACTTCGGTGGACCTTTAAGTTGAGTTCGTCAAAATATTGCGTACTTTCCTTGCGTCCAAAGTCCTTCTCTATGTTTTAGTAGCTTCCACATGTTTTTTTCGTGGTTTAGACAGCATAAATTAGCAGAACAATGTATTCAGTAGTACATTAACCGTGCAATCCATGTTGTTTACATTCAAGTATCTCCAATATGTGACCCTGGACCACAAAAACAGTCATAAGGGTCATTTTTTTTAAAACTGAGATGTATAAATCACATGAAAGCTGAATGAATAAGATTTCCATTTATGTATGGTATGTAAGGACAGAACAATATTTGACCGAGATACAACTATTTGAAAAACTGCAATCAAAAAAATCAAAATGTTGAAAAAATCGCCTATAAAGCTGTCCAAATGAAGTTCTTAGCAATGCATATTACTAAATAAAATATTAAGTTTTGATATATTTACAGTAGGATTTTTACAAAATATCTTAATGGAACATGATCTTTATTTAACTTCTTAATGATTTTTGACATAAAAGGAAAAATAACTTTGACCCATACAATGTATTTTTGGCTATTGCTACAAATATACCCCAGCGACTTAAGACTGGTTTTGTGGTCCAAGGTCACATAGGGTCGCATCTGTGTAACTGACCAAATCATGACAAGGTCATTGAGGCTATGTAATACAGTGCTAAGAATATAGTGAGAAGAAACCCAAAATGCTTATAACCTGCATTTTGCATAATGAAAAAGTGCACCTTGAATTTATTCTATCATATATTCTATCAATCACTAAACAGCTGCCATAAAAACATACTTTTATGACAAATGTATTTTCATTAAATTCTTAATTTTCTTAATAAAAACTAAATTGGGCCAAAAGTCTGGAAACACAAATATTTTTCCATATTCTGCTTTCTTTTTTCCATACTTTTCCAGACCTGATGATTTGATAATTTCATACTTTTTCAAATCCTGTTGGAACCCTGCTAGAATATTGATTGCATTGTTAATGTAAAAATATAAAATAGAATATTCTTTCATCATAATTCATATAATAAATACGCCACAAGAAATATGATTTCTTCTGTTTGAAATGAAATAGGCAGACAGGTGATACTGAAAAAGACATTTATTTTTTCATTCCCAAAGCCCAGTGGAACAACAAAGTCTCCACCTTTTTTTCTTTGGTTAAAAAAAAAAAAAAAAGAAAAAAGAAAAGAAAACATCCTTAAGGCAACTACAGCAACTATATAAGGTCTAAATGTGTTAAATTCACAACCAAACGACCACTCAAATGGTGGTTCACTGCAGTCCAGATGGAGCTACTGCTACCTTCAGTCCAAACCAAACCATCATTTAACACCACTTTCCCACACCTATCTATTAAATAGGGTAAGTCATTTGTGTTGCTGTAAGGGTTGCAACAGCAACCCGTTGTAAAATATATACATATACTGTGTTTGTACTGGTATTACATTCCGCAGAAGTACTACAGAAGCAGGTCTACGAGAAGGCTGGAGCAGATGAGTTACACCATCCGTCAAGTTTTACAGGAAAGCCAATGGTCTCAAATCCAGCAGAAGGAAACTTCATTCCCATCAAGTCTAAGTCACGGTTTCGGATGTCAAGCGCCACAGCAAAGCATTACTGTAATACTTGAAAAGGGAAGAGGCTCACTGGTTGTTATATTTCTTGACTAAAACAAATTATTGTATTCATTTTGGCAGGTGGATCTTTTTTTATAATTAACCCTGTCCAGTATTACACTGATAAAATGAGAGTTTGGGTATCCAAGTAAAACCTCATCCGTATGCAACAACAGCAACCCTTGGTGGTTGAGCACAATGGCCCATAATCCACCGTATGGAGTTCAGTTGTCTACAGCAAACATTTGGGGACGCGCTGCACTTAAAGGAGTCGCCAACAGCATACTAACTACAGAAGAGCGGTTCTGTGCTTCTAGGAAAAGCGTGAATCTTTGCAGTAGCTGCTGAGATGTTTAACTGCATCTCCAAGCACAGCTTGGTCCATTATAGTTGTTATTAGGTGCTGGGCAAAGCAGAGCAAATATTAACAGCTCAGTTACAGTGGTGTAAAACACCAAAAGAACAATTTGAGATTGTAAACCTTTGAAGAATAACAATGACTGTTTAGAGGCCCGTTTTGTAGTGTAACCTACAAAAGAACTAAAAGTAAAACAAGACATCTGGAAAAGGACACTGAGATTGTATTAAGGAACATGATGTGAGCAACCTATTTACTTTGCAAATCAACCCTCACAAGACTCTAATAAAACCATGGGTGTGATAAGGCTCTATTTGCGGCCAGATTTGAGTTTATTCAGGCCTGTTTGAAAAAAAGTGGAAAATGCATATTGAGAAGGAAAATATAACTCAATTCCTCTCCCCCACTGAAATACCGCTTCTCTAAAAAACTCAGATTATGAAAGTGATGAAAAACACGTGTCAACTGAAGGCTAATACTGCATTGTAATTATTTTACCTTAAAAAAAAAACCCTTAGTTCTGTACATAATTACATAAAAAACAAATAAACAAGGTGATTTGACATATGTACAAGAGGGAATTTAAATGGCAACCATTCTAGGTTTAAAGACGTTTTCTTCTGTGGCCTATGGCGTGATTTGGTGCAATACACAAAAATCATCAATACAGGCTAGAAACGCAGCCAAGAATCACAGACTCTATCAAAAGGGGCCTTTTTGATCCCCCACTCATCACGGGGATGATGGAAGGGGGGGGCAGGTAGAGAGAGACAGAGAAGGGAAGGTTGAGATGTGCCCTCTCTCTCTGGGGATCCTGGTCGCAGTTGGGGGCTCGTCGTGAGCAGAGAGGGAGGCAGAGTGGACTTTCAAGGCCTCACAGAATGACGTAGGTGAACAGGGCCATGATGGCTGCGCTGATAAGGCCAGAGATGGGCACGGTGACAAACCAGGCCATAAAGATGTTTCTGAACAGTCGCCAGTCCACTGCCTTCCTGGAGCGCAGCCAACCGACAGCCACCACCGACCCGACCTGAAATCAAACCAAAAAAAAAGATACACCATCAACAACAAGCTGTAGCTAGCAATCTCATTCAAATTGGACTATGCTTTGCATCGGTTTGTTTTGCATACAGGTCCATCTTACCTTGCAGTGAGTGGTGGAAACTGGAAGACCGATGTTGGAAGCAACCACAACAGTGACAGCTGAGGCGAGCTCGATGCTGAAACCACTGAAATTAAACAAAACATTGTTTAGGGAAGTCAGCCAGTCGGGAGATTGTGCTCTGTACAGCAGGTGCTTTCTGATATGACAACATGGCTGTGTGTTTATACCTAGACGGAGTGATGGGGGTCAAGTCCTTGCCCATGGTCTGGATGACTCTACGGCCCCAGACCCACAAACCGACACAGATGCCCACTCCTCCATACAGCAGCAACCAGATTGGAGTCGGTGCATTCGATATAACGGAGCTACTCTCATAGACCAGCCACAGGGCAACCAGGGGACCAATTGCGTTACTGAAAGAGAAAGAGAAGTTAAACTACATGTACTTTTTCTGAAAAAAAAAAAAAAAAAAAAAAAAAAAAAAAGTGGTGCTTGCAAAACATCATATTCTAACAATTAGTCAGGATTTTTAGCACTTACATAATCACTATTAGCATGTAGATATTCTCTGCGAGCTTGTGAAGCATGTCAGAAGTCATGTATTGCTACAGGTTGCTAGGGAGTGGCTTGACAGCTGTCAATAATGAACTGCCTGCCAGTTTGAATTATATAAACGCCCATGCGTTACTTTCAGATTTTAAGATATTTCTCTTTGCTTTGAGTTTGGGTTACTAGTGTGCGCAAAAGTGGATGCAGGGGCATGGCTAGATTGCCATCAAGGTCATAGCAGATTGCTGATAAAGAGTAATCAAGGGCGTTAAGAGCCCATCCCTATGTCTCCACGTTATTATGATTACATAAATATGTCAAGTTAAATTTATTATATGGTTATTGCGGTGGTCTAAATGTTTGCTAGGGCGCGACTAGACAGTTTCCATGATGGTAATTACATAACAGTCCAGTGTGAGTCAAAAGAGGCCACCCACTTGTCTCTACAATGTTCTGATCTAGAGATATACCATCAACTTTTTTAAGCCAAGTCTGTAACTGACTGCTACAGCGTGGCTAGGAAGTTGAAATGTCTCCACTTATTGCTTGCTTGCTAGGCTGAGTCTCTCTACAACATTCTGATGTGGAGATATGGCATCACAAAGTTTGGTCCAATGTGAAGTCTATGGGATTTTACATCTGATTTTTCGCCTGCTGTACGAATATTCGGACGTCCACAATAAATTGCGCGAGACAAGTTTTGTCTGGAACCTATAATAATAGACAAATGAGATTTCGCAAACACCACTAATTATTTTAAGTGCTTAAGACTGTAACGCATTCTCAAATCTAATTTGAGCAATCTGCAGTTCAATGCATCTGCATTACCTGACATCATTTCCTCCGTGAGCAAAGGAGCCAAAACAGGCGGTGAGAATTTGCAGGAACTGGAATAGCATTGACACTTCAGGTCTGTCAGCATCAGCTCTATCCTCGTCCAAAGAACTACGGCTGCTCCCAGCATCATCGTCGGCAATCTCCAAAGCAACCTCGCCATCACCAAGGCCTTCAGGTGCCCCATTCTCCGCCACTGCGTTGCAGTAACTCGTGTAGCTGTCCATGCGGATGCGCTTCCTCTCCTGGGCGTTGGCTTTTTCCTTGTCTCCATCTTCAGAAGCACGGAAGTCACCTTCTTTGGGCTTGAAGTCTCCGTGCATACCAATGATGGCCATGGTGTATGATGTGTAGCTGTTGTTACGACGGATGGGCCGGTCGCCGCCCTCCCCCATGCAGTCTCCCACTTTTGCCAGATGGAGTTTGTGCAGCAGGTCCTTGTAGAGGCCGGAGTCCTTGTGAACTGTGTGGTACTGAGAGTAACCATTGCTAGGAATGTGAGTGGGGCCGGTGGTGAAATGAACATGGGCCGTCTTCTGAGCTGCTGAAGACAGAATCAAGTTACATGATTGATCTTCGACAAAAACAGTAAACGTATGCCATGATTGGTATGGCATGTGAGGGACTTACCACTGCCAGTCTCTGACTCTTTGCAGTCCTTCTGATCTGCGTCATCTGAATCTCCAATGTCAAAGGTGACCCTGCGCTCCTCAGATAGAGTGGGGGCAGAGGGGCTGTTAGAGGACAGGGCATTGGACTCCTCAGGGACAGGTTTCAGGATGGGACTGTGAACTTCATGCAGCTCCCTCTTCTCCATCAGAGGACTCTCAGAGGGACTGGAAGACTTTACTTCACCTGTATAAGATTATTTCCATTTAATTATTTAATTTAAACCTACAGGCCAAGGGCTGCATAAATGTCACTTTTCAAAAAAAAAAAATATATATATAGTATTAACATTAAATTAAAAACCTTAATTAGTTGAGTAAAGGCAAATCTAATCAATAATTTCTTAAAGTACAAAGGCTAGAAAGCACATGGCCATCACATGAGTTCTCGATTCTATAAACTTTGAGAGACAAACTATTTGCTTGTCACTATAACCCTACATTTCAAGGACAGCCTGACATAACCCGGTTCATCGTCCACTGATCTGCTCATAGGTGTCAAAGCACACGCATTCTATTTTAGCAGCAAAAGCCACATCGAACTGTAGACATACACCTTAGCTCAATGAGCCTGAGCTACTTCCCTGTCAACACCTCAAATGGACCGCAGCTATTCCAGTTCACCAGCCAAAGACCAATTAGTGGCTCACTATGACCCAATTAGGCCGTCAATGCAAAGCCAGACTATACAGCTTTAGAAAGAAAAGACTAGATGACTTGGTTTGTTTGTGTTAAATCACTATATTAGAACATACAGAACATTCTAGTCTAAAGCTGGTATTTCTAGAAAGTTGAGTTTGTGTTAGAATGTTTTGCGTGTTTTAGTCTTGTCATGTGATTAAGAACATATAGGTTACTGTGAACTATAATTGAGATCACATGCTGTGTTAAAATGTTTTGTGTGTTTTAGTCGGCCATGTGATTAAGAACATATAGGTTACCATGAACTATAATTGAGATCACATGCTTAACTATATTTCACAACTTTAACATATCTGTGACATGCAGTTAATCCACAGAAACGGACTCTCCTCTAATGTAAAATCTCATTTAAAGCCATGGTAGAAACATGGTAGTAACATGGTAGTAAATAATAAACATTCTATACTGTACTAAAATACATTAACATGAAACGAAGCAATTGCTTACAGCCTTGCTACAAGCTATTATGGCTAAAAAAAGAAAGTCATAGTAACTAAATAAATCCTGTACTTTTGCATGCCATTTGCAAGGAAAAAAATAATTTAAACAAAGTAAAATCCATACAGAGTTTAATTTGTATTGAATCCAGAACACTCCTTTAAAGAGTATATCGTCTTAACTGCTATCCACTGCCAGCATCTTTAATCTGCAAGGTATTATCCCCAATGAACACCTGGTGCTTGGCCTAAGACTAATAAATCTTGCATGTCTACAGATCGCTGTCCAGACTTTTATAGGGCCTGAAAAATATCAATTTAAAGCATATATATTTATTAAAAGAAAACAAGCCTTAAAAGGTTGATATATTGTTATGTCTTCAAATACAATAAAACAACAACTGTAATGGGTCTAACACAAACCCTTGAGGTGCCCCACCCATTCATCTTCCTTTCAGTAATCTATTTGGCAATGGCTATGCTTTCAGATTGCGCTCTGGAAATGACTTGATCCAACTGGATGAGACTCATATTTCTATTGCTAATGATTACATGGATTTTATGGTTTACATGGTTAGAACAAACACAAAGAATAAAGACAGATACTTACATTCGATCTTCTTCTTTAGCCGTGGGCAGACAGCAAACCAGACGATGATGGCGGTGACCAGGGCGAAGCCAATGGAAATGAGCAGCACTCCCCACCAGGGCAGCTTATCGAAGCCCAGCACTGCAGTCCCATCATTCACAGGGGGAAAGGGGCCAAGAGGGGTGTCGAGGGAAAGGAGGGGAAGAAAGGAAAGGTGCTTTTGAGACAACAGGCAGCATGTGCTACCATCAACACAAACAGCATTAGGGAAAGGACAGGGACATTGTGGATTCCTGGTTGTTAGTAATGGCATTGGAGTTAAACATTAATAAATCATAAGTGGATTTACTGCATCCAAAAGTTGCTTGCACACCCTTTTCGAAGAAAAGAAGTGCATATTTAAAGAATAATGCTTAAGCCTCAGGCTATCATTTATCAGTTAGAAGACTATTGTGAAGAGAATTGTAAAAAACATCTTGCTCCACTTGTTTAGGAGTCCATAGAAACGCTAGCTAAAACAACGACTGCAACCAAGTGTCAAATATCTTGGTCACATTCAGAATGCAAGCACAAGGCCTGTCCTCTTACATAACAGTTCAGGTGAGATGCGATTGTAAACAGCACCAAAATGTTGCAGTGACAAGACAGCGCACAAGGCCGCCATACCATATGGTCAGCAAGTGCGGGTGCCTTAAAAGGCTATTGCAGCAAGTTATCACCCCCACCTCTTTGGGAGGACGGGTGGGAACAAAAAAACGTGACCACTTCTGCAGAAAGGTTATATCTGAGCCAAGACTGCGGTGGTAGCTGCGGTGATGAAGAATGTGTGCTGCATGCTCAAGGAAGAGTGCTGGCAGAGCAAGTCAGCCATTTACGAATTCCCCACAGGGTTCAAAAACCACAGACAGACAATGAAATGTGTCAACATAGGTCCGGGAGACCAAAAAGGGGGTCAAAGAAAGTATCGGAAATACTCAGAGCCAGACTTTGTCCGAATGAAATGGAAAAAGTGGCTTTATTGGAATAGGGCTGTGAAAAATAAACAAAAAGAGAAGTTGAGAGATAAGAGGACATGGAGCAGTGGGGCACGTACTACTGCAGGACGCTGCAGGGTATGCCGTGCCGCTGCAGGGTATGCCGTGCCGCTGCGTGCCTTGGTTATGCAACTTTAGTTCAATCTCAGGAGACAAGACACAAGAAGCGTCACTCTCTTTGAATAGAGCGCATGAGTTACGTGAGGGAGGAACAGCTGAACTTTCCAAAACCCAAATGACTTAGCAGCATCTAAAGGGACAGAACAGGTGTGTCCAGAGGAGGTGAAGGGGTGAATGATGGAAATAAGAGAAAGGCCAACAAACGGGGCTCAGTTATCAAGTACGGCAGTCTGGCATGGTTCCTGCTTATGGTGTGAAAAATGCAGCCTAGAGCATGCGAGTTAGGCAGGGAATGCATTCATGCTCACATCAACGTAGTTTGACAAACACTCCCCCACAAAAGGGGAGCAGCCAGACCACAAACATGCAGTGGGATGAATGAATGGAAGTGGCTTCATTTCCTGCTTCACCTCACAATAAAATCTGCTATCCCATGGCCTTTATTACACAATAACACAAGTTGTTTTTCTAGACGCGTTCAGCATCGTACCTCATCCTGGTGACGGGATGATGATGGTTTGTGAGTCATTGTGGGCTGGGCACTGGTGTTTTTCCAATTATATCATTCGTGGTCTTTGATTGCCGCGTGTCCGTCGCAGAATTTCACAGCATTTATTTGATAATTAACTGACATAATGAAATAAACTTTTATGGTGTCATAATATTCTATCTTTGTAGCACTACCAGGATATTGTTTGGTGTCTGTTGAGACACACCCAGTTTTTTGACCCCTGCCAGCAAACGAATCTTAAACAAAATGTTCTTTTTGACACTGTATACTGTTTGGAGTCCTGCTGAATCAGTCTAGCCAAATATAAAAACATTCCGTTTCAAATCCACAAAGTCTGTTATTGCTGCCTTTCGTGTTTGCTTTATATCCCCAGGGTAACCAAAACACCCCACTGTCTGTTTTTCCAAAAGGGGAAGCAGACCGGAAAACAAGCATTCAAGTACTGGGGGCGGGAGGGTGTAGCCAATCACCACAGCCCTTATTTTTAAATTAGGAATATGAGTAATACAACTTCAGACTATATAAATTTTAAAATCTGAAAAGATTTTTTAGTCAGACACCTGATGATGTTGTAAATGTTTATGATTGTATTCTAAAATCACCTCTAAATATTAAACTAGTTGGAACAAGTGACATCATAGTCTATGCCCATCATGCACTATGTGTTTTTCTGTGAAATACGGCAACTGTGTTTGCCCAAAACCTGCTGGCTCTGACTTTTGGCAACAGTATAGACTCTTCCAGGAAAAATCTGAGCAATTGTCATGTGGTTTATTCCAACTATTTAAAAGAAGTCTGAAAACTAGTTGACTAAGACTAAGGGTTCATACAGATACTGTAAATTGAAATTCCAGAACTTTCAAGGATTTTAAGCACTACTTTAATTTTCAAAAACTTCATTCAGAGATCTCACTTATCAAACAATGTCTTCTATTTCAAATTAAAACCACGGTTAATTTTCCTAAGGGATTTGTAACTGCACCACCTTAATAGTTTGATGTTTTCTACCGTTTAATTTAAAAATATATATATATATATATATATATATTATATATTATATATTATATATATATATATATATATATATATATATATATATATTTGTATATATACACACATATATGCAAAACCACTCTGAAATCCTGATCCGAAACAAAAGATTTGCAATACGTGCTCTGATGTCCCACACTGAATCAAATGATTCATAAACCTGCACCGAAGTCTCAATCTAAATGAACTGATTCGCAAACCCGTTCCAAAGTTCTGATCTGAATCAAATGGTTTGTGATCTGCACTCCAAAGTCCTGATCTGAAGTAAATGATTTGTGATATGCGAAGTTCCAATCTAAATCAAATGATTTACAAACCCACTCCTAAGTCCCGATCTAAATCAAACACTACCCCACGTGAGACACACGATCTGAAGTCCCAATCTGAATCAAATGATTCGTGATACAAGATCCAATTGGCGCACTCTAAAACACTGAATCACTTTGTGATGCAATGGTTTAACTAATTCGGAGTTTCAAAAATACTGTTTCTTTCACTACATGCTTTTTAAAATCATTACAAGCAATGTCAAAATTCATTCTTTTAATTTGATCTGTTTTTTTTTTGCTAGTGAATTGTTTGAAATAAATGATCAAAGTCAGAAATTTGAATCAATCGGAGCGGTTCCAGCATAAATTACTCAGTTTATTTGGTTTATGTTTACACGACATTGTTAGTACTACCACTACGTTTTATTCTTTTTTGTTTGTTTTATTAACTGAAATAAGCTAAAAACGTATTTTGTTTTCTTGAATTGCTTGAATTTTGGGTGAAAATATACTAAAGATACATAAAATATTAAACACTTATTTCATAGATACATTGTTTTTAAATAAAGTACTTTACATGTACCTCTTCAGGAATATTGCTATTTTCAAGTGTTTTCCAGGCCTTAAATTTCAAGAAGCCAAATTCAAGTACTTTAAGCATTTTATACGAGCCCTGCTAAAAGTAGAATTTAGAACAAACAAATAATTGTGTCGCCTACTCCAGTCTCAAATGTTGAGGGCTGCTGCCATTAAAAACAGAAAGAGGGTTTATGTGTCATCTGTGTTTTGCATGGGGAGAACTTTCCAGGCACTGTGGTTGTTGAATGACCGTACGTCTGTGTGGTGAAACTGGGGCGGGGGTGGGTTATAGCACATGATTAACAAAGTGTCAAGAGGCACCACGTTTGGGAAATGGCGTTATTAGAAACGAATCCCTGACTTCATGTGCATATTGCACCTATATATGACATGCCAGAGCGGTTTGATTGAAGTTTTTGTACAGTATGTGAGTTGGAATGTGTTATCACCCTCATACTGCACAAACGGTTAAAACAAAACCAGAATAACAAGGTATTCCAAGTACCAGCGCAAACACATTGCTTCAAGGAAACTCCACCTAGTCACATACTGACTGAAGTTTTACAGGGCATGCGTTCAGCTCCCTTTAGGAGACAAAGGAGGTCGATCAACAATTCATGACATGCCGCATGCGTCTCGACCCCCCCAGCGAGTGCTGGTATTGTCCTGTCCTGGAAGAGACGCTCTGGATTAACTGAACCTGAGTGAACTGCCTTAAACAGGCTGAGAGTGGGAGGAGTGCAGGGACTGTGTCTGGTGATCTGGTTCCTTTACAGCTAATCCAACAGCAGATGACATGACGATGTTACCAAGCGTGGCCAAAGATCAGGTTAAGCTTATGTTAGGATTTCTCTGCTATGGCCAACAATGCTGACCTGAATTGGTGTGAGACAATGTGATGTCATTGACCTGGTGTGCTCAAACAATTTATATGACGTGTGTCAGCTGATGAATTTGGCTGAAGAGAAACCTCATTCTGATTGATTCAGAGTCCTGGAGTGACTGGAAGATTAAATGGACTCTAGAGGACAGCCTTTTAATTTTGAGAGTGTATTAATCTTTATAAATTGCGCTCAGTGTGTCAGATGAAAACCACTACACATTATCTGAATGGTTTAAGCATTTAACATTAATAAGTCAAAAGGTTTTGTAACAATTAAACTTAATCTTACGCTAATATTTAAGTACTGAAGTTCCCATAACTAACTTGCATTACTAGACTGTCCACATATAAGTATGTCTAAAACAGAAGGTATGTGTTGCTCTGTGAATGTGTGTATGCTGCACCTTGCTGTGCCTACGTAAAGCGCGCCCGCCTGGGAGTGCATATGTGTGCACACTCCGAGGGCGCGTATTGCGTCATACTCTGGCCTGAAGCCTTCATTTAACGGCCCAGGCCAGTTGACTTCTTGAATTGTTGAGCCCTGTGGGTAAGAGAAAACAAAAAGGAGCAAAAGTTGCTCATTTAATAGGGTTTCAAATTCAAAAGGCATAAGTATTCAGAGCTCAACAGTTATTGGCACTCAAAAACATGGTGCTTTCTCTACTGTGGTTGTGGAGTTCTTTTTCATGGGCATGAATTCTTTACTCCACTGTTTTTTCCTCTCCTATGATGGAGAAGGAAAAAAACACTGACTGAGGTCACGAATACAGGCACCACATGTCCGCGTCATGAGTGCTCCACTGAGTTCTCCAGAGCCCACTGGTTAAACACTGCTTTGCCTTAAGCACTGTAAACACAGTCTGGCAGAGTCTGGGCATCTGGTTAGGGTGTTAATGGGCATGCAAAAGACAGACATAGAGCAATACTCACTCGGTGCGCCAGTGAACATGATGGAGAACAGGTTGATTCCCATTGTAACAGCGTAGAAGAAAGGCAGGGCCCTCAGACCGTTGGGCACGGGATCTTTCTGTAAATTACAAAGCGCAGACTCTTAGCCAACACCCAGCTTTGGGATGACCTTATATAATATTCTTCTCATTATACATCCAAGTAATTCATTAAAGGGGACATATTATGCAAAAGTCACTTTTATAAGGTGTTTCAACAGATGCAGTATGTGAAAACAACCAGCCTGGTCAAAATCCACCCACTCATTTTTTTTTTATAATCCCAATAAATTATAAACAGTCTCTCTGAACTATGATGAAGTCATCGTAGGGAAAAAGTCCTGTCCATTTGTGATGCCCTATTAACACAAACACAGCCATAAGTGAGAAGCAGCATTACTGTTTTCCTGCTGTAGCTGCTGGATATATACAATGTCAGTGCCAAACAGGCATTACAAGTGTTGTGTTTCGGGACACACCAACGAAAATATTTGAGCTGCTGAGGACACTGTGGTTCAATTTTGGAAGGAAATGTCCAATAGAAAGTCCCCTATATGTTTAGGGATCAATACCAACGCTTTGTGCGCAAACTTCAGCTCCAAAAAAAGCATCACCTGTTTGTTTGCTATGTCATTAATTTTATGCTATGCTCCAGGTCTCTGTAATTCATAAACGCACATTTATTATGCACAATACAATCAGATGATCGGTTTTTAAACCGGTTCCAGTTTGAACATATACTAAGCATAACTACTGAGAGTTTTTAACATTTTCAGTGCGTGAGATTGTCTGGTTTTGTTTTTGCTGGATCTTGAAGCTCTGCCCTCTTCTAAAAAAACGGGTTGGGAGCACCAGCTCATTTGCATTTAAAGGTACAAAGACAAAAACGGCACATTTTGGCTCATACCCAATTATCTTTTGAGTATTTTGAGCTAAAACTTCAAACACACTGTAGGGATATCAGAGACTTATTTTACATCTTGTAAAAATGGGCATAATAGGTCACCTTTAAAACTAAGTTTAAAAAATAAGATCAGTTTATTTACCTTTTGTAAGATGAAGATGCGGACAAAGTAGAAAAGAACGGCAGACATGATGCCGGAGAGGAGAGGTGAGAGGAACCATGAAGCAACTGTAAGAGAACAAAGAACAATGATACTTAAGGAAGCAAACACATCTCCAGTTTCATGACTTAATGTAACACTCACACAAAGGCAACCACAATAAATCATCTTCGTGAATGCAGCTGACTCACCAATTCTAAGAAGCTCCAGCCATTTGACGCCCTGCTGACCTTTGGCGACCAGCGAAAAGCCAATGGTAGCTCCAACAATGCAATGGGTCCCAGAAATAGGAAGCTTCAGAAAAGAAGCAAGCAACTGCCATGCAGCCGAGCCTGAAGGGCAGTGAAAACAGAACATTTAAAAAGAGAAACCTCAATTTCGCACACAATAAAATTAGTATTGAGCTTCATAAATTACTCACCAAACATAGCGCTGACTGATCCAGCCATCAACACGTGCTCCGAGCCGTTGTACATGGTCACATCGATAATGCCTTTGCGGATGGTCTCGCTGACCTTGGCTCCAAGCAGCACAGAGCCAAGCGTCTCAAACACAGTAGCAAGAATGCAGGCCTGCTTAAGGGTAACTACACCTGATCCTACCGCCGTACCAAACGAGTTGGCGACGTCATTAGCACCCACCGAAAAGGCCAGGACAAATGCTATGATGAAGCCTACGATTAGTAGCCATAGATAATCTGACAGATGCGTTTGAGCGGCAAGGGTGGTCAAAATGGTTACCGTGGCCAGAGTTGTCGACACCATTGTGCGTA
This sequence comes from Labeo rohita, assembly GCF_022985175.1. NCBI lineage: Eukaryota > Metazoa > Chordata > Actinopteri > Cypriniformes > Cyprinidae > Labeo > Labeo rohita. The sequence continues at coordinate 15,955,250 of NC_066878.1, forward strand.
GATGGTTTTCAAGTTATACAGAAAAAAACTTCACAATCTTACAGGGAGAACCAAATTATATAAATAAATCAAAAGCAGCAGCACACTGGATATTTTAATCCCCAGATAATTGAGGTACTAGTGTTTCTAAATCGGTTTTCTGCCTCAGACCTACCTTCGCCCCTTCGCTAAACCAGCAAATCAAAGCAATCCAGACACTAGAGAGAGAATCTGCACTGCTCTGCTCTAAACTGATGTGTAACGTTAAGGGAGAGGGTGGAGTGAGGGCCTATTGCTATCCTCTGAATAGACTAGATCTGTTACAGTTTGTTTTGGCTTGGGCAATTAGGCAGACAGAGCGGACATCCATTGTGCAACAGACACGCTGGTTGAATGGTAGCTCATTCCTGAAAAAAAAAGAAAGAGGAGAAAGTGGGAAGGTTCCCGTGTTACGCAACGATTTCACTGCAGAGGGGCCAGAACTTGGACATAAGTTACACACTTATCACACACGTTCTTTTTTTATATAGAAGAGCTGAAGGTCTCTAGAAAGGTCTCTGGGGTGCACCCAGAACAGAATTAATACGTTCATGATCATAGATCAAAACTCTTTTTGAGATATAAAATACATTTATACACCATATGGCAGCTTATGCATGAACCAAAAGCGACAGCTTTTAGTACAATCATCAAGCCAACACAATCAAGGTCATAAAATGAAAGCAGAACTAAAAAAACAAAACACAGCGTTCAAAGTCAATAGGGCCACTTTGTTTTACAAGCCCGAGAAGGCAGTACTTTGATTAATATTTTAAGCTCTGTGACAACAAACAGCAGCTAGCGTATTGGTGTCATGTGGCTTTCCAGCACATTCCTGCAATGCAGCCTTTATTGGCAAAGAAATGCAGAAAATTCGTGACGAAATGCGTTGACTGTCACTCTAGGGCTGTTCGAGCCAGTTTTCCCCGCTTGCGCTAGACACGCACTTCCTCGCTAGCGTTAGCTTGAGGAACCAAATTACTCGAGAACAACCCTAAAAACGACCGTTTCAAACGGCCACAATTCGCTGATATTAATATGAAAATAAAGTACTACACCACTTCAATACAGAAATTCTGTATTGGCTGTATATGGCTTTTTAGGTTAACAAGGTGATATCTATCTTTTCTATGCGCGCCGGCTCAGACACTACACGTGTCGTCATTCATTCACGCCCGCTAACAGCTAATATAACGTTTTAAATCAAAATTACTGTATTAAAACACCAAAATAACCTTAAAAATATATTTTATGCATAAAACAACATACACCACTGACAGGGTTGTTAACTAATCGTAAAGAGACCTTGGTATTTTTTTTTCCAGGTTCGACCACCGCTAGTCAGCTGACAAAGCCACGAGATCGCGCTCATTCTAACCGTTCAAATTAGCTAAAGGAAAAACGTCGACGAGAAAGTGACACAAATATCACACACTGCCAACAAGAATACGAAAAAAAATATTTCTACTTACCACTCAAAGAGAATTGTCGATAAATGTCGATTTAGATATTTCTGACACACTATCCCGCCCAGTCAACTTCCCGTAGCCGCTTTACCCGCGCGCGGGGTAAGAGACAGTAAACGCTCGCTCTCTTTCCTAAGCGCTAACGACGGATAAATACAGTAGCTTCAACGTTTAAGACAACGAACAAGATACTGCTAGCTGTTTTACGTTCTTGAATCAATGAAAAATTCGCAATAAACCGCTTTCAACCGGCTCCAGACGATGAGTTCCTGCTTGTCCACGCAAGACATATATCATCCTACTGTGAGGGCGGGACCGTTCTCTGAGGACAGTGACGTCAACGGCAAACCCCGCCCCCTTGGCCTTATTTGGCGATGTCAGAAAAAAAGTATTTACTTAACCTTACACTTGTCAACCATTACTAGTACTCTGTAACTATATAATTTGGAGAATCTGGAGAATCAAGGGATTTCAAATATTCATTCAAGACTTTAAATGAACACAACATCTACCCCACTTAAGATGTTTAAAAGAAATTTTATTTTTGTAAAATTTATTTTTTCCTAATTGATTTGGTATTTATTTTCTCTGACATGTGACTTAAAAGTAACGCAGATATATCTTCACAAATGTGTTTACAAAATCTAGTCTGTTTACTTTAATAAAGTCTTTTAATTATTGAAGAATGGGACAAAGTACAGTCATTGTGTATATATAAAGATAAAACTGAATTGTTGTTCTAAACATAAATTAGGGTTTATGGTTATTATCATTAGTCATGTGTTCAACTGTCAAAATTTCAAAGGCGTTCTTGCTTCCTGTATTTGCATCCCTTGTGACACTAATTTTCTCGAATTCCTCTCGTGGGTTATCGGAAGTCATGGGATAGAGTAAGATAAGGCTCTAGAAAGGTGATGCTTGTAGTACTGCAAGCTGTGCTGTAACTCCCCCATGTGGCCACAGCAAAAAGTTACTTCAGTGAAGTATTTCTCTTTTTCCTGGTTCAGAAGCAAAGGATTTGAAATCAAGTTTATATACACCTTGCAGAATCTGCAAAATGTCAATTACTGTACCTAAATAAAAGGGATCATACAAAATGCATGTTATTTTTTATTTAGTACTGACCTGAATACGATATTTCACATAAAAGGTGTTTGCATACAGTCCACAAGAGAAAATAATAGTTGAATTTTTAAACATGACCCTTTTTAAAAGTTTACATAAACTTAATTCTTAATACTGTGTTGTTAGCTGATAGTTGTCCATTGTTTGTCCTGAACAGTTAAACTGCCCGCTGCTCTTCAGAAAAATCTTTCAGGTCCCACAAATTTTTGTGTATTTGAACACTTTCCAACAATGACTGTCTGATTTTGAGATCCATCTTTTCACACTTAGGACAACTGAGGGACTCATATGCAACTATTACAGAAGGTTCAAACGCTCATTGGTGCTTCATAAGGAAACAATGCGTTATGAGCTGGAGGGTGAAAACTTTTGAACAGAATGAAGATGTGTAAAATATCTTTTTCTTTTTTTCATTTAGTACAGCTCTTCTAAAGCTACTAAAAATACTTACATGTTCCCCAGAAGACAAAATAAGTTAAATTAACCCCGACCTTCAAATTATAAATGTTTTCACCCCCAGCTCTTAATGCATTGTGTTTCCTTCTGGACCATCAGTGATGTTTGAACCTTCTGTAACAAATGCATATGAGTAAAAATATGGATTTAAAAATCATAGTCATTGCTTTCACTCACAAAGGGTTCAAATACACAAAAATGCTGAAAAAACAGAATTTGTGGGACCTCAAGGATTTTTCTGAAGAGCAGTGGGCAGTTTAATTGTTCAGGACAAACAAGCAACTCATGAACAACTATCACAAAAAAAGTGTATTTAAACTTTTGAACAGGGTCATTTCTATAAATTACAATTATTTTATCTTGTGGACTATAAACGTCTTTTATGAGAAATATCTTATAAAAAGATATAGAAATCTTTTGTATGATCCGTCTTATTTTGGTAAAATAATTAACATGTTGCAGATTCTGCAGTGTATGTAAACTTTTGACTTCAACTGTATGTGCTTCAGATAGTTTATGATATCAACCAATAAAGATAAGGATTTATGTGTGTGTGTGTGTGTGTGTGTGTGTGTTTGTGTGACTGTGTCTACGCATGAATTTCACAAAATAGTTTTTTTGACTTAACTATTACTCCAAAACGTGACGAATAATAACATGTGGTAATAATAAATAATTAGTAGGTGTGTCCAAACTGGTTGCGTACATATGCACTTATCCTAAATCTGTTTACTCTGCATTGAGTACGTGGTTCGTTATTTCATCGTTACAGCACGGGTTAGACACGTGGTATATCTGTTTAACCTTATAGTTGTAGAGGACCTTTACCATGGGTTGGCATAAGGTGAGGCATGTGAACTTGCTGGTTGATCCAGGGTGGCGTTCAACGAAGACGGACAGCCATATTACCCTATCAGAACGAGAGGCTCATCGTCGATGAACGCCGCAGCCAATAGAAACTCGCAAAAAACAAGAAGGGCGTGGCCTACACGCATGTTCGACGCAACTCGCACTCCACCAGAGAGGTGTGAGGACATGAAGCTAGCGCACGAGGATAAAAGTAAGATTAATTTAACGTCAGGATTACGAAAATAAGCTTAGCTTATATAAAATATCAAGTAAGACGTACCGTTGAAAACATTCGAGTTGTTTTCGTTGGTGTAATTAGACTCTGCCCGTCGTCGCATGTTATTGAATGTTGGCTAGCTAGTCAGTTGATGTTACTGCAGTTGTTCGCAAATGTCAAACTGTTTGTTTATATAGGAAATTACTATTATAGCGTGTCATAATATGAGATGAGAATACGACAGAAAAATTAATTTGCTGTCGTATATTTTAGTTGTTACAGGTTAAAACCTGTCGTTAATTATATTGCAAAATAATCGCTAGTGCATGTCAACTTGACATTGCGTTGCACTTGTCTCAGTCCTGTTAATACATGGGAACTAATTTGTATAGTAAATCTTTGTTTTTTAGCTAATTCAGCGCGGACTTCAAAGTCAAATCTAGATATCATCGACTCGTGGTTCTAGAAGCAAAGATGTTCCCCTCCGTCCAGCACCGCCCAGTGTGCAATATAGGGGCCAGAGCTGTCCGATTGCAAAACTTCAGCACTTTTAAGCAAAGTAGTGCGATAAGTAGCAAATCATGGAGTTTGTCATGGCTGGGTGAACGCGTAGGCCTGCTGGTGTCATGGCTCCAGAAAGCAGGAAGGGGAACGAACAAGCTGGCCTCCGAGAAAAAGAAGAAGGAGAGGCTACTGTCTATATTCGCCAACCACTGCAGTTTTGTGACAGGCCAGAGGCTGAGAAGAGCCCTTCAGATAGGAGAGCTGTACTCGAACCTGTACTCCGAGAGGAGCAGGTGGACACTCGTGGGCAACATATGGCGACGCCTGCAGAGCAAACACGCCCCCACTGGAAAACTCATAGCAGCACTGGCTGGCGTCTTCATGTGGGAAGACGAGAAGATTGGGGATGATGAGCTAAGAAGGTACTTACCTCACTCGGGGACTATTTATGTGTGGCTACATGTAGTTTTGTTAATAAAACGCCCCTATTTTCTAATATTCACACTGCTTAACCATCCGCTGTCAAACGTAAGTTGATAAATAGTCACTGTCGAGCGGCCCGCCCTTCTGTTAACCAATCAGAAACGCTTTCTAGCTGTCAATCACTTTTCGAGTTACATCGGATTGGCAGTTATGGCGTTAGAGGGCGTGGTTTTGATGAAGCAAGAGCTTCAATTTAGCAAATGATTATTTATACGCGTTTTTAAACGTTTGGTGTCATTTTAAATTTTTATTCATGCATTATTGTGGTCAAAGCAGCTTATTTGAACTTGTGCTTTAGGTGTGCATGGGAGCTGCAGGCACTGGAGTCGGTGAGAAGCCAGAATGTGAACCCAAAGACAGCTGTGCGTGTAGATCCAGCCTGGGAGGTGGTCGTGGAGAAGAAAAACTTCAGAGTTTGGAGGAGGCCTATCCAGGGTAGCCATCTTTTTGAATACAGAGGTACGATTTAAATTATAGAAACATGTATTTATAGAATGTTTTCACGATGCATCCTTAATCTGCCATATTGGCGGCACTGAACTGAACAAAACTTGAATATTTTGCTGATTATTGCTGCTGAAAATGGTCAGTTATTGTCATGTTTTGGGCTGTGCTAATTGGTCGGGCAGGGAAAAACATTTGGAGTACTACAGCCTGCCAAAAATTATATTAAAAAATCAAGGAGAGGAGTGCAAAAAACTGTCTGAGGAACAAAAGGCATTTTTGGTTGGCCAAACTGACAGTCTTGACAACATCAGTGTTTGTTGTTATCATTTCTGGTCAGGCATGTCAAAATATTGCACCCTTTCCTGTTTACGAAGTCTTTCTCTATATGATTTAGCAGCTTCCACACAATTTTTCCGTGGTTTAGACAGCATAAATTAGCAGAACAACGTATTCAGTAGTACATTAACTGTAAGCAATGCTGTTGTTTACATCCAAGTATCACCAATATGGCCACACATCCGGGTAACTGAACAAATCGTGACTTAAGTGCAAACCCTCTATAGTGTCTTTAATTAGTAATGTGTGTGTGATTTGAATGTTTTGGTGAAAAGCACCACATGCACTTTGCACTCCTTTATATCAATTTTAACTGATCATCATAGACTGTTTGTCCAGTCCTGTTCAAACAATGGATTTACATGTCCGGTTCTTTCTTTACAGTGTTTGGTTCATATACAGACGTGACCCCCCGGCAATTCTTCAATGTTCAGGTACTAAATAATTGAGTTAATATTAAGTTAATATTTCCAGTTATTACAGCAAGATAAAGTAAAACAACATGTACCAGTCAGCCTTCCAAAGTCTTACCTGCAGGGTTTCCAACTTTGTTTACCAAAGCAGGAGTAAGGTTGTGATAACATGGTACGAACCAGTCACGTTGCCTATATAAGGTTGTGAGGATGCAACTATTCATTTTTAGTTTAATTTTGACACTTAAGGTTTGTAAAATCTTTATAAAAGATACACTTTTTTTAAAAAAACACTTTTTAATACTCAATTGCATGCTGTTTATCTACCTAGTATTAATTGAGTAATTTGTGTAACGTTTCATGTTGTCTTGTTATTTGGTGTGAGATTTAGTGTGGTGGCCTGAGACGTTAGAGTTAGATGTTAGAGTTGCAACCTTGATACATGTTTTGGGCTTCATCTGCCTTGCACTGTTTGTTAATGATGTTATATCCTGGTGTGTGTGTGTGGTTGCTATCTGCTTTTGGTATTTGAATGTTATATTTAGACTCTCCCAAATATTTCCCTTTACTCCAGTTGGACACAGAGTACAGAAAGAAGTGGGACGCACTGGTTATCAAACTGGACGTGGTGGACAGGGACGTCAACACAGGCACTGAAGTCATTCATTGGGCGACACATTTTCCAGTAAGTTCTGCATGCCGTCAGAAAAAGAAAACATCTTTGTAAATTTTTATATATATATATATATATATTTTATTTATTTATTTATTTTTTTTTATTTATTTATTTTATTTTATATTTTTTTTTTTTTTTGCAATGGGCAAATTAACAGAAGTGTAATCTAGTACTAGTTGGCTGAGGATTTAAAAGCCTTTAAGCTTAATCTTTCTGTCCTGTTTCATCAAACTGCCTTGTTGAATCAAGAATTCATTGATTGAGAAGTTACAAAACTTTACAATCCTAATAGGCTGGTATTTCTTTTAGCATGGAAAGCGATTGGCTTAAAAATCTTAGTAAACAGTATTTTATTTAAGTATTTTATGTGTGTAATATATGTTGATTCTTAACAGCTACTTCAGCATGCCTCTCAGTATTTACAGTGTTTAATACCCATTGATGTTATAATTTCTTGACCTTTCCTGTGCAGTATCCTATGTACTCCAGAGATTATGTCTACGTGCGCCGATATCATGTTGATGTGGAGAACAACTTAATGATCTTAGTCTCCAGGTAACTGTTGTTTCCGTTTCATATGTGTTATTTAGTGACATTTCAATTAGTTTTAATTGCTTGTAGTGTGTCCTTTATATTAAGTGTGCCTTCCTTATCCGCTCAGAGCCGTCAGACATCCCTGTGTCCCAGAAACCCAGGAATTCGTCCGAGTTCACTCTTACCAGTCCAAGATGGTCATCCGCCCACATAGGTCATTTGACGAGGTAAGAATAGGGAATCTCCTGTGTCTGTCTGAGTTTGGTCTTAGTTTGCAGTCTTAAGCTAGTTATCTTGTCTCGACAGAATGGCTTTGATTACCTGCTGACTTACAGCGATGATCCCCAGACGGTCTTCCCTCGCTATTGTGTCAGCTGGATGGTGTCTAGCGGTGAGCCATCTGTTTTATGCACTCAGACTGTGTTTTTTAATATGTGCTTCTATTTGGACATTAAAAATGTTTGTTTTTTTTGTAGTGGGTTGTATCCAGTGTCCAAAATTATCTTTTGTCACACCTGACAGGACATAAATATAAAGAACTAATTCTTTTATCAAAGAATTATGAAAAACTGTATGATGGTTTCCACAAAAATGTTAAAGTGATAGTTCACCCAAAAATGAAAATTACCCCATGATTTAGTCACCCTCCAGCCATGCTAGGAGTATATGACTTTCTTCATTCAGACGAATACAATTTGAGTTGTATTAAAAATGCACTGGTTCTTCCAAGCTTTATAATGGCAGTGAATGAGTGTTGAGATGTTAAAGTCCAATAAAAGATTTATAAAGAAAAAGGTCGGAGGATTTCACAGGGTATTTCACAGGGAAATCACAGGGTAATTTTCATTTTTAAGTGAACTATCCCTTTAAACAGCAAGAACTGCTTTCAACATTGATAATACAGTATGTTTTTGTGAGCACCATATCATATTAGAATGATTTCTGAAGATCATGTGACACTGAAGACTAAAGTAATGATGTATTACATTAGACTTTTATATGATTGTCAATATTTTAAATAATTGTATAGCTTTTTCCTCACATTCCTTAGAACTTAAATGCACATTTTGCTGTATACATATATTATTTTTTATAGACAATTTAACAGGCTTTTTAGACAGTATTTTAGGGCTGCCCTGTAATGGTCGACTAACCGTAGTCGACAAGAAGAGCTTGGTCGACCAAAATTTTATTAGTTGCAGACAAAAAAAAAATTCCACAGGAGGTGGTGAAGACACATAGTCTGTGACGGACAGATCGTTAACGGCTGATCTATGTGCTGATATAGTACATCAAATATGGCTTTTCCTCTGAAAGATGTAAGTTGTAACAACTTTACATGGGCGCTCAATCTAATGTTAACCTAGAAAAATGTGTGCTATTGAAGTGTGGAAGCTGAATAGTAGCATGTTCCCTGCATGGCAGATGGAGGCGCCGGTGCAGTCACTTGCCCTTAAAACACTCCATCATTTTTGGTCATACAGATCTTTCGAATCTGTATGTGTGCACTCACAATATCAACGAAACATTGCGCTTTTGTAAAAAAAACAAAAAAAACAGGATGCTTTTTCATCTAAGTTTCTGTGAACTTGAGCACGAAACTTTAAAACTCCACGTATACTTGCCTTACAGACATGAAAAGAGAGTGAAATGTCTACTTTCAAATGAACCAGTTCAAATAGAAAACAAATATCCTCAGATGCATACAGGCGCATCCACAACAGGATGTGAAAACAAAGATTGTTAAAATATTAATGCAGTCTCCTTGCTGTTTTTTCCCTGAAACACTCATACTTATTATATCTGCCGGTGTGCTGTGGAAAGCTTTTTTTGCGTGCACTTGAGCACTTATTAGGCTATGTAGGCAATTAAAGGCTTGTTATTATGATTTCTGTAGTTTATTAAATGTGCGACTAATGCTTAAAATGAACGACTACTAGTTGACCAGAAAAAAGTGGAGGGCAGCCCTAGAATATTTACATAATTAGTATCTCACTGAGTATTTGTGTTTCCAGTCGGACTGTCATTATTGCTGAATGTGATTGTACTCGTGTTAGTATCACAGTTGGAAATTTCACAGATGAATTGGCTCCATCATAAAAGTCGCCCTTGAACTTGTCCTTTCCGCAGCTGCTGTTTCTCGACACCTGTTTTGCAAAGATTTCACTTCCTCTCTGTATCACAGGCATGCCAGACTTCCTGGAGAAGCTTCACACCGCTGCTCTCAGAGCTAAAAACATGGACGTTGGCATCCACGACTACGTCAGCATCATAAAACCTACCCAACCCACCCAAGAGCGACTAGCTGACAACGCTCACACCGGAGGCCCGAGTCAGATCTACGCCTGAGCGTCTGACAACAGCGATTGCTGTACAGTGGTAAAATGACCCAGAACTGAACAGTTGTCACTTGAGGGGTCATTAATGGAAACCACAAAGAAATCCAAACCATCTATTCTCAAAATTCATCTATGCTGTTGACCAATACTGCACTAGCTGTAATACTGAGCACTCACATTCTCCATTTCATGCGCTGTTAGTTTGCTTCCTCTTTCTGCAGGGTGCATCTAAGCCAAGCTGCTAAGATGAGCCAAAATAATGCCATTTATTAATTGTAGTTTCTTCTGCCAAGACGTATTTCACTCCACATTTAAATCATGATCATCAAAATTGATCACGCTGTTGAGATACTGAAAAACAACAGGAGAAGCATCTACACGGCCTATAACCTTCAACTTCAAGAAGTTGCTTATGCAGAAAGCCACTTTTCTCACTTTGTGGTTTTTTTTTCCTCCAGTTTATACTGTGACAAGCTGCTCTCAGCTAAAGCAGATCGACTCACCATCGTCCTCATTTACCGTGTGAATGTTCACTGCCAGTAAAACCCAAACAGCCTTCATAGGATCACCAAAACCTCCTCTGGAAACGCAAGAGAGGTGTGTCTTATGCCAACAACCGCAACATCCTCACGATCAGCTGCGCTCTCCAGGGCTGTTTAAGGTCTAAAACATCTTTTCTACTACTGAACTCCAGCAAATGAGGACACTGTGACTCGATAGTGTAATGAAAGTGGAAGCACGGCATGCTCGTCAGCATACAAATGCACTGCAGAATGGATTTTATGCAAGTGCAAAGAATTAGGGTGTTTTGGTGAATGGGATCGTCTGTGTTAAACGTTCATACTTCAGAAAAGATAAAGAATTGGTACGGTCAAACTTGGCTTGTTGAGGCAGATTACACTGACTTCGGACAACCTGCAGACGTAAATCAAGATTCTTGTCCTTGTCTTGACCTTGATTTCATACTGATACAGTAGCACTTCAGTTTGCTGTGTGGATCAATCATCTGAGGAAATGCAAAGGTACATGCATTTCTTGTACCCATTTCTTCTTTATGGTCTCTGCAGAGGAAATGAAAACCGATCTTTGAATCTCAAGGTCAGATTTTGTGGTGGATGTGAGCAAATATATACTCGTTTGTGACAGATGTCCTCTGTTTGAATGAGGTTAGCACTTGATAGCGGCATGACACTTTTTGTTACATGAGTGGTAAATAAGCATAATTTGCAAAGGAATTATGTTGCACTTAAAATGAGAATGGTCCCAAAGATGCACTGTTGAGTTGGTTGATTACATCTCAACCTTGTGACTTCCTGTTTTGAACATCTGCTCTTTACTGAAGGTGCAAGTAAACATCAGCATCCTGTTCACTTTTGTTCCATATGAAATTAATTCCCTTTGTTTCTTTAATTTCGTCAGAATACCTTTGTTGCACCATACTGTTAAGGTTCATCATGAAAAGACAAGGCCTAAATATATTTGTGTATGTTTAACACCTAGATAGCACTGTCCTGTTTACATCCCAGTGGTTTAAAGGCGGTAAAAATAGCTTTTTTTGTTTAAAAAAAACTTGGTTTTCTATTATTTTGTTTTGTTTAAAACTGTTGTTCACAGTGGTCAGTCAAAAAGTACTTTGAAAGGTGTTGTTAGTAAGGAATATTCCTAGTTTATAGGTGTTGCGCTCTATTGACAACATTTGTGCCATGTTGTTGATTACCACAGATAATAGTTTTGATTTCGATCTTAGTTTTTCATTTTCGAGGTTCGAGTTGAAATTATGTACTGTGCTAATATAGCATAACTATGCTTTTTGCTCTTTAAAGGGATAGTTCACCCAAAAAGGAAAATTCTGTCATTAATTACTAACCCTCATGTTGTTCCAAACCTATTAGGAGCGGATTTCATCAAAAATATCTTAATTTGTGTTCTGAAGATGAATGAAGGTCTTAGGTTTGGAACAATTTGAAAGTAATTAATAACAGAAATTTTATTTTTGGGTGAGCTGTCCCTTTAATACATATAAGTACAAATATTCCAGTGTCATATTTTGTTCCATTTCCCAAAAATAAGTGTTAATTTATTTACAGGCAAATTACAATACTGTCCACTCACCCTGAATATGGTTGTTAAGCACATTCAATATTTTCTATCATTTCATCAAAACATGTTAAAATCTCAGAAAATTACTAGTATACTGAAAAGTGCATTTTCTTGGTGTTTGACTATACTCAGCTTATGATTTGAGTCGAAGCATCATGATAAAACAACCGCAGTTTAATGCGCTTGAAAGCATTTTCACTTTTTCTAATATCTAAACTAGAAGTGTTCTACTTTAATCTCAAATGAAATAGTGGATGTATGAATGATTAAGACACAAGAAGCATGAGAGTTTGTTTTTGCTCTATTGTGAAAATGATCCACCTAATTCATTAATTGGTGACAATAAAAAATTTGAAGTAATTTCTTCGTTGTTGCATTTTTATTAACGTAGGCATTACGGAAGACAGTGACCTTAAAGGGGTCATCGGATGCTAAGTTCACTTTTTCATGTTGTTTGAACATTAATGTGTGTTGGCAGTGTATGTACAAATCTACTCTATAATGATAAAAATCCATGCAGTGGTTTTTAATTAAACTGTAAAAATAATATTCACTTTTTTAAATCGAGCCATTCTCAGATGCCGTCACACCCACAGAGGCCGCTCCCACAATAGTTGATTGACATGAGCGTTTTACCTCAGATCAGCGGTAACAGTCCGCCCTCTTTGTTTCATTGCCAGAGCAGGGATGTAAGTTAGACAAGAATATCTCCGATTGAGCGATTGAGGTGTTGTGTTGCTGGATGTAATAATGAACATAGTGGTCGTCATTTACTCCCGACATCTGAGCCGCTGAAGATGCAGTGGATTAGATTTGTTTGTGAAGGGAATGTGCCTCCCGATCTACATATATCCGTCTGTGTTCACACAAATCATTCATGATCCAGCTTCACTTACAGCAGAAGTGAATATAAGGTTTTTTTTTTTTTTTTTTTAATGAATCTTTGCGATCGCCTTTCCTAATAATTTGCTAATTAACAAGTTTAGCGGCTAAACAGGGTTGAGGGTAAATTTAACTTATTTTGTCTTCTGGAAAACATGTATCTTCTGTAGCTTTTGAAGGGCAGTACTAAATGGAAAAAAAAAGATACTTAAGAAAAATGTACACATCTTCATTTTGTCCAAAAGTGTACACACCCCAGCTCCTAATGCATCGTTTTTCCTTCTAAAGCATCAGTGAGTGTTCAAAACTTCTGTAATAGTTGCATACGAGTCCCTCAGTTGTCGTCAGTGTGAACAGATGGATCTCAAAATCATACAGTCATTGTTGGAAAGGGTTCAAATACACAAAAATGCTGAAAAACCAAAGAATTTGTGAGACCTGAAGGATTTTCTTTAAGAACAACAGGCAGTTTAACTGTTCAGGACAAACAAGAGACTCAAGAACAACTATCACTAAACAAAAAACACAGCTGTGGATCATTCAGGTAACAACACAGTATTAAGAATCAAGTGTATGTAAACTTTTGAACGGGGTCATTTTTATAAACTCTTATTTTTATATTTTCTCTTGTGGACTATATGTAAACACCTTTATGTGAAATATCTCATTCAGGTCAGTACTAAATAAAAAATAACATGCGTTTTGTATAACCCCTTTTATTTTTGGTAAAATAATATTTTGCAGATTCTGCAAGGCGTATGTAAACTTTTGACCTCAACTGTATGTATTACTAATGGTGTATGCTTATCACTATTATCATTGCACATATTGAAGGTTAGTGATTTAAATAAACTGCTAACCTAAATTACAACAAAGCCTCGGTTACACCCTAGCACTGTGTCGACCAGCTTCCCACATGCAAACACTGATATTCTCTTTTAAGTAAATGTTAAAAGTCAAAGTATGCACATTACTGTTGTTCCTCTTCAATATGCATATCACACCCAGACTACTTACTGCAGTATGTCTATATATATATATATATATATATATATATATATATTGACAAAATACATAATGTACTTTAACTATAGAGCATTTTCATATATATATATATATTGACAAAATACATAATGCACGCACTTCAACTATAGTGCATTTTCATTGGCTGGCCTCCTGAAGCGTTTATTGATTGATTACATTCATAGTTAGAAATTCATTCATCCATTTTATGGTCACTATTCATCTTTTTTAAACCTCTTGGTGAATCAGTTAAAGTGTTCCAAATCTCCATAAGGTGCTATAAATAATTATAAAATATCAGCTGGTTTCACAAAGAGGTCAACTCTCCAAAGATTCAATAAATAAAACACTTGCACACAGGCAAACAGATGACACAATATCCAAGCGGAGTCCATTACTTAGAAAATGACTGGAGCTGAGTAGTGCAACCTAACATGACCTCCGACGGTAAAACAGAGTGGTTCATTCATCTAGAGACTGACTGTAAGTGGCGCTCTGCAGTGAGCTCCACCCATCATCGTGACCTCCCGACTACATCTAAGATTGCATTTACCTGAGCAAGGCTTACTAAAGCCTTTTTGTCTTGCAAACAGATATTTATGTTTCGGTAGGGAAAACGGTGGCTGATGTGCAAAACTTGTACATTTTCTTATGACGGATGAGGATTCAACTAGACTTAGACATTTGTCTAATAGACATTTATTTTCAAGTCAATCGTAAAAAATGAAGAAAAGCCTTAAAAAAAAAAAAAAAACCTTGTGGATTGAGCGATACTCTGAATATTGGGGGGTTGGGTACAACCCTTCAATGTCTACGGTGGTTACAACTTTCTTACTTGATTAATCAATAGGGTATGTGAGCAAATTGAAAGGACTTGAAGAAAGAAATAAGCCATGGCATCAGCTTTGCTGAGGAAGTGTGAGTTGGCAACAGAACTAACACATTTTAACCACAGTTTCACAATTTCCACTGCTTGTATCACTCATTTTTCTAGTTGTAATGATCATGTCAGACTCAACAAACAAAACAAAACAATGGATTTTATTCTCTTTAAAATACTCTTGTTCGGGACAATAAGTTACACAAAGCTGCGCAAGGTTTGATTCTGTAGATTGTGGATCTTAGAGGAAGAAAAACCTAGAAGAAAGTGCACACAAGTCTCCAAAGTGCTTGGCACAACCATGGACAGAAAGGGAACTGCATGGTTAGATCAAGCACAATGGTGTCCTGGGCAAAGTCGTCAAGTCCGTAGAAACTTGTTCAGTTTGTGGATCAGTCACAAAAGACAAGACGGAATGGTCCACGTACATTAAAATGCTGTTTAAAATCATGCAGAATACAACGAGGGTCATCTGGGAACAGGTCAAGGCTCCAGGTCTACGTAAGGTGCAAGCACAAAGTCATAGATCACTGGTTGAAGGTAACTAAAAAAGACCTTCAAAAGATCAAGACGTTGTCATTGAGAGTCTTCTTCACCCATCCTCGGATGTTGTATCTATTCTCGAAGAGAGTGTATTCAGGTTTCCAAAACTGGAAGTTACTGGAAATCAAGAAGAGCAGCAGCAAAGAGGTTGCTGCAGGTGAAAGCGCCACAATGGGAGACGGGCGGACAAGGTGTTCGAGATAGACTGCGACGAAGGATGTCTGCAAAATTAAAAAAAGGAAAAAAGATTAGTCATAGGTCACGTTCTCACTGCAGAGGTTCGCAGGCACCGCCCTTCCTGCGCAAAAACTGCGTCAAACCCCACCCTCTCCGAAAATCGTACATCTCCCTAGTACCGACGCCTGATGTCCAGTCGACAAAATTGGCAAATTTTAAAAAATTTCAGTAGGATGATGAAATGGAACTCTAGAGAACTCCACAATAGGGAGTTAACAAACAAGAGTGGTTTGGTAATCAAATGAGTCCGCTGTCATTCAATTGTTCATGGGGTTTCAAAAAATCTATAGAAATAGAGTTTGTCGAAGCAATGGTTGTCTTGTTAAGGGACATCAATAGCTCCCGACTTCTTGACTTGTCCAAATAGACTGCTCTACGGGCAAACAAGAATTAACCACCAGTGGCATTTTCTTTCGTGGACAATGTCACGGAAAATGTCGTCTATCTCACAACTTTTGGACCTTACTGCAAAATCTCTTGTGGTAACACTTCCCAAGGTATCCCAGAGTATCCCGTCTAGATTCTGCCCATCCATCTGGGTGGTAATCATATTACCCCATACTTGCCGTGCCCCATGGGACATTTTAGTGGGAATGGGAAGGATGGGTGCACTAATCAACTCTAAAGGTCGGACAACTGAACCACTTAGCATGATGAAATGGGAGGAAACAAAGATTATTAAAGATGGTGTTGGAGGAAAATGAAGGATGAGGGTTGGAAAGAACATTGGGAAAGCATTGCCTACGCCTAAATTCTTCAGCCAGGTACATTTGGTGTCTCACTGACCTTCTTGAATCTATTCTGAGTAGTTACAAATTAAGAGCAAACACTACATCTTACCCAATTCTTTCAGTTGCGTATTTTGTATCTTGTACAATACTCTTTGAAAGTCTTTGTTACCTTGAAGAAGACTTGTCCGAAAGGAGCAGAAAAAATTTCTGAAACCGTTCTGAGGAATTGTCAACGCAGCTCTGCGGAGAAAAGAAGAAGAGTTAAGACATTTAACAACTTACGCATTTAAGACTCTCACCTTGATCTTGTAGAGGACCATTTACAAGAGTTCTCGTAGAGGACCGTCCAACAGGTTCCCGCAGGGATGGATGTCCTCAAAGTAAATCTTCATTCCGAGACCAGTGCCTCTTGTTCTCGTCTCATCGACGACTAAGACCAGCTGAGAGCCCTGCTGTTCTGAGCTGGGTGTCTGGACTGGACCTGTTAGTCGAACTGAAGGCAAACTGTCCAGGATGTCTCTCCTCCAACACCCCCATACTCCGCCCCTCCCTCCGCCCCGCAGGGGGGGTCGTCCAATATCACCCAGGATAGGTGGGTTGCTGAAGACAAGTTGGGTGGTGTGGGCCAGGGTACGTGTCATTGGGAGGGGGTAGAGGGTCCAGTTCCGCAATTCATAAATATTAATACAGAGTCCTCCCTCTTGAGGAGGGGGCAAATTCTTTAATTTTGTTAGAGGGGGAAGCGCTTTATTCACTTAATGGCTTTTATTAGTGCCCGGACTTCAACTCTTTCATTAGCTAAAGTGCTGCTATAATTTACAGGGGAAAGTGCAGCAGGGGAAGATGGGTGGGGGAAGGGCGGAGCTTGATGGGTGAGCGCTGGCTCGTCTGCCATAGGCATACGTCCCTACCATCTTAAAAAATAGACTCGGATCAATGCCTGAATCTGCCTCCATTTCATCCCCATGAACTCAATAACCTCACAAGAATAAACGAACAACAGACTTTACGCTTTTGCTGACGCTGCGCTTTAAATTCTCATTGATAACTTACTGCATCTTACAATTATGCTTTCTTTGAGAAAATTATTCATTGTATTGTTCACGTTTGCTATTGTTTTGTGAACAGTGAGTGGTACGAAGCTTTTCAATCAATTTTTTTATGTAAAAAGATCAAACCTAAATCGTTTTTCAAAAATAAGAATTGCCCGGTGCTTCTCCTCTTCTAGATGTTTTGAAAAGGTAGATGATTCTGCTGTATAATTTCTTTGAGAAACGATTTGGCACTTCCGCAGCTGCTTAAAGCAGACTGCCCATTAACTAAAAAGAAACTGCACTGCGAAACAGATGTGAAATTTGTAAAGAAGTCATCATGAAGGATCTTTGATAGGGTTTCAACAGCTTTTGACAAATTATTTTCCACGTTGTTTATGAATACTGAATAAGTATTTTAAAAAATTGTTTGATCTCAATGAACACTCAGAAAGATTATTTATTAGCCAGGATATAACTTAACATAACTTGAAATATGTGACCCTGTACCACAAAACCAGTCGTAAGTAGCATGGGTATATTTGTAGCAATAGCCAACAATAGTGTATGAGTCAAAATTATAGATTTTTCTTTTATGCCAAAAATCATTAGGGTATTAAGTAGAGATATTTTGTACATTTTCTACCATAAATATATCATAACGTAAGTTTTAATTAGAAATATGCATTGCTAAGAGTTTCATTTGGACAACTTTAAAGGCAATTTTCTACATTTTTTAAAATTTATTTGCACCCTCAGATTCCAGATTTTCAAATGAATCTCTGCAAAACATTGTCCTATCCTAACAAACCACACATCAATGGAAAGCTTATTATTTAGCCTATTTAAAAAATTGACCCTTATGACTGGTTTTATGCTCCAGAGTCACCATGTATATTCACTGTACTATTTTACAGTTAGAAAATCAGGTTTAGGTTGTCCATTACTGTGGGAGACTTTTTATCCCAAGGTATTTACGACACTAGATTTTATTTATTTACTTATTTTTTAATTGTGGTGTTCTTGACTTCATATGCAAAGGTTACAAAAAGGCTTTTTGGCTGATTAACCTTTGGGGCAGCTTACACACATCACACATTCATAATGTCAAATGTCCCTAGTGAGTGGGGCAATTTAAGGGCATCGGTGCTTCTGACTGGGTGTGTATCATTCCTCGTCCGTTTCATCCGCTAAGTGGCCTGGTTATCCTGAGTGATTGATTGTCACAGAGGGGGAGGAGGGTATAATATGCAGCCACTAGACTACTGGATTAAACCATGTGAAGTGCTGGTTACTGACTAGATCTCACTGTTCATTTTGTTCACCAGGAAGAAAACTTCAACTCAAAAAAAAAAAAAATAAATAAAAAAAGCATCAGGGTCACATTTAGACATCCATGTATTTGTACATTAGGCTTTTATTGAAGTTCACTTTTTTTGCAGATCACAGATACTTAATCTATAACTGGATTCAAGCCATTTGTGATGCCGAACCAAGCATGAAGAGACATATTATTTAATATGCTGAATGGAAACTCTGATTTACAACCATACTTTGTCCAAGTCCAAAAATAAAAATGAAGAAATGACAGTGGGCACCATCGGGGCAACCTTCGGGGCATTTCGAAATGTCTTTTCGCTTCGTATTTGAAGTGTACTGATCATGCAAAGCATCAGAGTTTATTTCTTGACCAGCTGGATTACATCCTCATCTTCGAGCACGTGGTCTTTGCCGACTTTCTGCGGGTTGTGCTTCACTGACGACCCCCACACCAATGCACTGCAGAGAAAAGAGAGAGGCACGTTTCAACACACGAGTATTGCACTGAATCTTTTTAGTACGTATTTGTGCTGTTAGTAATCTTAATGTGAAAAAATCTGTACCAAATTGCTTGGGAAAAAAACAATTAAAATAATTTTTTATATATTTATATATTTATTTTTTATAAATTTATATATATATTATATATATATATAAACTGTACTATGCTACTGTACAGTAACAATTTTTGCCAAAACACTCCAGTTCTATCATGACAACTCTCAGAATATTTTAGCATGGTAATGTATATGACAGTGTTAATATATTCGGTCTTGGCAGAATAGATCTGCTACGCTGCTGAATTGCTGCTGCTGCAAATCAAGTACAGGAACTTGCTACTGCCAATACATATGCCGATACGTTACTGTGAGTATTTAAGACATACTTCTGCACAAGTAGCACATATAATAACCCCTACCAGATCTATACAGGTGGAACTGGAGTAGTGGAGGGTTTCAGAGAAACTCTGAACACACGTTGCGAAATGCTCTAGTGAATGTTAACCAGCCATTAAAATGTAAAGCAGCAAGCTCATTGGTTGCGTATGCAACATAACCCAATCAGCTTCTATCAAGTAGTTTAATGCTGTGAATATCATCAGTTTGTGTTAAGGACCCATTAGTCTCCACTATCCAGAGTTTCATGACAGAACTTATCATTTACTACAGTGACTAAGAATTGAAAACTGTTGCAAAGAATTTAAACTGAATAGAAAATAATAAAATGCATGAATGTAAAATATATGAATCGATTGTTATACATTAGGGGATCGCCATCAAACAGTGACAGATGGAGGAGAGTTGTACAATAACCATAGTAGCTGTAGTATTTTGGCAGAAACTAGTTACAATAATCCATTTTTTTAAAGGCATCTTAGATTTAACTGTGTTGATTGGATTTTTGATAAAGCAGTGTTGTTATTGTTAACCAAATAATTTGAATTGAAATAACACTTAAAATGAAACACTACCTGCCAAAAGATTTACTTTTTTTTTTTTTTTTAGGAAGTCTCTTCTGCTCACCAAGCTTGCATTTATTTGATCCAAAATACAGCAAGAACAGTAATACTGTGAAATATTATTACTATATTTAAAATAACTGTTTTCTAGTTGAATATATTTTAAAATGTAATTTATTCCTGTGATCAAAGCTACATTTTCAGCATCATTACTCCAGTCAGCATCACATGATCCTTCAAAAATCATTGTAATACGCTGATTTGCTGTTCAAGAAACACTTACTATTATTATTATTATTAATATTAATCATCATCATCATTATTATCATGATCATTATCATTAATATTTAATTTTTTTTTCTATGATGAATATAAAGATCCAAAGCATTTATCTGAAATAACATTTTTTTGTAACATTATATATTATGCAATTCAAAAGCTTGGAGTCAGTATATTTTTTTCTTTTTTTGAGGAACAAAATTATAGAATAGTTTTATTTAGCAAGGATGCTTTAAATTGATCAAAAGTGGTGATAAAGGCATTTATAATGTTACAAGATTTCTATTTTAGATAAATGCTGTTCTTCTGAACTTTCTATTCAAAGAAAAAAAAATTACTCCGCTGTTTTCAACATTAATAAATAAATGTTTTAGAACAGCAAATCAGCATATTAGAATGATTTCTGAAGGACTATGTGAAACTGAAGACTGGGGTAATGATGCCAAAAATTCAAGCTTTGAAATAACAGGAATAAATGACATTTTAAAATACATTCAAATTGGAAACAGTTATTTTAAATATTAATTTTTTTTTTTTTTTTTTAATTGCACTGTTTTTGCTGTACTCTGGATCATTAAAAATCATACCGTTCAAAAACATTTGACTGGTTGTTTGAATATCAGACAAAAACCTTAAATGAAAATTAGAAATAATTTGGAACGTAACCCCAAATCTAAAGCAAGATCAATTTATCAGTGTAAGATAAAATTAAGGCCTCATAGGTTGAATTTAGGAACAAGGTCTTCTTAAAACTTAAAAAAAAAAAAAAAAAAAAAAATGGAATAACACTGTAACCTTGGAAGTGAGTTTGGGATACTGTGCTCATGTGTGAGAAATAAAGATAACTAGTGCTGCAATTACATCAGAACCTTTTTGCTATCAGGAATCAAAAAAAAAAAAAAAAAAAAAAAAAAAATATTGCACTGTTTTTGCTGTACTCTGGATCATTAAAAATCTTACTGTTCAAAAACTTTTGACTGGTAGTTTGAATATCAGACGAAAACCTTAAATGAAAATTACAAAAAATTTGGAAAGTAACTGAAACGAAACAAAACAAAAACAAACAAGTAATAAAGTATTGAAATAAACAAAAGCTAAATAGGGGGAAAAAAAAAAAAAAAAAAAAAACTAAAAAAAAAAAAAAAAATATTACAACAACAACAATTTAAACTGAAATTCTAAAAAAAGCTAATTCAAAATATTAATAGTATAACAGCATATGAATAATACTAAAACAACTACGTTATAAATAGACTAAATTTAAAAGAAGTCCACTTCCCAAACAAAGATTGACATATAATGTACTCACCCCTTGTCATCCAAGATGTTCATGTCTTTCTTTCTTCAGTCATAAAGAAATCATGTTTTTTGAGGAAAACATTTCAGGATTTTTCTCCATATAATGGACTGATATGGTGCCCCGATTTTGAACTTCCAAAATGCAGTTTAAACACGGCCTCAAATGATCCCAAATGTGGCTGTAAACGATCCCAGCCGAGGAAGAAGGGTCTTATCTAGTGAATCGATCAGTTATTTATTAAAAAAAAAAAAAAAAAACACAATTTAAATACTTTTTCATCTCAAATGCTCGTCTTGTCTTCCTCTTCCTGAACTCTGTATATTCTGACTCAAGACAGTTAATAGAAAAATCATCCTACATTGCTGCAGTAGTACCGACTCAGTCTTTGCAATGTGAACATGAAAAGATGATCAAACACCTTAACAAAAAAGGTAAAACAGTGATATAGGACGATTTCGAAATTGAGGGAGAACATGAACTTGGAACTTTTGAATGGAACTTTTTCGACGAGCGTTTGACATTAAAAAGTATATAAACCGTATTATTTTTATAAAAATAACCAATCGTTTCGCTAGATAAGACCCTTCTTCCTCGGATCGTTTACAAGCTCATTTGGGATCATTTGAAGCCGCATTTAAACTGCATTTTGGAAGTTCAAAATCGGGGGACAATAGCAGTCCATTACATGGAGAAAAATGTTAAAATGTTTTCCTCAAAAAACAATTTCTTAACGACTGAAGAAAGAAAGACATGAACATCTTGGACGACAAGGGGGTGAGTAGATTATGTGAATCTTTGTTTTGGAAGTGGACTTCTCCTTTAAGAACAAATCTAAAGCAATATCAATTTATCAATGTAAGATAAAATTAAGGCCTCATAGGTTGAATTTAGGAACAAGGTCTTCTCAAAAGAATGGAATAACACGGTAACCTTGGAAGTGAGTTTGGGATACTATGCTCATGTGTGAGAAATAAAGATAACTAGTGCTGCAATTACATCAGAACCTTTTGCTATCAGGAATTTAAGTCAGATCGGAATGATCTTACGGTCTGGATCTCAACACAAATGAACAATGACGTACAGCATCAAGGAAAATCCATAATCACTTTACATTCTAACCGACTTATTATGGCTTCGATGCAGCATTTACTAAGTGAAAACAAAATCAATCACATCACCCATTTCAGCCCGTATGTAGAAAATAAAGTTTTAAACACGAGTCTCCTTGAACAGTTTGAAGTCACTTACTATTTAAATTCTTTGATGAGGTTTTTGTGAATCTTTAAGCAGAAGTCCTCAACAGACGTCTTTCCATCTGGAAGTACTACAGGTGCCGTGTAATCAGGAAGCTGTCCCTTCGGCTTTGTGTAGCTGTGAAATATCAGTCAGCGTTATTATACATTCTGCTGCGGCTTTATGACACATATTGCATATTGTAAACTTCTCAAGACTGGCAGTGAGCACTATACAGCAGAACACTATGATATATTATGGTACATTACGTTACCGTAAGCATCACACAGGAAGCGTTTTCACTCAAAGTGACATTTCAATACACAATGTGTACAGCAAATCACTTTTTTCATTACATTACTAAAAGCAGTTCCAGAAAGTAAGCAAATTAATTAAGTTCTGGTCAAATTCTTAGCATGCCATCCCAGAATGCACTGCCGCAAACTCACATGCGCACTAGATGCAGGTAGTCCCAGATCTTTTCCAACAGGTCGTCAAAGTTCCAGCGGTGGTGAGCGGAGATTGGCACGCAGTGAGGGATTTTGTAGATAATGTCCAGCTCCTCGATGGAAATCTGGTCGATTTTGTTCAGCACGTAGATGCAGGGGATGTAAACACTAAAGAGGAGAATAAGAACCGTGTGAATAATCTCTTCTAAAGTGAGAATGACTGAGGACGAAGGATGTGAAGATAGCCTTACCGGTTTCCCTCCACCACATCAATGAGGTCGTCAGCCGTAGCGTCGCTTCGTAGGGTTATATCTGCGTTGTGGATCTTGTACTCGGAGAGGATGCTTTTCACAGTCTCAGCATCCAGCTCACTTTGAGCACACTAAAATAAAACCATGATGACAACTTTAAACAATTGATTTGGGGTGCTTTTCCCAAAAGCATTGTTAGCAACCTTGATTGATGGCACTAAGAAATGAAAATTAACACTCTACTGCAAGCCTAAGATGTAGATAAAATGGTTTGTCATGAAGAAATGACTTGATAAGTAAAAAGCTTTTTCTGGTTTATGAAACAAATGATGTGCAAGGATAAATAATTTGTAATAAACACTGAAAAACTGAAATTATGGTTATCGACATCTGTCATTCAAAACCGATTTTTAGTCAGAGCCCTTGTTATTCTTACTTTTGACAATTTTTTTTTTTTTTACACCAGACATACACTACCAGTCAAAAGTTTTTGAACAGTAAGATTTTTTAGTTTTTTTAAAGAAGTCTCTTCTGCTCACCAAGCCTGCATTTACTTAATATGTACAAAGTACAGCAAAAACAGTAAAAATATTAAATATTTTTACTATTTAAAACAACTGTTTTCTATTTGAATATATTTTAAAGTGTAATTTATTCCTGATTTTAAAGATGAATTTTTAGCATCATCACTCCAGTCACATGATCCTTCAGAAATCATTCTAATATTCTGATTTACTGCAAAAAATATTTATTATTATTATATTGAAAATAGATGAGTAGACTTTTTTTGAGGTTTTAGAAGAACAGCATTTACCTGAAATATAAATCTTTTGTAACATTATAAATGTCTTTATCATTACTTTTGATCATTATACAGCATCCTTGCTAAATAAAAGTATTAATTTCTATAAATGATACCTATATTTCTTTTAAATAGTAAAAATATTCTAAAATTGTACCGGTTTTGCTGTACTTGAATCAAATCAATGCAGGCTTGGTGAACAGGAGATACTTCTGACTGGTAGTGTATATCGGTTCAGAATACCCATTATTGTGTAATAATCGGTATCGGCCTGGAAAACACATATTGGTTGCCCCCTATTTTAAAGAATCTATGTTTTTACCATTTAATTGGATATTACAGAAATAATGTAGTTTTTGTGTTACCTAAAAGCTACCTAAAAGTTTCTTGCAAAATGGTGGTTTTAATTTTTTTGGGTTTGTTTTGTTTAATAGGTTTAATTTTATTTAAAGGAACATGGCTCAAACTTGAACTTATACTTTTTATAAATGTATGCAATAGAAGGTTAATAGCATTCTGAAGTCGTACAGTTGCGGTGAAGTTGATTCCGCCCTTGTCTTTCTTCTTGAAGCCAATATTTGGTGGTTGCTTGTTGAGTCGGATGCCAAAACCTTCCAACTCGTGTTCAATGAGCTTCTTGTGTCCGAGAGGCTTCAGAACGTCCAAGACGATCAGGATGAGGTTGCAAGTGCGAGCAACTGTTGGACGGAGGCAAGATCAGGGAGAGTGAATGTGACGGGTAATAAATCGAACTAAATACAAAGAAATGTGCCAGAAGTGTCTTTAAATAAAAGTCTGTAAAGAATAGCTCCTAAAAATAAAAACTCACCCACAGGGCATCCAATATTTCTTCATCAGAACAGATTTGGAGAAAGTGTTTTAGTTGAAAGCAATGATAAACTCAGTGTTGATTTGTTTGTTACAAACAAGCAGCTATTCATTTTCATGTTGATTATTGTGTTTTTATCAGCTGTTTGGACTCTGACGGCACCCATTCACTGCAGAGGATCTAAATCTGTTTTCTGATGAAGAAAACTCATCTATTTTTGGATGCAGGGTTCCCACTCCTTGGTAAATTCAAATTCAAGGACCTTTCAAGGACCTTCCAGGTCCAGTACCCTCAAATTCAAGGACTTACTGTGGGGACACATTTCAAGTGAGAGCAAAGCTACATCGTGTTACCTTGTAAGATACATTGTTACAGTTTTCATGTGTCAAACACAACTATGCAAAAAAATGCAATTTTATTTGCATTTATTTTTGGCCATATCACAGAGATCTGATATTCTATTTGTCGTATTTCTGTTTTGCATAAAACTGAAGAATAGTTAGAAAGTTAATGTAATGCATAAATGCGCATAACTAACATAAATCAAACAAGCTAGTATGCATAGGCCACAAAGTTTTGGCGAAATAACACATTAACGGACCGAAGGGAATAATATGTAATTTTTGCAGAAAACTTCTTGCACAAGATAAATTCAAGCACTTTCAAGGAACTGTATCTATGCATGTTTATTTTCACAAACTTTCCAGGGCCTTGAAATGTTTTTATTTTAGTTTCAAGGATTTCAAGTACTCGTGGGAACCCTGTGGATGGCCTGAGGGTGAATTTTCTGTGAATTTTAATTTTTAGGTAAACTACCAGTCAAAAGTTTTTGAACAGCAAGATTTTTAATGGTTTTTTTTTTTTTTGAGAAGTCTCTACTGCTCACCACACTAAGCCTGCAATTATTTGATCCAAAGTACAGCAAAAACAGTAAAATTTTGAAATATTTTTTACTAATTAAAAAACTGTTTTCTATTTGAACATACTTTAAAATGTAATTTATTCCTGTGATTTCAAATATGAATTTTTAGCACTATTACTTCAGTCACATGATCTTTTCATTCTAATATTCTGATTTGCTGATCAAAAAAGCATTTATTATATTACAAATGTTGAAGAGTAGAATTTTTTCAGGTTTCTTTGATGAATAGAAAGCTCTAGAAAACTACTGTATCACTTGTGATCAATTTAAAGCATCCTTGCTAAATAAAAGTATTAATTTCTTCAATTTCTCTATAATAAAATGTTTTCTGAGCAGGAAATCAGCATAGTAAAATGATTTCTGAAGGATCAGAATATATGCTGATTTGCTGTTCTAAAACATTTATTTATTAATGTTGAAAACAGCGGAGTAATTTTTTTTCTTTGATGAATAGAAAGTTCAGAAGAACAGTATTTATCTAAAATAGAAATCTTGTAACATTATAAATGCCTTTATCACCACTTTTGATCAATTTAAAGCATCCTTGCTAAATAAAAGTATTCTATAATTTTGTTCCCAAAAAAATAAAAAAAATATACTAACTCCAAGCTTTTGAATTGTATAGTATATAATGTTACAAAAATGTTTTATTTCAGATAAATGCTTTGGATCTTTATATTCTTCATAGGATCCTAAAAAAAATGTTTTCAACTATTTTAAATATTGATGATGATAATAATAATAATAATAATAATAATAATACAAAAAAAAAGTTTCTTGAACAGCAAATCAGTGTATTAGAATGATTTCTGAAGGATCATGTGACACTGAAGACTGGAGTAATGATGCTGAAAATTCAGCTTTAATAACAGGAAAAAATTACATTTTAAAATCTATTTGAATAGAAATCAGTTATTTTAATTAGTAAAAATATTTCACAATATTACTGTATTTTGAATCAACTAATTGCAGGCTTGGTGAGCAGCAGACAACTCTTAAAAAAAAAAACATTCAAAATCTTCCTGTTTAAAAACTTTTGACTGGTAGTGTAAATTATTTTTTAAATGTGTTGTTACCAGCAATGACTTGTCGTCCTCTTCCCTTGCCATCTTTGGCTCCCTCAATGATACCCGGGAGATCCAGAAGCTAATAAAACAAAAAGATAAATGATCAAACCTATCATTCACCAAAACTAAAGTGTTGCAAACCCATACTCCTGGATGTTTAAGCCAAAGGAAAGGCCCTCAATAACCCACTTTGACAGAACACTCCGCATTCAATATTTCACTTTGTCTGGTATATGATGTACTACCAGCACAAAGAGTTTTACCTGAATTTTGGCTCCTTTATAACGAATCACTCCCGGTACGGTTGTCAATGTGGTGAACTCATAGGCAGCAACCTCCGAGTACACACCAGCCAAATTACTCAGTAGAGTAGATTTGCCCACTGACGGGAAGCCCACAAATCCTATTCTGGCATCACCGGTTTTTGCCACATCAAAACCTGCAGGAAAAACAAAGCAGTAACAGACCACAATGTAATTACTCAGGACTCCCTCAGAAAATAGGTGAGATACTGTAGCATGTGTATGTGATGATGGTGCAGTACCAACCCTCTCCAGTGCCTCCTCCGCTGCCTCCTTTAGGAGTGATGAGCTCTCTCCTTAATTTGGCTAACCTGGCCTTCAGCAGACCCAGATGATGAGCTGTGGCCTTATTCTTTTGAGTACGAGCCATCTGCAAAACACATACAGTTCATAAAACCGCATATTTTACAAAGCCAACAGTACATTTTCACAGCTTTCATTGTTATGTAACATTTAAATACTCCGTTTATTGCTTCTCAAGTTCATTTCTGAAATCCAGCTGCATTTACTGTTGAATGGGTTTGGCGCTAAAGTGCTAACGGCTAGTTTTCAAACATTAGTGTTCGTGTCAACCCACCTCGTTCTCGATTTCCGCTATTTTGGCGAGTAAACTCATTTTGGCGTTGGTTCTTTCAAAATCCTCACTTGAAAAATAAAAATTTAATGTTACTTTATCAGTTATACAGCTTGTTGGCTCAAAAGCACACCGTTGTCATGCTTTGCCATGAGTTCACGCCACGCTCAGTTCTCGCGATGTTTTACCTCTTCCCGTGCCTGACAAAAGGGCTCCGTCTATTGGTAAGGAGCGAATACTTACAGTTGTTCCTCTTTTCCAGAGGTATTTCGGTGAGGATGCTGTACGTATTTTAAAATAATAAGCTTACATTTTAATACAGACAGATACAGATACAAAAACATTGTCTTTATCAACAAGGTTTTGTTGCTGCCTTCAAGTGCAGTGAAAAACCCCATATGTCATGCATTCAAGTCGAAAACTTATTATATAATTATATTGTGAACAGTAATCTCAAACAAATATTTGTGACTCTTGAGCACAAAACCAGTCATAAGTAGCATATTTGTATCAATAGCCAAAAAATCATTGTATGGGTCAAAATTATCAATTTTTCTTTCTTTTCATTTGTTGTTTTTGCCAAAAATCATTAGGGTATTAAGTAAAGATTATGTTTCATTAAGATATTTAGTAAATTTCCTACCATAATTGGTCTGGTTTCATTTTCGTAGTAGACGAACGTAATATTTACGTTTTTTTGACTACTTAAAGAAAACGTTTCAGTTTGGTATTTTTACAACGTTTATAAAACGTTTTATTTTGGTTACATATTTTTTTTTTTTTTTAAAAAACGTTTTTAAAACGTTGTACTACAACGTTACCTAATTGCAACCAAAATACAACGTTGTGAAAAGTTGTAAAAACGTTTTGTGTTTGCTGGGAATATATCAAAACATAATTTTCGATTAGTAATATGCATTGCTCAGAACTTCATTTAGCCAGTTTTAAAGGTGATTTCAATATTTTGATTTTTTCCCCCTCAGATTCCAAATATCGTCCTATTCTAACAAACCATAGGCCTACAACAAATTATTCAGCTTTCAGATGATGTATAAATTTTACATTTCAAAAGATCAACCCTTATGATTGGTTTTGTGGTCACATAGGCTATGAATTTGAAATGATCACAATTGTTAATGTCTAACATTTGTATTTGTGGTATCTGTTTTTGTTGTTACATAAAACCGTGAAATGTGGGTGGATTAAAACAGCAAAACAGTAGTAATACAGTCATTTAATAATAAATTAATAAAAGATTTTATTAGGAGTAGCTTGCTAAATAAGTGAATAAGAACTTTATTAACCCAAGATAAGAGAGTTTCTTATCTTATATCTAGAGTTTCTTATATCTAGAGTTTCTTAGATATAGATTTAATATTGATCACAATAATTGTACCTTTTGTGAATTTGATATTAAAACGACTTTACATTTATTCTTTGACTGTTTAATCAGTAGAGCCTTTTGGTCTGATTACATTTGAGCCCACATTCAATTAATTTTGTCTTCTCAAAATTATATAATTTTTGGTTTAATAATGGAAGATGTACATATTCAATTTTTACTGAATAATGTTATTCATTTTGGGGAAATTGAATAGCCATTCATACATTCATACATGTAAGTGCCTCAAAACAAGCCATTGTTTTCTGTTTCGGTTCTGTTTTTTAGATGTCAAGTAAATCTTTAAAAAAGTGAAAATCAAAACTGGAAGGATGTTTAGTTCATTTAAGAAGATTAAACTATTAGAAGACACTCTTCTAATAGTAATTTTTCTTTTTCTTCATTTCTTCATTTTGAGTTGTGTTCTTTTCTTCAGGATCTTCTTACGATCTTATATTGCCTCATTGTATTTGTGTTTTCCGTAACAACAACAACAACAACAACAACAACAACAACAACAACAAACAGCAAAACGGCAACTGATCGGGGACTCTACCTGTTAGCCAATCAGAGAACTTGGAGACGACTCTCAACCAATAGCGTGAGCTTTGGGGCGGGACTACCTAGCCCCAGGGCCATTGAGAAAACTGTTTGGAGACGCTCGCTGTGTGTGCAACCTAAAAATGCTTCTTTATCAGACCTATTAATAAATTAGTATACATTTTTACATTTTGTTCAGCGTATGATTACATTTCTATCTAGAAATAATTATTTTCTCATTATGGTGATTTAAAAACCTTATTTGAATTTGTTATGGATCAGACATGACATCAAAGACTATCCACAAGTTTCCTACGCCGCATGAGGCCTTGCGTCAAAAGTAGGAGCGTCTTCCGGATCAAAGTAAACAAGCGGGACGTGACCCTCATTCATTCAACAGCTGACAGGAGTGACGGGCAAATAAAGCCTCGTGAAGCACCGAGACTTTCCTCTGACTGTTTCGGGAAAAGATTCAAAGCTTCGAGAGTGTCGAAAACAGCGCGATCTGGTGGTTAGTAAAAAATAAAGCAGCCAAAAGACTCCATCGGAAGACGCGTTCACCACCATTTCCATGTTATATGCACAAATAAAAGCCTAGTGTGTGTGTTTGTTGAATTTCTGACTCTGATAAATTAATTTACCCATTGAATAGTGACATTAAATGCCAGTACGAATATCAATATGATGCAATATAAGAATAATGTACACATATATTAATTGCATATGGCATATATTTAATTTTCCTAATTAGCACACAAAATACCATTGGTATACTACCTTCGCCACCTCACCGGAAGTTGTACCCACGTTCTTTTTTACAGTAGCCCCCCGGAAACTTTTGGTTTCTCCTCATGATTTGGTCAGATACCCGGATGCCAGGCCAAATTGGCGATACTCGGATGTAAACAACAGCATGGATTGCACGGTAAATGTACTACTGAATCTGTTGTATATTATGCTGTCTAAACCACGGGACAAACGTGTGTATGCTAATATAGAGAAGGTCAGCAGGAAAGAGCGTATTTAGGCAAACTAAAGTTAATAGGTGTAATAATAAGATACGTATTAATTAAGATATTAGCCTAATATTTCACCTACCTAACCAGAAACAAGAACAAACATGAATGTTGTCAAGATTCTTGCACTGGAAATCCTGGTTTAGTTTGGCCAACCACAAATGCCTTTTGTTCCTCTGACAGTTTGTTTTTTCTTTTCCTTTCTATAGTACTCCAAATGTTTTTTTCTGGTCTGACCGATTAGTACAGCCCAAAACATGACAATAATTGACCATTTTCAGTAGCAAAATTTAGCCAAATATGCAAGTCTTGTTCATATCTGTGGCATTGTTTAAATTCAGTGCCGCCAGTAAAGCCAATTGATGACGCATCATGAAAACACTCTATAGAATTACAAGGGATTTTGAGGACTTGAAGGTGCTCTGCAGGTTTTTCTCCCCTCAGTGTAGGTAAATCACAAAAATGTATAGTTAGTATAATGTCAAATATTTTATACTTATCGTTTTGAGGGCATGACAGTGTATGGGAATACACAATCATACACCTTAGCATTTCCATGTAAATGCCATGTGACTAATCATTGTTGAGCAAAAGGAAATTTGATTGGACAAAAAAAATTGCATCCACCCCTGAGTACAAGTTGAGTAGTCAATATTTTGTACTGTACATTTTAAAGCCTATATCTATGAAATGTTATGACCTCAAAGCTAACACAACACACTACTGCATTAAACACATAAAACAAAAATGCTCAAACACAGTTTTCTGTTAAATAGTTTCATTTTATTGTTTATATTCATTTTGCATACAGTATTTAATCACTCATAGTTTCTATGTTGGTGAAATTGCTGGATCCACCATTGTTAGGTTGTGTAACCCCTTAATGACATTACACCCTGGGATGTGTTGTTGCTGGGCCAGGTTATGAAATGCACCAATATATCCACCATGAACCCATCATATATCTTTAGAATCTAAAGTGCACAGATCTATCAATAACATGCTATCAATAAATGATAGTAAAGTATGGTGAACCGGTCATAATCCCTCCTGCAAAAAATAGTCTTGACAGACATTTGTGTTTACATTCTGAATGGCGTGAGCCCGACCGACTGGAAAATAAGCATGAGACACTGTAGTTTCGATTTGTGCTGTGGATTTGTTTGACCTTTAACATCAGAAAAAACAGGCTGAATTCACAGGGCCGTCCCAGAGAAATCCATTACAGTACAATGGTATGTTTCGGCTTGCCGGGAAATCTTAAGAAGTTCCCTACCTTCTACCCATTTTGAAAGCTTTGGTTCTGCATTCCACTTCCACATTCAAGTACAGTTCTTTACCACACATCCTTTGAGAAAGACATACGCATTTGGAGGTGTGCTTGTCCCCGTTAATGTACAAAAATAGGCATTTCCAAACATATACAAGATAGTTGCTGCTCTTAAACAGATCTACCTCTAGAAATAGCATCCGGTAGATCTCGTCTCGTTTTGAAGACCGTTTAAGCGTAAAGCACACAGTGTACCGAGGGCGTTTCCTCTCAGCTACTCCACAGAGATACGTCAATCGCCGTTGGAACTAATGGAGCCGTTGGTGCAATAACAGCAGCGATCTAACATCTACATTGTAAGCACAGTCATTTCAGTTGAGGTCTCATTTGCTGCCCTTGCTGTAGCCTACACAATCATTATCGTTGTACATTCTGGCCATTATCCTATGACTAAAGGTGTCTTTCTATTCGAATGAGCAACATAAATTCTTATTATAGTCAGTAAGCGTTGAAGTGCATTGATAAAAAGTGCAAGTATAGATTCAGATGCATTCATTTCGAGAGGAGTAACTTGTTTGCAACACGGCCCCCGGAATAGTCACTTTTAGAGGGCTCACAACAGAAGAACACTACAGCCGATGCCGTTTCCTAACCTAAAAGATATATGCTTTCCTTTGAGAGTGTAAATCTAGGGGTTTCGCTATTCGGAGGGGAAGGGGAGGCATTCCTCATCTGCCCCTGTCTTGGGTTCAGACATGCTATTAGTTCCTCAATAATGCCTGTTGATTCAAAGAACAGGTCAGATCTCATTCACATACGTAGAGACAGACAATTCGGTAGGAAGCACTAGTCTGGCACTATTCGGTGCCGTTTGAGGTCATCACATTGCTTGCTTTCCTGAATTAAGTCCTCCAGGGAGGACTTGCTCACCTGATAGCCCCATCTTTCCATCATTAGTTACTGAGAAAAGTCTCTCTGTGATCCTGTCAACAGAGAAACAGCATCATTTATTGAGGTAAAAAACAAAAAAAAACATCAAAAAAAAAAAAAAAACAAATCGACAAGATATGTGTGGAAGTTTCCATTTCAACCGCATTATCCCCGTTAACCTCTGATGGTGTCATCAGAATTTGGATAATACTTTATTGAAACCATAAGGCTTTACAGTAAAATGCAACTTGGCCATATGATGGCAAAAGTCTTCTCCGGAGAGACGCCGGCTGGGCTGGCAGCTCTAGCTGCTCTCGGAGGAAGTGGGCGGCGCGGTGGAAGATGATCGGCGCCGGGAGACGGACTGCGAGCGCTCGTGGCTGTGTTTGTCGTACGGCTGGAGCTGCACCTCCAGGAAGTCCCGGTGCTGCTGGCTGATCACCTGACTGATGAGGCCTGGAAGCGCCTGCAAGTTGCTGAGCAACGTCTCCAGTTTGGTCTCCAGCAGCGCGATCCTCTTTTCCATGTCCTCGCCCCGCTCGTTCAGGTCCGAGACCAGGTCGTACATGATGTTTTGAGTCTGAGGTGAAGCGAGCGAGAGGTTACAATCAGCAGACATTCATAAATGATCGTTCGAATAGCCTGATCAAGTTTTACTAAACGTCTTTCATCATTTGACCATAAAAAAAAATGAGAAAAACAGATATGTCACAAAGGACATGTCGAACCCCGCTGCATGTGGCAGGCGCTCTAAAAAGCACTCGGGTGATGGATTGCCCTGATGAGAAATGAAGTGTATCGTCCATATTTTTAGACATCTCAATTCCCAGCCGAAGACATAAAAGGTCTTTCATGACATTGCATCATGCGCACAAACTTCAAACTCAGACGTCTAGTTGCAAACAACTCAATGCACCTCACAAACATTAAAAGATGCCAGAAACTTATTTTAGCATTGTTATGAATTGAAAACTCACTTTCAAATGCAAGGCAACGCTTGCTATTTGCTCACAACTGATATTTTAACCAATATTCACAGTTTTGTTAAAGGGATCATGACATGAGAAATCAAATTTGCCTTGTTTTTTGTGCATATAATAGGTCTTTGTACCATTAAAACACCCTGTAAGTTTCATAGCTTAAATGTCCTCCTCATTATAAACAAGGGGCATTATAAAAGATCCAAGGGGCAAAATGACATCACCCGGCACACGGCAACACAACATGGTAAGGGGCGTAACATTTCCGCCCCGCGCTTGAGGTATTCGGCCAATCACAACACACCGGACTGCTGGCTAATCAGAACACACCGCGTTTTTCAGAATGATGAGCTTTGTAAAAATGGACGCGTTTCATAAAGACGGGGCAGAGAGGAGCAACAATACACAAAACAATGTTCTTTTTAGCAACATCAAATGACCACTTTAACCTCAAGGAACATTAAAACATGTCATGACCCCTTTAATATTTTTCCTACAGATAATATTTTTCCTACAAAAAAATGTTGGTCAAACCAATTATTGACTGATGCTTTTTTTACTGATAAAGTGCCAATAATCGGTTTGACTGATTTTTTTTTTTTATTTAACAATTTTCACAAAAGTCTGAATATAAGTTCTAATATTGTCTAACATAGACAAAAGTGCAAATATTGTTACAAAAGTGTGAATATCTCTAAAAATATCAGTCAAACACTTTTAGGTCTCTGCACCTTAGCATAATGCTTAAAGGGAACTCTGGGTATTAAGACTTGTATGGCTTAATATAACAGTATTTTGTTACAGAAATATGTTATTGTTAATATGTTAAATATGTTAAACCTATGTTATTTTAAAAACCCACATTTTATACGTATTTTGAACTATGGGGGCACCATTATTTTGATGATGTAAAATGGTTGTACTCTGTGAGGTACTGGCGCTACCTGTTGCTATTTTTACCGCAATACAAGTCGGAAGATAAAATACTGAAATGATACCACATTGTCGAAGGACAACAAGAGAAGCGATGTCTTTAGTCTTTACTGCTTTCCTAGCGATAAGAAGAGGAGAAAAGACTGTGGATGAATGAAACTTCCTAAAGACCAGCGTCTTTGTTCTCTCCACTTTAGCCCTGATGCCTTTGAGGCTTTTAGTAGACCACAGCTACTGAAAGAGACACAAACGACAAGACAAGAAACGCTAGATGCCATGCTGGCAGGATTTAAACATGTTGATGCTTGTCATGACACTGCAGACACTGTAGGAGTTTCTCAGTGTGGATTTCACTCGATATCCGGGGGCATTTAGACTCCTTGTGGGGGAAAAAAAATTGATGGTACTGCATTTGGTTTAAGTTAACCTTTATATCCATCACCACCTAATAAGCTTTTTCAGTAGCTGTGGTCATCATATTAGTATTTTATTTTCCAAGTTAAAAATAGCAACCATTTCACATCATCGAAATAATGGCACCCCCAATATATGGATTTCTTAAAGGAGAAGTCCACTTCCAGAACAAAGATTTACAGATAATGTACTCACCCCCTTGTGATCCAAGGTGTTCATGTCTTTCTTTCTTCAGTCGTAAAGAAATTATGTTTTTTGAGAAAAACATTTCAGGATTTTTCTCCATATAGTGGACTTCTATGGTGCCCCGAGTTTAAACTTCCAAAATGCGGCTTCAAACGATCCCAAATGCAGTTGTAAATGATCCCAGCCAAAGAAGAAGGGTCTTATGTAGCGAAACAATCGGTTATTTTCATTTAAAAAAATATACAGTTTATATACTTTTTAATGTCAAACGCTCATCTTGTCTTACTCTCCCTGAACTCAGTTCATGACAGTTAGGGTATGTCGAAAAACTCCCATCTCATGTTCTCCCTCAACTTCAGAATCGTCCTATAGTACTGTTTTACCTTTTTTTGTTAAGGGTGTTTGATCTTCTTTGCATGTTCACTTTGCAAAGACTGGGTGACTGATATGGTGCCCCGATTTTGAACTTCCAAAATGTAGTTTAAATGCAGCTTCAAAGGGCTCTAAACAATCTCAGCGGAGGAAGAGGGGTCTTATCTAGCGAAACGATCGGTCATTTTTTTTCGAAAAATAACAATTTGTATACTTTTTAAGCACTAAAGCTTGTGTAGCACAGGCTCAAGTTCATTGTCTGTGTGCTCCGGCTCAAAAAGGTAGAGTATGGTGAAAAACTCCATCTCATTTTCTCCTACACCTTCAGAAACATCCGACATCATTGTGCCTTTTTTGTTAGTCTTTGCACGTTCACTTTGTAAAAGTCTGTAGTTCTGCGTGACTTTTCGACGTGATTCAATAGTACATAACGTCGTGGATGTGCATCCCAGAGCCTGTGCTACAGAAGCTTTTGTGCTTAAAAAATATACAAATTTTTATCTTCCGGAAAAAATTACAGATCATTTAGAGTCCTTTGAAGCTGCATTTAAACCACATTTTGGAAGTTCAAAATCAGGGCACCAATGAAGTCCATTATATGGAGAAAAATCTTGACATGCTTTCCTCAAAAAACATAATTTCTTCACAACTGAAGACATGAACATCTTGGATGACAAGGGGGTGAGTAAATTATTTGTACATTTTTGCTCTAGAAGTGGAGTTCTCCTTTAATATCTGTGGTTCCTTTTAAAGTTTTTTTTTTATTAAACGGTTTTTTTTAAATATTGGGTCTACCAATAAATGGCACCGTCTGATAGGGGAAAAGTTAGAAAAAGTATTCACAGATATGTCTGTAGCCTGT
This sequence comes from Labeo rohita, assembly GCF_022985175.1. Taxonomy (NCBI): domain Eukaryota; kingdom Metazoa; phylum Chordata; class Actinopteri; order Cypriniformes; family Cyprinidae; genus Labeo; species Labeo rohita. The sequence goes on from NC_066878.1 coordinate 15,992,211, forward strand.
CACGATGTGGGACGAGTTACGCAACGAAGTGTAATACTTTGGCTTAGAGGTTTGTTCAAATCCCTTACCCTAAGTATGAGCAACAGTGACACTTGCCTTAGCAAGCACTAGTAAATATAAAAACACTGCCTTACAAATAATATCATCATCCTAAAAATGAACAAACGGACTTGAAAAATGAAACGGATCGCAGGTGCGGGAACAGAAGTTGCAGACGCACCATATCAGGGCCCGCGGGCCGTCTGAAGGTTGCAGAAGCACTGCAGCTGCTTAAGTTATTTTAAGCTGCATTATAGGATTCATTGCCATTGGGAGCAGCTGCGGCCATGATTAATGTAATACCGCCCTCTGATGGCGAGAGGCAATTACGGCAATGATAAAAGGAGACAGAAACCAGTATGAGTCATATCACATCGCACTCCGCCTCAATGTCACCCTCTCCGGTTTCTTTGGGAGGTGCGGGACAGGAGGGTAATTGGGTAACACTAACTAATGACTCCGACAGAGGTGGCTGGGATGTGACCACTGCGGATGTTTGAATGTCACAGCTCCGGCGTGCGAACGAGCGAGAGTCTGTTCCGGCTGACTCATCAGATCTCGAGTGTATCCCTTTCCCAGGTTGCTGTGGCTTTTGCAGAGTCAGGCTGGCAGCGTGCCTGGTGTTCCCCAAGGCTCGCTCTTTAGTCCGTCTAAAAAATGGCCGTGAGGGGAAGTGCAAATGCAGGCCTTCAAATTTATCAGGCTATTTTAACATCGCAGGTACCCATCAGTTATTCTTTTTTTTCTAAGGAGATGAAAGCTTTTCCGGACCATCAAGCCGCATGATGAATCGTGCGTAGCAGGAGGGAAATAAATAGCGAAAGTGAACGTGAGGACGTTTGGTAAAGGAAATATAATGCATTAACTGACATCAACGATATGCTTAGTTGCTTATGTGTCAGTCCCACATACTAAAAATCACACTGTAGACAAAACATCACGAAAAAGAAAAACAATCTGAAAATCTTGTCTGTTCATTTGACACCTGTAGACTTACAATGTATTGAGATTTGTACTAAAACACAAACGGACCTCCAACGTTCCGTCATGCATTAGTCAAACATTCACTCAAAGGTATCTTACCTTTGCAAGGTCCACTAGAGAGTTTGCTTGGTCATTCAGCTTGCGTTGCTCCATTTTTACACTTCTTAATCTGAACACAAGACCATTCAGAGCCCAATAGTGGCAAGCGGTCAGTACAAAAAGCTTTTGACAGGTTCTCCATTCACAAGCCACACATTTCGGAAGCACTCCTAGGACATGCACAAGACATGAGGAGAGAATGCAGGGATTGAAGGAGCACTGAGGCGCATGCAAGTCAAAACTTCAGTGGGAAGAGGCTGTGGGTCGCTTCATTTCTGAGGGATATTCTTTACCACACCTCTTACAGGAACAAATTAACACATTATGGAAATTATGAAAATAATAATAATGACCTTTGTGATGCTTACAAAAGTACACCTGGGACTCTGATGAGAAGTCAGATATAGTAGAAAGCTTCCAAAAAAAGGTACAGAATTTAGTTCATATTTATAGAACTTTACAAAATGTACATGGCATACAGGTCACTCTCTTCTGGTTCTAAGAGAATATTTTGAAATTTACTTAAAATGTACTTATGGTAGAAGTCTATGGGGCCAGGTTTCAATTGTTGAAATGTACACTGTATACGTAAACACATATGAAATATACACAAAATGTACAGAATATGTGCAAAAATGTAATTAATACAATGACACTAGCATGATAAAACTAATTACTAACCATGTCTGTACTAAGTTATATCCAATATTTCATGGCTATGTACAACCCGTGTAACCTTGTAATGACATTTCAACAAATTTACATTTATTTATTAAGTGATTTACAAATGAGGAATTATCTCAAAAAGATTTCATTAAGATATGTTACAAAAGTCTTTTATTTTATTATTATTTTCTTTTTTTGCTAAAATTTACAAATGAGGAACATTATATATATTATGTTAAAATACTTACAAAAAAGTTTTTTTGTTTGTTTTTTGCTAAGATTTACAAATGAGGAACATTATCTTATGTTTAATTACGTAAAAAAAGTTTTTTAACAAGATTTACAAATTAGAAATATTATCTTGTTAAATTCCTTACCAAAAATTTTTTGGCATACATCCACCGGGATTTTGATAAGATTTACAAATGATGAACATTATGTTATATTACTTACTTTTTTTGTTTTTTGTTTTATTTTCACTAAGGTTTACACATGAGAAAAATTATCTTGTTAAATGACTTACAAAAAAAGTCTTTTAGTTTTGTTGTTGTTGTTGTTTTTCACTAAGATTTACGAATGAGGAACATTTTTTTTTTGTTTTTTTAACAAGATTTACAAATGTTTTTTTTGTTGTTGTTTTTGTGCAAATGAGGAACATTATCTTATAATAAATTATTGTTTATTTTATTTTTTTTTTTTTACAAGATTTACAAATGAGAAATATTATCTTATGTTAAATTACTTACATAAAAAAAAAACAACAAAAAAAAAACATTTATATACATCCACAGAAATTTCACTAAGACATAATTACAAGATTTATAAACTTAATAGTTCAAATCAGAATTTTAATCAGCTTTTATTTTTCTATATATTATATCATTTTTTTTGGTACTTTTGTGGTGCATTTTTGTCATTGTTTTATTGTTTTTATTAGTCATTTAAAATTTAAAAAGTCATTTAAAAAAATATATATATATACACACACACACACACACACACACACACACACACACACACATTTTTATTATTTTTTTTATGACTATCTAGTTTTTAGTCATTTTTATTTCAGTTTGAGTTTTAGCTATTTTAGATACACTAAATAAAAATGGGAAATGCTGCTTGGGCAGCCAGATAAAATAGAGTTGTTTATTGTATTTTAGTTATCATTTAAACAAAAAAAACATACTGTTTTATGGTTTTAGTTTACTACAACAAACAACCCTGGTCCAAATAAGTTATTTTTTACAGAAGAATTTATAAATTAAAATATGAGCTCAACATGTGGCTACCTGATCTCATGACGAAAACATACATGTGGGAACTTTTTTTGCAAGACGCAAAATACGTTCCAATGAGTACATATCACAACAGTTTCCAATGGAAATGAACGCTAGAGGCGGTAAAACAGTGAGCGCTTGTAATCGTTTTTATAGACGGTAGCTTACATTTATCGGTAGCTCAGCCGACATAGGATGTGGGATCCTTGGGTACGAATCCTGTGAAAAACATGACTCACGATGAAAGAGCTGAAAGATGCGTCTTTGCGAGTTCCCATAGGTACGTTTTCGTCATGAGATCAGGTTGATTTTTTGCTTTTAAACCCTCCTGAATGTTTTGCCCCATAGACTTCCATTATAAATGCACTGCTGTAAATGCACTGCTTTTTACAAACTGAAGGACAGTCTAATTTTTCTTTTTCTTTGTGATATTCAACAGCATTTGAACCTGGAACATTCCTTTTAAATAACAACTATAAATCCTGCTTCATATTGCTTTTGCTGTATTTTAAACAGGTCACTGTTGACTGTAAGGAAGCGGAGATAAATGGCCTCTAAGAAGTGAATACTACATCACACAGCTTTGTAAACCAACCCTCTCACTCAAATCCATACTGCTAGCATTAATTATTCATCTCCTCCATTTAATTAGGTTTCTCAGGAACTACTTATCTTCACTATACATTAAGTGTTTTCTTCTCCCGTTCTCAAGGGCACTGCAAACAGCACTCCTGCGAGACGTGTGCGAGTAACGCACACAAATTGCGGTTTGCGTTCAGTATGTTTCCCACACTCACAAGGGAGAAACACAAGAAAGCTGTACTCTGTTTTGGGGGAAAGGGATTGAATCACAGCCAGAGATATTTGTAATCATTGCTGAGAAAGAAGCAACATTTAGCAATTCATTGTGTGGAGACTGACGCATTAAGCGTCAAGTTAAACTCTCTAATTAAACTCGGTGAGTTTGATGACACAGATCAGAGAACAGACAATATGGGCGGCCTCCGGGGACTGGATGGTGATTGGCCCAGATGTAGCAATTTCCGTCCGGGAGAGCTGCATGAAGTGTAGTGTATGGATACTAAGGCTGCGATTCTGCTGCCAACCACCGGAGGGCGCAAAAAGCACCACACAGCAGAATAGAAAAACGAGTGCAGAGTCTGTCAGGAGACTACTGGATGAATCACACACAAACATGTCCAGGTCAGATTTAACAACTAAGGCAAAAGAAAAAATAATGAATTATATTTTGTATACAGAAAATGAACTGTTTTTAGGACCATTAACATTGTTTGGACATTTTCATAACAATTAAGCACATTTTGCCCTCTAGTTCTCATTACCCCCCCCAACCAATACTCCCAAATATAAGTAAAAAAAACAAAAAAAAAACAAAACAAAAACCTTTCACTTAAAAAAACCTTCGATTTTTTTTAAAATAAAAGTTACAGAGGTTACATTACTATAATATATTCCATTGTCCACTTTTTATTTTTACAGTAATTCCCATTATTCTCAAATATAAATATCTTTAAATACACATTTTGTTTATATAAATATGAATATGAATATATATATATATATATATAGAATATTTAAATATTATTATATTATATTATATTATATTATATAAATTACATTAATTCAAGTATATTAACTAAATACAGTAATCTGTTAAACTAATCTTATAGCCTTTATTTATGCTATATTTAATTTATAGGGCATTAAAGTATTTTTCATAATTTAAAATAATTTGTGTGAAGAAAATATTATTATAACATATAAATATAATATATGTGTCTTTTTTACAGTAATTCCCATTATTCTCAGATATAAATATCTTTAAATATAAGTAAATTGTTCATACGAATATTTAAATATTATATATATATTACATATGGAAACATTATTTATTATTATTAAAACACTAAAATTATTCTAATAATTCTAAATTATGAATATTTAAATATATATTTAAATGTTAATATAAACAAAGAAAAATATTTTTATCATATAATTAATATTATAATATTTAAATATTATATTAAATGATTATTTTTTTAAACATTTACATAATATTTTTTAGATAATACATTCCATTGTCCACTTTTTTATAGTAATTCCCATATAAAAAATAGCTGTAAATATAAGTTGTTTATATGAACATATAAGAATACTTTTACAAATTCATGTAAGTTTAATGTAAAATGTAGAAATTCTTATTTAAAAAAAAAAAACTATATTACTTTTTATATATTTACATATTACTTACATAGTATAGTATTAATATATTAATATAAATTAATTTATATAATTTTATTATAATATTAAAATAGCTTTTACATGTACATTATCCAATTATATTTTTTGTTTAATTTATATTGTACTAAAACATTTTTATCATATAAAATATTTAGTGTAAAGAAAAAAAATACTGTGTGTGTGTGTATATATAAAAGACACTGATATTTTTTTATTTTAATCAGCATTAATTAAAGCCACTTCAATAAATAATGATATTTCATTATTATTATTGTTATTATTAGTAATTTATTTATTATGGTTTAAACTCTTTGTTTAAAATCATTGTTGTTTTCCCACTATGGTTATGAGAAACACAGAAAAAAAGTGCTTAATTGTCATGGGAAAAAAAATAATGGTTAAAATCTTAATGGTCCTAAAACAATCAGAATTTTCTAGTAAAAAATAGTTTATTTTTTCTCTGTTTAGATTCTTTTTTTTTATTGGTGGTGAAATATGACCAGGACATCCCCACAGCAAATGCCAGGCACTTCATGTACACAGACATAATTGCTTTTTAATTCCTATTGTTGAAATATTGTTTTACAATAAGTATGTCCAGAGAGAATGGCTCCATTAAATTCATTTTACAGTTGGATGACCGATAACGTTTAGAAAGAGAGCAACTACATCTGACCATTAAAGACATGAAAAGCTTTTCAAAGCATATACAGCTAAATCTAATTTATCTAGGGGCCTCGCATTGTATTTCTAAATCTATTGTGTCAATGCTAAAACGGAGCCTCGCATTTGGCAACTATCCAGTTTTCACATCACAGGTACAATAGAAAAAAGCTCTAGCCTACATGCTGTACATTAACCAAGGCTTCTTGAGTTCTCTGAGACGTGTGTGGTGAACATTAGCTCCTGCTGGGGCAAAGGGAGCAGCGCATTTTGGGATAAAAGTCATTCAGAGGCTCCCTCGGGCACCTGCTGACCTTAGCGCCTGAGAGCTCTTTCTTGCTCGTACGATCCCACACAGAGGCATCGAGCTGTTTGGGTTTTCCTTCTTTCTCCCTACGTGCGTTTTCTTGCAGTCAGTCTGATTCGCCACATGCTGGTCTGAGCTGCAGTGTAAAACTGTAATTGTTGATAGCAGCCGAAGCAAACGTTTCACCCGTTTGCCTCGCTGCATAAGCTTCAGGAAATCATCCAGCATGCTGAAGATGTGGGGAAACGGGCATTACATTGACTGGCAAAATTCAGCGGCCGGCCGATTCACATTCTGACTGCGGGCCTTCATCTGCACCGTTACCGGTCATCCAAGTGGGAAATGAAAGGGTGGTGGTGGGGGAGGGTGGGATATGCGGAGACAAATGTTGTTTCAGGAGCAACTCGGATTCCATGAGCCCAAAGATGCAAAGACGAAACGGAACTGAGAAGCAGGACGTAAATGAAAGAGTTCAGAAACGGTCATCGTTTGGCTCATGGAAGCAAAGTAAGTTTTTAATCAGTGGCTGTCTGATTAAACGTCCCAAATAATCACATTCATGCAACAATGGAAAGAAAACACCCTCGATCATTGATAACTGAAATTCATTGGACAAAACGGTTCGATTTGTGCAGCTGAGAAAAGGCTAAAATGCTAATTGAGTGAATTTCACAAAATCTCCAGGTCACATTTCAGCTCAAAATCAGAATAAAAATATTATGAAACAATTTATTTTATAAAAATAAATGTTATGTTATTTTATGAAATAAAAATGTTATTAAAAAACACTTTTTTTTCGGGCATTATTTTCATTATAAATTAGCATCATTTATTTTGTTTTAATTTATTTATTTTTTAATTCTCATTATTACTAAAAAAATCAAAAGTTATTCTAATATGATGTTTTTATTTAAATCTAGTTAGCACAACAATATATAATATATTTTACATATTTAAATATATTAAAACATTTTGTACATACGTCTTTTTAAAACTAGTACTCGCCAACAATTAATCGCATAAAAATAAAAGGTTTTGTGTACGATATACACTACCGTTCAAAAGTTTGGGGTCAGTACATTTTTATTGTTTCTTTTTTTTTAAGAAATTAATACTTTTATTCACCAAGGATGTATTAAGTTAATAATTAGAAGTTTATTAAAAGTTAATAATAAATAATTTACATTGTTATAAAATATTTATATTTTGAATAAACACTGTACTTTTTAAACTTGTTATTCATGAAAGAATCCTAAAAAAAAAAAAATCACAGGTTCCAAAAAATATTTGGCAGCACAACCGTTGATATTATCCAACATTGATCATTCTAATAATAAATCCGCATATTAGAATGATTTCTGAAGGATCATGTGACACTTAAGACTGGAGTAACAGCTGATAAAAATTCAGCTTTTCATCACAGGAATAAATTCTATTTTAAAGTATGTTAAAATAAAAAACATTATTTTATATTGTAAAAACATTTTGCAATATTACTGTTTTTTTCTATATTTTTAACCAAATAAATGCAGCCTTGATGAGCATAAGAGACTTCTTTAAAGACTATTACAAGTCTTACTGACCCCAAACTTTTGAATGGTAGTGTATGTGTGTACTGTGCATATTTATTATGCTTATATATGTATAAATACACACGCATGCATATATTTAAGAAAAACATGTTATGTTTATATATTAAATATATTTACACAAAAACTTTTTGTGTACAGACATGCACACAAAAACTTTTATTTCAGATGCGATTAATCGCAAATAAGCGTTGCTCAGCACTATTTTTAATTTTACGGTAACTTTACAATAAAGTTCATTAGTTAACTACATTAACATGAACTAAGAATGAACAATACTTTTACAGCATTTGTGAATCTTACTGTTAATTTCAGCATTTACTCAAGTTAACAAGTTAACATTAGTTAAAGCACTCTAAACTAACATGAACTACCAATGAACAACTGTATTTTTATTAACTAACAATAACAAAGATGAATAAATATTGTAATAAATGTATCGTTCATTATTCGTTCATGTTAGTTAATACATTAACAAATGTTAACAATTGACACCTTATTGTACAAGTTTTACCAAATATATATACACACACAAATACTACGATAATGTATAAATACTTTATATTTATAGATATAATAAGGAAGTTTGGTGCACTATAGTAGTGAGAATTTGGGGAAAATGTGCTTTAACTGCACTAATAACAAAAAAAGGCAATTTCTTCAAACTTTCTTTTGATTTTGGGGTGAAAAACCTGGATGTTCTTGAAGTTTCATGAGATTCAACTAATTAGCAATTTTGTTAATAAGTTAAAAAGTTACATTTGATTGTCTCTAATATTCCATTTGTTAAGGAAATTAATTGTAATGAAAAAAAGTGTAAACTTTAAATCATGCTGTATGTAGTATATAGTTTTTAAAGAATGAATTTCACTTATCAAATAAGGGCGTGTACATTTTTTCTGCTCAGGTCATTGGATAGAAATACAAGCTCTCATTTGCATGCACACAACAGATCTGTATCTAAAGGTGAGGCGAAGACTTACTTTCGAGCTCTATTGCATTGTGTTGACACAAACAGGAAAAAAAAAGGAAACATAAAATAGACAAATGAATTATCACAACAGTTAAAATGTGGCATGATTATTCTCTTTAGATCTCCCTGCAATCTCCATCGACACACACAGTCATCAAGTGAAGATTCCGGAAACAGTCCCTTCTGCTCCGCCCACTGACCACCATTGTTAGGCTTACCAAACTACAAGCTACTCATAATTCACAGCCTTTTAAAAAAGTAGTGAGCTACTAATATGTTAAAAAAAAAAAAAGAAATCCACAAAACCAAAATAAAATTAGCTAGATTTACCACATCTGTCATTCACTCATGTAGCGGTTTTCCATTTTTTGTCCATACTGCTAATCAATATTGCTGATAAAACTCAGATGTCATTAACAAAGAAATTTACACTAAATACAAAAAACTGAATTTATATGTGATTTGTAACAAACAGCAGCAACAAACAAAATAATTATTTAAAAAAAAAAGTCATAAAATGACATTGTGGCAAAAATAGCAATCACTAAGTTAAGTGGTTTAAATGTATTTATATTGTCTGTGGAAGGCGTAGGATCATGAAAGCATTCATCCAATCATATTCCTCATTCTGAGGTCTATGATAGGCTGTCCTACCTGCCTGTCAATGCATGTATTTGCATACCTCCATTCACCGTTTGCGGTGACAAGACATATTATCAATGCATTCATTATGCTACTGAGAACGGAAGGCGCCATTATTGTAATATTTTGCGCTTTGTACTGTAATGTTTTCTCACTGGTGAATGAGACATGAGGTAATCTGACAGCATTGCATTCAATCCTCCACCAATGCTGTCTCTCATCGTGTCGCTGGTTAACCTTTGGTCTGCCTGTGTGCCTTCATGTGTTTTGGAGGAGGCGTGGCTTTGGAGAGTGATTTGCAGGGGGGGTGGGATTTTATGCGTTCCAAACTAGTTTGCTTTTGCTAACCTCTCCGAAATCACCTACCCTACCCTTAAAGTAGTTTGTTATTGGAAAAGCAAACCTATTTTAAAAACAGCATAGCAGTCGGCGCTAAAAGCATGGTGTGCAGCGCGCCAATGTGGGGCGCCGTTGCGCTGTGGGCGTCCCGAGTTCGAGTCCAGCCTCAAAGACCTTTCCTGATGTCTACTCTACAATGTCCTTTCACATCAGGCAAAAATGTCAAAAATAAACCTTAAAAATAAACAGTATCATAAGTTAGTTAGTTGGTGGCCATTCACACAGTTGTGCACTAGACCTTTTTTAATTCTACTTATTTCTATTTTTTTTAATTCTACTGATCTTTATCTTGTTTTTAAATGTGAAAACATATTCTGTGTTAATGAGCCACTAAGGTCTGTTCACACCAAAGATAACAATAACTATAACAATAAAGTTTTAAGAACTGTTCTAAATATATGAAAATGGAATGTTCACAAAGTATAGACACACAGGAACAGTATTGTTGGATTTAATTTCAGAATGACTTCTTCCAGCTGACAAACAATAAGAACAGCTGACAGCCAATCAGAATACATCCTGCTTTAAAAACCTTGAGCACTTAAAGCAGCAGACGACAAAATTGCAGTGCGCGATAATAGCAAAAAGAACTTTACCTTACGCTGATGTGGACGCTAATATAGTTATCGTTATTTATGATTATGATGATGCTGCATGGTGATTGTTACAGCATGCTAAGGGTTACTAGAACATTGTAGATGGTTGCTGGGTGGTTCTGTGTAATTTCTAGGGTCTATCTTGTGGTTGCTAGGAGTTCTAGGGGTTGCTAGGTGGTTCAGAGTGGTTGCTGGGTGACTTCTAGGGTCTGTCTGGTGGTTGCTAGAAGTTCCAGGGGTTGCCTGGTGGTTCTAAGTGGTTGCTGGGTAATTTTTAGGGTCTTTCCAGTGGTTGTTAGAAGTTCCAGGGGTTCCTAGGTAGTTCTGAGTGGTTGCTGGGTGATTTATAGGGTCTGTCTGGTGGTTGCTAGGAGTTCCAGGGGTTGCCTGGTGGTTCTAATTGGTTGCTGGATGATTTATAGGGTCTGTCTGGTGGTTGCTAGGAGTTCTAGGGGTTGCTAGGTGGTTCTGAGTGGTTGCTGGGTGATTTATAGGGTCTGTCTGATGGTTGCTAGGAGTTCCAGGGGTTGCCTGGTGGTTCTAATTGGTTGTTGGATGATTTATAGGGTCTGTCTGGTGGTTGCTAGGAGTTCTAGGGGTTGCTAGGTGGTTCAAAGTGGTTGCTGGGTGACTTCTAGGGTCTGTCTGGTGGTTGCTAAGAGTTCCAGGGGTTGCTAGGTGGTTCAGAGTGGTTGCTGGGTGATTTTTAGGGCCTTTCCAGTGGTTGTTAGAAGTTCCAGGGGTTGCTAGGTAATTCTGAGTGGTTGCTGGGTGATTTATAGGGTCTGTCTGGTGGTTGCTAGGAGTTCTAGGGGTTGCTAGGAATTCTAGGGGTTGCTGGGTGATTTATAGGGTCTGTCTGGTGAGTGCTAGGTGCTAGGTGTTGCTAGAAGTTCTAGGGGTTGCTATGTGGTTCAGAGTGGTTGCTGGGTGACTTCTAGGGTCTGTCCAGTGATTGCTAAGAGTTCCAGGGGTTGCTGGGTGATTTCTAGGGTCTGTCCGGTGATTGCTAGGAGTTCTAGGGGTTGCTAGGTGGTTCTGAGTGGTTGCTGGGTGATTTCTAGGGTCTGTCCGGTGATTGCTAGGAGTTCTAGGGGTTGCTAGGTGGTTCCGAGACATTGCTGGGTGATTTATATGGTCTGTCAGGTGGTTGTTGAGAGTTCTAGGGGTTGCTAGGTGCTTCTGAGTGGTTGCTTGGTGATTTCTAGAGTCTGTCTGGTGGTTGCTAGGAGTTCTAGGGGTTGCCAAGTGGTTCTGAGTGGTTGCTGGGTGATTTCTAGGGTCTGTCTGATGGTTGCTAGGAATTCTAGGGGTTGCTAGGTGCTTCTGAGTGGTTGCTGTGTGATTTCTAGGGTCTGTCTGGTGGTTGCTAGGAGTTCTAAGGGTTGCTGGGTGATTTCTAGGGTCTGTTTGGTGGTTGCTAGGAATTCTAGGGGTTGCTAGGTGGTTCTGAATGGTTGCTGGGTGATTTCTAGGGTCTGTCTGGTGATGGCTAGGAGTTCTAGGGATTGATAGGTGGTTCTGAGTGCTGGGTGTACATGGTGGTTGCCTGTGGTTCTGAGTGGTTGTTAGGCTCTAAATGATGGTTGCTAAGGCATTCTAGGTCATTGCTAGGGTGTACATGGTGGTTGCTAGTAATTCTGTGTGATTTCTAGGTGGTTGATGGGTTGTTCTGTGTGGTCGCAATGGTCTGCATCATGGTTGCAGGGGCTCTGTGGGTTGCTACAAACTGCAACGTGTGCTTCCAGAATGTTAACAAGCATTGATATGAATGCTAATAAGGGTTGTTTATAAATCTTTCCAAAAGTTTCCAACAAATGCTGGAAAGTTTATGAAAATTTCCCACTCCTTTGCAACCGTAACACTAAGAGTTATTATTAATAGTTTGTGAGACGTTGCAAGCTGGTTGCTATGGCATATGGGTGGTTAGGAGGATGTTGCTAGAGGGTTCTGAGTGGTTGCTAGGGTAGTCGGTGTGATTGATAGGTGGTTACTAGGGGTTTTGGCTGGTTGTTAATGCATTCTATTGGTGATTAGATGATTTTTAAGATTAGGGTTAAGTAGTTGCTATGGCATTCTGGGGGTTGCTAGGATATTCTAGAAAGTTGATTGCTAGGAGTTCTAAGGGTTGTTAGGGGATTCTGATTGATGCTGTATCATTGCTAGGGTCCACATGGTGGTTGGTGGTTGATAATTTAAAACCGTCATGGGTCCTGTGTCTCACCTGGTTGCCTGTTGATGCCAACATTGCTTAAAAAGTTGTCCCGTGTATCATCAGCCTTATAGTTGGTGTCTTGGTGTGAACATGCCTTTACTGAAACATGTATCTCCGCCCTAAACTCAAGCCATTGGTTGAGGTAGACCAGATCATAAACCAAGTGTTTTGAAAGCTTCCCAAATCCGCAATGTTTTCACTCATTGGATATTCAACCTTTATCCCAAACCATAAAGAGACCCTAGAAAGAGCAACTTATTTCGGAACGCCTCAAATTGTGTCTTCTTTCTGACCTTCATTAACACGCCAGATGCGCTGTGTGTCAGTCTTGCACCACTCGTTTAGCTAACGACACTCTGGCCCAAGAGTGCTGATCTTACGGACCTTGCTGATGATTAAAGCAGGGGGTTGGTGGCACAGCAGGTGGTGCATGTAATGCTGCACACAGGCTTGAGTTACAGCTGGCACCACCCACGCAACCGTCCACCCCCTCCTCCCGTTCTGCATGCGCATACCACGGACGTTCTCTCCCAGTCCCCAAAGCCACCGTTCGCAACCTTGGTCGTGACGTGCCATCATCATCACTGCCCTGTCAACAGCGCATTTGCTTATCACAGCCCGGCACCTGCCTCTACAGCGGAGGACAAACAGACCTCCAAAAACAAGATGTGTTCCTTTTTTCCTGTGTGGCCTCGGCATGCGTAGGACATCTAAAACGTACCTTGGCCTGAAGATGGCCTGTAGATAATTCAGGCGATTCGCTATTCTAGAACTAATGCATGATAAGAACGGCCTCGATCAGTGGAAATCGATCCTAGCCGTCCTCATTATGCAAAACAGCATGCATTCAGTGTTAAAGGACACACGCCGGAGCCATTAGTGAAGACTGAGCCAACTGGAAAGTTTAGGATTTGGCCTGCGACGGCGGTTTCCTGTCTTTATGGGTCTGGAATGGTGCCAGGGGCTCTTTAAACCTAAAAGACATTGAACAGAATCAGGGGGAGTGAATTAAAATAGAAGATGGGAAACCACAGGCCTGTCAAGACAGGCACACACACCTGACTGGCCGTATTGACGCTCACATATAGTCTTAATGAAGGCATGTGAACACATATATAACCATAAAAACACAAGAACGCACGCTAATGGTTTTACACAGTGCCGGGAGCAATTTGACCATTAATCTGTGGTGTCATGTGTGAGCAGCAGCCTGTGGTTTATGCGTCCTGACTGAACATTACCCGCTCGCCTGTATTCCCAACAATGCTGCTGCAAGCAATCTCAGAATGTTTTCTTTCAGCTATGTGCATATAAAAAGAGCCAGGACATTGTATGATGTTATGCTCAACGTTATTAGCTGTGATGTATCACGCAAACCGCAGCCCACTGGTGTCTGATTCCATTCCGGGGTAAGAGTGAAACTGAGCAGACAAATTAGAAGTTTAAATACACTGTCTTGATCATTACCAGCTTTACATAATGAATCAAGATAATTGAGTGGTGAGAAAAAACAACAACGACAGATTTTTACTTCTGAAGAAAAGTTTTAACTACTGTGATGCACAAGGTTTCAGTGTGCTTGCAAGGTGATTGCTGAGTAGTTCTGAGTGGTGTCTAGGGTCCACTTGGTGGTTATTAGGATCTAAATGGAGGTTGCCTGGGCATTCTGGGGTTGCTAGTACATTCTATGTGTTTGCTGGATGGTTTTGTGTGGTTGCTAATGTCTACCTGGTGGTTACTAGGAGTTCTAGGGGTTCTTAGGTGATTCTGAGTGGTGCTAGGGTCTAAATGATAGTTACTAAGGCATTTTGAGATTGTTAGGACATTCTAGGTCATTACTGGGTGGTTCTGTGTGGTTGTTAAGGTTCTTCTGGTGGTCGCTAGGAGTTCTAAGGGTTGTTAGGTGATTCTGAGTGGTGCTGTATGGTTGCTAGGGTCTACATGATGGTTGCCTGTGGTCCTGAGTAGGGCTGAAATGATTCCTTGAGTAACTCAAGTAACTCGAATACAAAAAAATTAGTTTAGTCCATTTACTGTAGCTACACACGGAACACTGTGTTTCCCCACAAACCATTATTTAATGGACATATTTAAGACTGTAAATTAATGGTGGTTAAGTTAGCTATGATTTGTGAAAGACTAAGTGCCATTTATGTTGACTGTCTCATTCTCTCTCTGTGACACACAGAAAGTTAGAAAGTTAGTCAATATCAAATGAAGAGTGCCTCAGCATTATTACAAATGTAAAACTGATTTTATGCAACAGTTCATCAATAAACAAGAAGTTAATATTAAGAGACTTACATCTTAGACAGCATATTGCCTGTTTTATATTGCTCTATTTCACCAATACATAACCATTCCAAACACAGCCACAGCACTGTTTTGCATCTTTGAGCAACAAAACGGTGTTTCGTTCTTGAATGAATCACCCATTAAATGATTCAGTTCAATCGCAATGACTCACTGACTTAACAGTGACTTCCTGCCGCCTACTGGCGGTTTTGATTTCACATTTAAAGTATCTTTTTTAAAATACATGTAAATATCAGTATTCAGTGTTTTATTTAAAATAAAATATTATTTATGCATTTGTAACTGTGAGTTAAATGCATTCATGTCCCTCTGAGCTTAATTAAATAGTGGGTAAATAGGCCTACATCTAAATGCCTCAATTTCTTGATTTATGCATTAATTTTAGGTTGTAATGTTTACCTTTTTCTAAAGTAATGTGAAATAGTTTTTTGTATTTTATTCATATATATACACACACATATACATATATATATATATATATATATATATATATATATATATATATATATATATATATATACACAGTATATATATATACACTCGGTATATAATCGGTAGATTACTAAAATAATCGATAGGTACAGCCCTAGTTCTGAGTGGTTGCTAGGGTCTAAATGATAGTTGCTAAAGCATTCTGGGTGTTGTTATGAAATTCTGAATCATTGCTACGGAGGCTCTGTGTGGTTGCTAGGGTCTATATGGTGGTCGTTAGGAGTTCTAGGGTTGTTAGGTGATTCTGAGTGATTGCTGAGTGGTGCTGTATGGTTGCTAGGGTCTACATTGTGGATGCATGTGGTTCTGAGTGGTTGCTAGGGTCTACATGACACTTGCTAAGGCATTCTGGGGGTTGTTAGGACAATCTAGGTGGTTGTTGGGTGGTTCTGTGTGGTTACTAGGATCTACCAGGTGGTCGCTAAGAGTTCTAGGCATTGTTAGGTGATTCTGAGTGGTTGCTGAGTGGTGCTGTATGGTTGCTAGGTTCTACAAGGTGGTTGTTTGTTGTTCTGTGTGGTTGCTAGGGTCAAAATGATAGTTGCTAAGGCATTCTGGGGGTTGTTAGGACATTGTAGGTCATTACTGGGTGGTTCTGTGTGGTTTCTAGGTAGTTGTAGGGTTATTCTTTGTGCTTTTGATGGTCTAAATATTGGTTGCTATGGCATTACTGTGTGGTCTATCCAGTGGTTGCTAGGTGGTACTGTGCAGTTGCTAGGATGTACATGCTGGTTGCTAGTGGTCCTCGTGGTTTCCAGATGGTTGTTGGGTTATTCTGTGTGGTTGCTAGGGTCTACGTGGTCGTTGCTGGGGCATTCTGGGGTGGCTGGGATATTCTAGGTGGTTGCATGGTCTCCATGGTTGCTATGGTCTATCTATTGGTTGCTCTGAGCTTTAGGGGTTGCTAGGTGGTGCTGTGTCATTGCTAGGTTGTACATGGTGGTTGCTAGTGGTTTTAAATGGTTTCTTGGTGGTTGGTGGGTTGTTCTGTGTGGTTGCTAGGGTCTACATGGTCATTGCTAGGACATTCTAGGTGGTTGCTGGGTTTGTTTAGTGTGGTTGCTAGGGTCTACATGGTCGTTGCTAGGACATTCTAAGTGGTTGCTGTGTTTGTTCTTTATGGTTGCTATGGTCTACCTGGTGGTTTCTAGGAGTTCTAGGGGTTGCTAGGTTGTTGCTATGTTGTACATGGTCATTGCTAGTGCTTCCAAGTGGTTTTCAGGTAATTTATGGGTTGTTCTGTGTGATTGTGAGGGTCTAAATGATGGTTGCTACAGGGTTGCTGGGGTATTACGGGGGTTGCTATGACATTCTAGGTGGTTGCTGGGTTTGGTCTGTGTGGTTCCTAGGGTCTACCGGTGATTGACAGGGTGTTCTGTGTGGTTGCTAGACATTGTGAAGTCCAATCTGAGTTTGTAAGACATTGTAAAGTGACTATGTGCTATGACATTCTAGGTAGTCAGGATGACGTTGCTAGGTTGATGGTAGAACATTCTCTGTGGTTGCTAGGGTATTTGGTTGCTAGGTGTTCTGAATGGTCGCTAGGCTGTTGCTAAGTAGAAGATAGGATGTCGCTAGAGTGTTCTGTTATAACATTAAGATGGTTGCTCAGTGAAACATAGATGCAGAACAAAAAGGGAATTACAAATGAGATAAATGTTTTCTGCAAATGAGTGTGCAAATTTTTATCAATGTTTATCTTTTTTTTGATTTAGCTAATTATGCTGAAAGTACATCTTTCAATAATGAATATTTGTCTTTATGAGCATGGTTGATTTAGCTAATTATAAAAGAGCAGCGCGAGACAAAATAAACAGACGGCACTCAATAATCTCATCTAAATGCGTGAAACGTGTCTCCTCTAGATCAAAATCATGGCCATACATTTCAAAACTTAGCAGGATAAATAAATCTTATCGCTGAAAAATGATTTAATGTTGGTTCATAGCTAGCATTAAACTGGACACTGCGCTAATGTCATAGAGCAGATGAAAAGTGGGACAGAGTGATGAATAAACTTTAAATGAGGAGAGAAAAGAGAGAAAGGAAGAGAGAGTCTGACAGAAGCCTAAAATGAAAGGCGGTGAAACTCGTCCCCTGACACCTTCATGAATAGTGAAACAGGAGTAAAGGACGATAGGATGTGCTCTCCACATCCGTCATGGTTTCCAGTTGCTTTAGAGATGCTCCTCATTCAATATTAGCTTACACGGCCCACAATTACAGCGTTAGCCTTGGACTTCAAAGCTGTTTCACTGCTTTGATACTGTTGCTTTGAGATACACACACTACCTGAATTCAGTTCAGTTTTAATTACAGTATTTCCTTAGGTCTTGTTGAAGATCATTTTCAACCTTTTTACAGCACTTTTTGAATTATGATATGCTTTTGAAAACATTTTTGCACTTAACTCAACAATTAAAGGGATAGTTCACCCCAAAATGAAAATTCTGTCACTGTTTACTCACTGTTTCTTGTTTCTCACTTCTGCTGAACACAAAAGAAGATATTTTGAAGAATGTGGGTAAATGATGACAGAATTTTCAGTATATATATATATATATATATATATATATATATATTGATGTAGGCATTCAATTATTTTTTTTTATTTTAACCTGATAAAGTTTGGGGTCAGTAAATTAATATATAAAATATATAATTATATAGAAATGTAAATCAATTAAATAAATAAATAAATAAAAAACGTACTACCAGTCAAAAGGTTTTGAACAGTAAAATTTTGAAATATTTTTACTATTTAAAATAACAGTTTTCAATTTTATATACGTTTTAAAATAATAACTTATTAATTTATTCTTTCGTAATTTATTCTTGTGATTTCAAAGCTGAATTTTTAGCATCATTACTCCAGTCACACGATCCTTCAGAAATCATTCTAATGATCTGATTTGCTGCTTTCTGAAATGTAACTTTGATCACAGGAATAAATTACATTTTAAAATATATTTGAATGGAAAGCAGTTATTTTAAATACTAAAAATATTTCACAATATTACTGCTTTTGCCCTATTCTGGATCAAATAAATGCAGGCTTGGTGAGGTGAAGAGGCTTCTTTAAAAAACATTAGAAATTTACTGTTCAAAAACTTTCGACTGGTACATTTATGAATGCTAGGTATATATATATATATATATATATATATATAAAGATTAAAGAATCTTCTATTTTTCTATTGAAAAATAGTATTTCTTCTATTTTGACTTCTTATTTTGATACACTAATGTGCTTTACAAGCATAAAATACAGTTTTATATGATTTAGAAGTTTAACACAACTTTTTCTCATTAAAAATCAAACATGGTAGAAGATAAAATCTGTTAGGTGGAAAAAACCTTTTAATTTGTGTGTAAATAATAAAAATCAGTTCAAAAGTATAATTTTTTTCTTACCATTAACAGGCATCTCAACCATTTAGTTAAGGCTCATAATGGAAGGTTGGTAATGCTTCCTGTAATGTTTTACACTGTATTGCTAAAAAGAGTGTTTTGTCTGTGGTAAAGACTTGTGGTAAAGTGCTTTATAACCCAACAATAAAAGGCCACAATTTCGAGCTAGTATCTCTAAGAGTGGCTGAAAATAAAACATGGTGAAGAAACTACAAACCCAGAGGGTTTTAGCTGAAATGAGGTGGGTTTGTAACCATTTTGCCTTTTGGGTTTCCCAAATAATCAGTCACTGGAAAAGACTGACATTTACAGGGCACTTACGTCCTTTTTTAGATGGCCCATAAATACCAAGAGTGAGACTGATGGGGAAAAAGCAAGTGTCCTCACTAGTGCCTTACTGAGGGCTAAATTAACTACGGAAGAACAGAGCGTCAACACAACGAGTGATACTAAATATCACAAATGACCAAAACAAATATGGTACAAATGGATTTACCCATTCAACAAAAATGAATCCGTCATCAGCAAATCCTCCTACCCTGGGCTACAGGTGTCAAACAATTCAGAGCTCAAACCATTTAACTCTCACTGAAAAACAGACACATACATAAAGGGGTGCGAGAAGTCCTGACGGGTCTCCAGAGGTCTGACTTACTGGTGAATGGCTTGAAGAAACTTGCGCTGATGTTTCCTGACTTTGGCGTGGTCCATCTTCCTCACCAGCTTGGTGTTTTTATAAATGAGCCACGTCTCCCTGAGAACATTAGCAGCTGTGTTTTTCACCTGTGGGAGAGTTAGCATTGTAACATTCAGCGCTCGGTTCTGCTGAGGCGTCCTGGGCCCCGATGTTTGAACGTGGCTTACTTGGTTTGCATAATAAGTTTCAGGATAGAGTAAACATTGGATAGCTGCTGGAATAGTTAGCTCGCTAGCAGTCGGGTCTTAGATATATTGGTCTATTAACTCAAATTGTGATTTAGGCAATAAAAGTAAATAGGACAAGTGCTCAGGGACTCTCCAGGGTGTTTCAAAAACGTCAAAAAATTACCATTAAAGTTTGACCATAACATAGCAGATGGGACACTGAAACTTGCTTGAAAAAAACACTGTAGAGCTTAAAGGGGTAGTTCAGTCCAAAATGAAAATTCTGTCATTAATTACTCACCCTCCTGTTTTTCCAAACCCATAAGATTTCATCTTCAGAACACAAATTAAGATATTTTTGGTGAAATCTGACCCTTCATAGACCGCAACACAACTGACACGTTCAAGGCCAAGACGCTCATTATTCAGCTTTTTTTAAGGCACAATATGTAAAATTATTTAATTAAAATATCCAAAAACCCTTAGAATAGTGTTATGTATTTTCTTGACTGTACTTTACATTACTCCCAAATGTTTACAAGAATGTTTAAATGCAAAGAAATAAGAATTTAAGGGCATGTTCACACTTGACATGTTTGGTTCGATTAAAACAAACTCTGGTGCGATTGCTCTGTTAGTGCGGTTCATTTGAGTAAGTGTGAACGCTGCCATCTAAACCCTGGTGTGCACCAAACAAGTGAAACGAGACTGATTCCAAATGAACTCGGTTTGAATGAAATATGAATGTAAAACGGACCAAATACTTCTAAACAACCCAAAAAAAGGGAGTAATGACAAGATGCGACGCTATGCGACATGATTTCAGGAAGGGAACAAGCGGTGTATCCAAAACAAAATGAGGTAAAGTGCATTTTATGAGCTCTTTGAGAGTTTGCAGGTGGTGAAAATAAAATCATATGCATGCAACAATGAGCGTGCTTAGTCCAGCAGACAGCATTAGGTGTTTTTTCGACTTAAAGCAGCGCTCAGCAGACTGATCAGTGAATGGGTACTTTAATGTCATACACCCACAGCGCCGCTTTAAGGCGAACGCACCGTTTCCTTTTGTTCAAAATGTTCGGTGAGTTCCATTAAGACATATACTTCATTCAACCCGACCAATCAGGTTGTGAACATATCGCTGTTCGCTGTCAAAAATGCCAGTGTGCTAAGCGGATTAGGACCAAATGTATTATTTTCTTTTTGGTCTGGACCAAATGAACCAAATGAACCGACCTACAAGTGTGAACACACCCTAAGTAGTGTAATGAACCGTGTCATTGCGTTGCCTGGCCAATGACATCAAACACCTTCGATTTCCGGTTTTATTTAGTAGAAAACATCCCAGTTCAACATCCTCAAATGTATCTAGTATGACAAAACAGCACTGTTTTACCCCACATACGCATGACTGGAAGGAGCGGAAGCGCTCGACTGTGACATAATAACAGCTCTGCTGCTTTTAAGCTGTGTATCGCACTTGTCCTTCATTAGCAATCGCCCCAGCTGCCAGACGACTTTCAGCTCCACCCTGCTTCATACTACTGTGACATTACTAAAATGTTAATA
The DNA here is from genome assembly GCF_022985175.1 of Labeo rohita. Taxonomy (NCBI): domain Eukaryota; kingdom Metazoa; phylum Chordata; class Actinopteri; order Cypriniformes; family Cyprinidae; genus Labeo; species Labeo rohita. The sequence continues at coordinate 16,013,577 of NC_066878.1, forward strand.
TATTAGGTCACTGATGAACATGATTTCTGCCTGAGTCCCGTTGGATTGCATCGGCTGTGACAATGAAGACGACAACTCCCATGATTCCATACTTAATCACAGCGTCATCAAACTACGCCTTTGTTTCGTTGTTTGTTTTGAATATGCACTTTCTAGCGGCGAAAATTACATATTGTGCTTTTAATAATGGTGTTCAACGTGAAAAACTACATTACCCATTATTCCGCAAAAGAAATACACCAATCAGAGGATCATGACAAAGAAACTCTATGTATAACCTATACAGTTGAGGTCAAAAGTTTACATCGCCCTTTCAGAATCTGCAAACTGTTCATTTTACCAAAATACGAGGGATCATACAAACTGCATGTTATTTTTTTTATTTAGTACTGACCTGAATGAGATACTTATGTTTACATATAGTCCACAAGAGAAAATTATTGTTGAATTTATAAAAATGACCCCGTTCAAAAGTTTACATTGCTTGATTCTTAATACTGTGTTGTTACCAGCTGTATTTTTTTTTTCGTTTAGTGATAGTTGTTCATGAGTCCCTTGTTTGTCCTGAACAGTTCAACTGCCTGCTGTTCTTCAGAAAAATCATTCAGTTCCCACACGTTTTTTGGTTTTTCAGCATTTTTGTGTATTTGAACCCTTTTCAACAATGATTGTATGATTTTGAGGTTCATCTTTTCACATTGAGGACAACTGAGGGACTCATATGCAACTATTACAGAAGGTTCAAACGCTCACTGATGCTCCAGAAGGAAACACAATGCATTAAGAGCCAGGGGGTAAAAACCTTTTGAATTTGAAGATCAGGGTAAATTTAATTTATTTTGTCTTCTGGGAAACATGTAAGTATCTTCTGTAGCTTCTGAAGGGCAGTACTTAATGAAAAAATATGATATTTTGGCAAAATAAAAAAAAATGCACACTAGGGCTGCATGATTATGACAAAAATCATAATTGTCAATTATTCCCTTGAAATTGTAATTGTGATTGTTAATTACAATTATCACAATTTATACTTAATGATGTTTTGAATAGCTTGATATAATTGTTTAAAGCAACTGCATGCCACATTTTTATATATAGTTTATTTTGTAAATATAAAAAGTAAAAAATTAAAAATTAAAACAAAGAAAAAAAAAAAACCTTAAGATAACCTGTAGGAAAAATACACACACACTCTCTCTCTCTCACACACAAACACACACCCACACATCTTAAAAAAGCAGAATAACGTAAGTTTTTTTTTTTGTGTGTGTGGCATCTGTAATTGTAATCACTATTAGAAATTCGATTAATTGTGCAGCCCTAATGCACACATTTCCATTCTGTTCAAAAGGCTCTTAATGTGTTGTTTTAGTCAATAGTTTTTTTTATTTAGCATTATCATTTAACATTTTTTATCTGATTATGTCGTTCACAGTGGTTCATGGGATTGTAGTTCATTGTAGTTCTTTTCCTCACTAAAGCAGTTACATACACAGTCTTGCTTCAAATCAAAGTTTGTAATGTTGTGGTTCACCAAATAGCTAGTTGGTTTGGTTCATGGCTTACAATCTTTATCTTTAATAAAGACTTCTATAAAAATCTCTATGGAAAAAATTTACAGCAAATATACTTCCAGAACCAAAGCTGCTGAAAAAAAGTTGACAGGCACTGTTACTCTTGTGAACTGACACAGAAGAGAAATAATTGTTGAATAATCATTATTTTGTTATATAGGTCAGTAGTTTTCTTTGTGCACAAAAAGTATTCACGTAGCTTCATAACATTACACTGATGTCACATGGACTATTTTATTGATGTCTGTACTACCTTTCTAGGCCATGTCAGTTGCGTCGCTGTCTACACAGGGACAGAAAGCGCTCAGATTTCATCAAAAATATCTTAATATTATGTTCTAAAGATGAACAAAGGTCTTACAGGTTTGGAACGACATGAGGGTGAGTAATTAATGACAGAATTTTTATTTTTGGGTGAACTACCCCTTTAAGCCTGTGTTAGCATAATTGGCTAATCTTAAAAGAATATACTTCGTTTATTTGACAAAGCTTATCTGGCTAACCAAGTAAGCCAAGCTTAAAGAATAAAAAAAACAGAACATTTTATAACATTTCCAGCCTATTTCATAACTGTTTTTAACATTATCTTCCTCTAAAGAAGCTGAATTTTGTGTATTTTGAAATTTGGGTTTCAAAACACTGTTTTGTAAGCAGCGTGTCACCTTAATAAATTCACACATTTTGTTTATATTTAATAGACGCACCTTATTTTCCACTTTGCATAAGCTGGATATTAGTTTCACAGGTTTGCAGGGATTAAGAATAAACTGTGACATACGACGCCACAAGGCTCAGATTCTGGAGTTCAGACTTACCCTTTTTGTCAGCTGGGTGTCCATCATAAAGTTATGTACATGTTTTTCGGCTTTGGTTAATTCCAGTTTTTTTGCGACCACAGCGACCACCAAAGCAGTGCATCCGGCGCCCTGATGAAACAAAACAGCCGACTTAAGTATTCAGTGTAAAACAAACCCTACTTTACGCTGAGATACAGCACTTACCATAATGCCGGTCAGGAGACAGACTCCTTTCCCACAGTATGTATTGGGGACCATATCCCCATATCCAATGGTTAGAAAAGTTATTGAGATCAACCACATGGCTCCAAGGAAATTGCTGGTTACATCCATGTTGTCATGGTATCTAATAAGGGTAAAACGGCATTAGAAAAACAACTACAATTACTTTACACTCATCTATGACTGACTTAATTGTAAGTTAATCAACCAGCCATGAAAATTGTGCTAATTTGTCTCACATTATACATTTAAGTAGTGCTCGCTCCACTGCAGTAGTTGGACATGCTGTTGTTGCTGTAAGCTAATACTTAATTGGCTAATTGAGGGATCTAGCTGAGTTGGGACACAATTGACTCGGTTTCCAGACCTATTTAACTGCTGTTTAAAAGGTTACGTGGCTCGCAGAGGCCCTCCAGGTCTGCAACGTGAGAGATTTGATACTCTATAGGGTTCAACAGGTTGAGAGAAAGGCACAGTGTCTTTTTTCCTCTGAAATGATGCTATTTTGATACTTAGAGATCAGTTTCTAGAAAATGTGATTCTAAAGCAAATCATTGAAGTAAATAGTGAAATTGTAAATTATATAGCTAATATTAAAATAATAGGGTGTGTGTGTATATATATTAAATATATCATTAATAGAATAGAACAGAATAGAATATATACACTTAAATATGTACTGGCTAAAATGAAATATATATTTGCATTTTGTAAGAAACACTCACCAAAACATGAAATTATAAAAACTGTATAAAAAATTCTAACATTTTAAACGAATAGACTAGAATAGAATGGAATAGAATAGAATACACACATTTGAATATATATATTCTGAAATGTATACAATTTCTAAGAAACTCACCTAGTAATTGTGAATTACCAAAACATGAATTCATACTAACTGTAGAATTTAATAGAATAGAATAGAATAGAACAGAATATATAGACTTAAATATATATATTCTAAAATGTATTTATACATTTTCTAAGAAACTCACCTAGTAACTGTGAATTACCAAATCATGAATTCATTAAATTGTATAATTAAAAAAAACAAAACATATTAATAGAATAGAATAGAATAGGATAGAATAGAATATATACAATTGAATATATAAATTCAGAAATGTGTATATATACATTTTCTAAAAAAAACAAAAAAAAACTCACCTAGTAACTGTGAATTACCAAAACATTAATGTAATGATAATGTATTATGTAAAAAGGAATTATGTATTCACATTCTAAAATGTATATATACATTTTGTTAAAAAAAGAGAATTACCAAAACATGAAGTTATGATAACTGTATAATTTAAAAATGTAACATATTAATAGAATAGTATGTATATATATATATATATATATACACATATATATATATATATATATATACACATATACATATATACATATACACATATATATATATATATATATATATATATATATATATATATATATATATATATATATATACTTAAACATATATATTCAAAAATGCATATATACATTTTCTAAGAAACTCACCTAGTAACTGTGAATTACCAAAACATGAATTCACAATAACTGTATCATTTAAACAATATATAATCTATTATTAGAATAGAATATATTTTAATTTTAAAAACATGTTAATAGAATAGAATAGAATAGAATAGAATAGAATAGAATAGAATAAATATACATATTTATGTTTTTAATTATACAGTTTTTAATTATACATCATGAAGTCATGTTTTGGTAGAAACAAGTGTGTGTATATATATATATATATATAAATATAATATACATATGTGTGTATGTGTTGCATCCCAAGTCATACCCTGTATATATATATATATATATATATATATATAGGGTATGATTTACAACTATTTTTTACAACTAGTGTAGTTGTATTTATAACATTTTAAGTGTGTGCTAAAGACTCCCCATCAAAATTAACTTCCATAATCTACTGTCAGAGCAACAAAGCTGGCCACCTTTCGCACGCCCTCACAGTCCAGGCGGCGATGATCCACAGAGAAATGGTGAAGACCAGCAGCACTGTCCCAGGACAGATAGTCATGAGGGTCTTCATGACAAAGCGTGTGTTGAAGTTTATCTTATTGAGAGCACCGATACTGCGTGACGAAGCATCGGTGAACAGTTTGCTATGCAGCAGCATGACACGAGCAATGAGGTACAGACGGAGAAACATGGGAATGGACAGGATGATATCCACGTCGGCGTCCGTCTTAGACGGTGCGTAGGAAAAGGCTAGCCGCGCCGTCCACGTGAAAGTGTAGTTGCCCGGGATGGGGTGTATGGCGCACACCAAGATCTCCAGACAGATGAAGAAGATGCGTTCGTAGGTCATGGCTATCCTCCAGTCGTCTGCAGCGTTATCCACCATAAACAGCTATCGGGAGAAAAAAAACAAAAAAAAAAACAATTTCATCTTCTAGAAATGCAAAATTAAAAAAAGATTTTATTAACTTATTAAATGTAAAAAATAAAACCGATAGTGTAGATAGTGAGATGGGAGTTTTTTGACATACCCTAACTCTCTTTAAAGGAGAAGTCCACTTCCAGAACAACAATTTACGAATAATTTACTCACCCCCTTGTCATCCAAGATGTTCATGTCTTTCTGTCTTCAGTCGTAAAGAAATTATGGTTTTTGAGGAAAAAAATTTTGCATTTTTCTGCATATAATGGACTTCGTTGGTGCCCCGAATTTTAACTTCCAAAATGCAGTTTAAATGCAGCCCTCAAAGGGCTCTAAATGATCCCAGCCAAGGAAGAAGGATTTAGCGAAACGATCGGTCATCGGTTTTCGAAAAATAAAAATTTGTATACTTTTTAAAGCACAAAAGCTCATGTAGTACAGGCTCTGGGATGTACGTCCACAGGTCGTTCTTGAACGATTCGTTCAGTTCGATTCGTTCTGTACTGGAATTAGTTCACCTGTTTCGAGTCTCTGGGTTTTTCGAGTCGTTCGTTCATCTTATGGGGCTGTCACGTGATGCTGATTTTGCTGAAATGAATGAAATGACTCGAAAAAGATTCATTCATTTTGCTGAGCGAGACTCAAAGGTCAGAGTCAGTAAAATGATCCAAACTTCCCATCACTACTACGAATCACGTCTTCAAATCACCACAAGTTCATCGTCTGTGTACTCCGGCTCAAAAAGGTAGAGTATGTCGAAAAACTCCATGTTATATAGCTACAACTTAAGAATCGTCCGACATCGTTGTACCTTTTTGTTTGTAAACAGCGTTTGACTTACTTGCACTTTCTTAGTCTTTGTGCGTTTGCTTTGTAAACACTGGGACTGTGGTTCCGCCTACTTTCCGCATGACCCTTCGATGTGATTCAATAGTACGTGAACGCGCATCCCAGAGCCTGTGCTACATGAGCTTTTGTGCTTAAAGTATACAAATTTTTATTTTCCGGAAACAAAATGAAAGATCGTCTCGCTAGATAAGACTCTTCTTCCTCTGCTAAGATCGTTTAGATCGCATTTAAATTACATTTTGGAGGTTCAAAATCAGGGCACCAATGAAGTCCATTATATGGAGAAAAATCCTGAAATGTTTTCCTCACAAACCATAATTTCTTCACGACTGAAGACAAAAAGACATGAACATCTTGGATGACAAGGGGGTGAGTAAATTATTTGTGAATTGTTGTTCTGGAAGTGGACTCTCCAGAGTTCACACAGACCTAGACAAGAAGAGTGTTTAAGGTTAAAAAGTATATAAATTGTCAGTTTGTCTCAAAAACAACCGATTGTTTCACTAGATAAGACCAATCTTTCTTGGCTGGGATCGTTCAGAGCCCTTTGAAGCCGCATTTAAACTGCATTTTGGAAGTTCAAACTCGTGGGCACCATTGAAGTCCCATAACATGAACATCTTGGATAACAAAGGGGTGAGTAAATTATCTGTAAATATTTGTTCTGGAAGTGAACTACTCCCTTAATTTAAAATTAAAACTTTATTTAAATATTTAAATAATATTTAAATAATACATGCTTTTCTTATATTTCTTATACAATATTTTTGCACCTTTGCACCTTTTTTTAATTCAGTACACCTTATTTCCCTCACTAGCTGTAATTTCAACCTCGGCCTGTCAGCTTCTGCCAAGGTGCACTGCTCACTGGCTTCTCTCACGTGCCAGATACAGCCAGGTTTCTCTCCAATTGACCGGCGGGCTCTGGAGCCGCATTGCTTTTTTTTCTGCTTTCGCTACATAGAAAATCTCCCTCTTTCCGCTTCTCCCCAATCCCATCAATATTTCTGCCCAGTATGGATCTAGTTTGCTTCACAACAGCACAACAGTAAATGTTCACTTACTCAGCACCCTTGGTTCCAGAAGGGTTTTCCCTTTCAATTTCTCAGTATGTTATTCAAAACATTTTTAATTCATTTTCACATTTCTCTCAAGGAAGAAAACTCTCAACTGATGCTGTAACTATAAGAAACTCCCTCACCATACATATTACATTACAATAATATTAAAGTTAAAATGAATAACGGAGAACAAGTTATTTAAAGGGATAGTTCACCCAAGACCTTTGTTCATCTTCGGAACACAAATTAAGATATTTTGATGAAATCTGAGAGCTTTGTAACCCTGCATAGACAGCAACACAACTGACACGTTCAAGGCCCGGAAAGGTAGTAAGGACATTGTTAAAATAGTCCATGTGACATCAGTGGTTCAACTGTAATATTATGGAGCTACAAGACTACTGGACTACTATGCTGGACTACTTCTAATAAAATGAAAAAAAAAAAATACACAAATAACATTTAGACTGTGTTTCCAATTAAATAAAGCAGTAACTGATGTCATAAAATCATTAGTTTTGATTTAAAGGTCAGAAGCTATAGTTTTTACATGAATGGGAAAAAAAAAAAAAAAAAAAAAAAAATCACAAACATGACACTTATAAATGAATTAATTTTATATATATACTGATTCATTAATTCATGTGTAATATGTTATTGTTCTACAATTTTTTTTCAATTACAAGCTCTAAAAGATTTTCAGAATTTTTATTTTCAGAACTCTTGTTTCAGATCATCTACAAATGTTAAATCTTAAAATAAAATGTTAAAGGTTACCAATGCATTTTTTTTTGAGAAAAAAAGCAGAGACTGATATATAGTTTATGTATAGTTATTTTCAAAGATTCAATGTCCTGTCATTATAAAAGAAATTCATTATTGTTTATTTAATTCTAACAAGTAAGTTCTTGTTAAAAACTAACCAAAATAAAAATAATATGCATATAATTTCCGCTCAGGAAAGACTTGGTGTTTTTCAGAACAAAAGTATATATTTCAGTATTGCCATCGGATATCGGCCAAAATAAGTTGAAAAATGCCGGCATATTGGATATCGGCAAAAATCCAATATTGTGCATCCCTATTCAATATCTATTTATTTTCAGATAAACACCCAAATAAAAATATGAGGTGTACAAATGTTTAATGTATTAAAAAAAAGGTCTACAAACATTTTTGCAGGTTTTGCAACAGATTTTAAAAAAATACACTGTAAAAATTATTTTTCAAAGATTAGAGTATGTTTTACAAGAAACCCCTAATTTAGTCTACTTTTTGTAATTAATTGTGTAATTTACTATCAATTGACTATCAAACTATACAACTATAACTATATTTATACTCCAATTTGTTGCTGAAATATAAACTAAATCTATAAAATATACATAAAATACAATTTAAAAAATTTTTTTTTTTAAATTTGTTTAAATTAAATGTGATTTATTCAAACATACTCAACATTAAATCAAATAACAGAAATTGGACGCAGAGACTTAAATAAAGCAAAACAGGTACTACTCATCCCAAAACTAACTAAAAAAAAATTAATTAAATTAATTTTAAAAAAATAGTAAATTATCAATTTTCACTTGTCATTGATTTTTTTTTGTACAAAAACAATACATTTTATGTCTATTGCAAAATATTGAGATATATACAAATATGTAAGCAATTTGAGAGTGTAGGGAAACTCCTTTCATTTGAGTGCTTTTAATGTGCTTTCTGTTTCCAAAGCAACAGCGACTTCTCTGATTGGCTGAGGTCTTTTCAGCATTATGGGAAGTGTAGTTCTTTACTAAAAATTCTTAAAGGGATAGTTCACCCAAAATGAAAATTCTGTCATTTATTACTCACCCTCATGTCGTTCCAAACCCGTAAGACCTTCGTTCATCTTCGGAAAAACAAATTAAGATATTTTTGATGAAATCTGACAGCTATCTGACCCTGACAGCAATGCAACTGACACATTCAAGGCCCAGAAAGGTAGTAAGGACAGCTTAAAAATAGTCCATGTGACATCAGTGGTTCAACTTTAATGTTATGAAACTACGAGAATACTTTTTATGTGCAATGTTATTTTTGTTTTCTTTACGCTCAAAAAGAAGCTTTATAAAATTCAGACTGAAAATTTAAGGTTGAAAATATCTTAATTTGTGTTCTGAAGATGAACGAAGGTCTAACAGGTTTGGAACAACATTAGGGTGAGTAATTAATGACAGAATTATAATTTCTGGGTGAACTATTACTTTAAGCGAAGTTGAAATCACACTGATCTTGATACAGTAGGTTTGTCTTGAGGCGTGAAAGGTTTGTGTGTTATCGTTAAAAATCTACTTCTCTTTGGAAATAATGAATGGGATTTAACTTCCGGAAGCCGTCTGTTGCGCTCAACCCTCCCTAACGGTCTGTGCCGATCGGCTGCGGTTTCTTCCTGTGCATTCAATCACCTCAAGGTACTGACAGCCAACATCAGCGTGAGATATTTCACCAGAGCCGTGCAGTCAGCACAATTCAGAGGCTTCTGCTGACAGACTTTATGCAACGAGACTGTGGCTATCTGATATGAGAAAAGGTGCAAATGATAAACCCGTGATCCAACGTGCGAACGGCTTTCCCGCCTTCTTACAGCACCGGCCTATTTCACGAGTAATGGGTTTATGCTGTGCATAACCAAATTATTCTTTAATATGACTCTTGCTTAAGGCTCTGAAAGGCTGCTTCAGTGCTGTCCTGTGGTTCTGTCCTCATGTAGTACTGCACGTACAAAACCTTAATGTTTGGAGAGTTTAATCACATTTGTGGTCAGTTATTTACTTCACAGTGTCTGGATCATATGGGCGACAAAGGGGCAGATGTTCAAATAAATCAAATGACGTCAAACCTGGCAGAGGATAAACAGAAATATTATAATATAAACCGACACACTGATAAATGACCTTGATTTAGACTAAATTCCTAATCTCTAAACTCATCATTAAGAAAAACAGCTCCTCTTCTGGAGGCTAATGTATTCATGTATTCAGTGATAATGCATTAAAACATTAAGTAAATCTGAGTGCTGCTTGAAGTGACTTCCAGTGCATTGCTATGTCTTTGTTAATGGCTTGAGTAATTATTAGCACATTGATATGCTGTTGTTACCATAGATATGTATACGTAGATTCTCCATTCCACGCACATTGAAGTGTCTGCCATCAGTGTCATCACTTACAGTTAAAAAAAAAAAAATAAATAAATAAATAAATAAATCAATGAGTTTCCCAAGATGTCACATTTAGTGCCCATTATGCACTAATATGAAAATATATACAATAAACAGAAATATTTACCCACTTATATTTACTAAAATATTTTTATAGAAAACAGAAAAAATATTTTATATATTTTAAACACATTTTAAGCAACATTTTTGCTGAATTTACTTACTTTTTTTTTAACATAAATCAAAGGCACTTTGCTAAATGAAATTATATATTACCTGGTTTAAAAAAAATCCAAATACGTAAATATTGAGATATTAAATATCTTAAAAAGGCTAAAAAATATTGAGTTATTTTGCAAAGCCTTACTTAATTTTTAGGGTTTTTTAAACACATAGCACTGAAACCCTATTGTAATTGTTAGAGTGGCCAACGATCAGCAATCTCCACATAAAACTGATCGGGCAGACCAAACCGGAAGTCGTAGAGACTTGAAACTTGGAGGGATGGTAGTGCTCCCTCCATCTACAACGTCAACAAGACTCGCCCCAATCGGATTGACGGGGGCGCTACAGCGATCAAAAGTATGAAATTGCTCATCATCCTTGGCTCACGCCAGACAAAACGAATGCTTGGATTCATCCGTCACCCTGGCAGAATTCTCAGGTATTTAACATTTTTTGAAAAACTTACTTTTGTGAACTAGTCCTAGGTTTTTCGCCCAATCTGAACCAAACCAGTGGAGGAAGATTCTTTGAGTGAATATCAATAGCTATCAAAAAAAAGTTGAACTTTCGACTCTCCGTTGCAAAGGGGTGCCAAAACATTCAAAAGGGGCAGGGCTGCTTTTACAAAAAAGGCTATAACTTTAGAATGGAATGAGATATCTTTGCCAAACTCACAACATGCATGTAAGAGCTGAATCTGAGGTCAAATAAAAAAAATGTGGAGCTTGGCCACTTGGTGGTGCTTTAAAAGTGAAAAAATGTCTATAAGGACATTTGCATACCTAAAAAAACATGGCCCGCCATCAGCTGATGAGGGTTGAGCACGTATTAGACAAGCTTAACGAAGGCTGACTGGAACAAAACTTGGTGGGTCTGTTCGACTTTTTAAAGAATTTTAAAGAAATAGGTCACTGGGGGGCCATATTACATCTTTTAAGAGTGTAAATAATCGTATATTGCATGGTTTTTCACACATACACATGATATTCATATTCTATAATAGACATCCTAGTTCCGAACAACTTTGCTTCTAGAACCACTGCTGTCAATCAAAACAGCAGTTTGAGAAGATGTGAAAAACCTACTTTTGCAAACTAGTCCTACATTTCTTGCTCAATCTGGAAAAACTGCACAATTTCCTGGACTCTCTAGGTCAATAATTATCAAAAAAATTTTAAATTTGCCCTTTGGGGTCGTTTAGAAAAGGGGCCTGTCCAAATTTACCCAAAGGCCTATAAAGCCTAAAGGAAAACTCAAAACTTCACAAAAGTAGGTGAGCACATGCAACAGCTGATTCTAAATTCACACGCAAAGCTTTAGGGAGATCAGGCCACAGCTGGCGCTATAACAGTCATCAGCACTAAAAAACATCATATCTCTATGGTAAATTATCAGGATTTGCCAAAAAAAAAAAAAAAAAAAAAAAAAAAAAAATTATATATATATATATATATATAATAAATTAAAAAAATATTTTTTTTTTCATATGTGCTTAAATGTCCTAAAGCGCTTGAACCCCGGTAATCGCTGCTTGCAGCTACATTTTATAATACTTTTATAATACTAACATTTAAACTTACTTATTCAATTACAAAAATTCAATTGCAAAAACAGCATTGGAGTCATTATGTTTGATTAATTACAGTACATCAGTCAGCTCAAACTATCCATTTTAAATCAATGTATCAATTAATAATATATCAATTAACTTAATTATTTGCTTATAATGTCACTCACAAATATTTGACTTTTTTTTTCATATATTAAAATAATTACACACATACACACACACACACACACACATATATATTTTACACTAAATATGCTAAATTCACTTGGCTACGAGCTGCTGATTACAGTATGGTATACATGACTGAATCTGTTTAATTAATTTTATAGCAAATACATTAATATTGAAATATTAAATATCAAAATATTGAACTATTTTGCGAAGCCTTAGTATGAGCAACAATAATTATTGGTAATATTAATGCTTGCTTTGCAATCATCACTAAAAATGAATTACAGGGAATTTTAGTCAAACTGATTGGTATTTTTATTTATTTACTTTTTTCTGAGCTTTTTTCAGTAACAATTATTTTAAGGTACAGCAACTGTCAAAAATATTTTTTATATTTTTATATAATATATATTTCTTTTTTATTTTTTTTAATAAAAGTTTTTTATTGTATAAAAAAATACATATTGTCATACGTGTCATATTAGTACATAAAGAGCCTACATTAAAATGATTAAATATTCTTTATTTAACTACATTTTATCATTTTTTACATTAAATACAATAAGCTTCATTAGTTAACATTAGTTAACATGAACTAAGAATGAACAATACTTCTACAGCATTTATCAATCTTAGTTAGTTAATGTTAATTTCACTAATGCATTATTAAAATCACAATTAGTTGTGCTTTTAATAATAATGCACTGTGAACTAACATGAACAAACTGAACGACTGTATTTTTATTTACTAATGATTAATAAATACTGTAATAAATGTGTTGTTCATTGTTCGTTCATGGTAGTTAAAACATTAACCAATGTTAACAAATGACACCTTATTGTAAATAGGTACCAATTTATTAAACATTGCTTTTACCTGATTGAAAAAAAAAAATGTTTTAAGCCATTTTAGAGAAAAGTACATAAACATTTACATAGTGATACTTAATTACTGAGCTATTTTGCCCAAGCTTACTTGTGCAATAACAATTAATGATAATAGTAATGATTTCTTTAGCAACCATCAATATAAATCTTGAATCATTTGGACAGAAAATAAATCCTTCATGTCTCAAAGCTTTTAGCAGGGTTTTTTTTAGCCAAAAACTATAATGACAAAATAAACATCCTGTTTTAGACCCTTGTAGTACCACCTACACATGTTAGTCACATGAATCACACGGCCTTAAAATACGGCACAAATCCCTCACATTCATACGACGCACATGCGAACACAAAACACACTCCTACAACACATCCAAATTCAAACATAGCAAAAAAACATCAAAAACATAGGATTCTATCCAAAATAAAACCAGGCCTCGCTGGTAAAATAATCAAACCTAATCACGTTTGGACATTCTTGTCTACACTGACTCATGACGGAAATCGTAAGAGCAGAAGAAAGGGAGATTTGAGCAGATAAGACACATCAAGTGTCCTAAAAGGCCTGACAATTGCCAGAGATGCTGTAACATTAACCAGCCTGTCTGTTAGTTTAGGCTGTTGTTCGACTTTCCGTGCGAGTGTAACTTAGACAGCGAAACACAAGCTGCCTTTCCGAACGGTGACAGACGCTATCTTACTCAAAGCTTAGCAACGACAACAAGCAGCAACAAACCACATATCCTGCACAAAGGACGATAAGCGTGAAGCTTTAATTTTGTTTATATGAGGAAAACATGTCACGAAGCCACCGCTTTCAACTTACTAGCTTCAAAACGGAGCAATTAAACATTTAAAATGGGTTATGTAAGGAAACCTTACTTGGTAGGTAAAACCAATTATGGTAATGGACGACCTGCAATACAATACTCGAGGGTGCTTCACCTTCAAGCATCCAATATTCTAACTGAGTGCTTGAGCGAGTAGTTATGGAAAAATGCTGAATTTGACAACAGAGGGGAAGGTGCACGTGTAATGGCCTGGTTACAACAGCTAAGGGTCGTAGCTGATAACCTCAACAAGTCTGAGAGCATGACTGCCGCAACTCATTCAACCAAGAGAAAGCGGCAGTGCGAAATATAGATAAAAATAATAACTGAGCAAATAAAATGACTAATTGTAGATTTCCTGCCTTCTGCTAAAGCATCATGAACAATTTTAGTAAAATAGAATGGTATTTTTTTTTTTTTAAGTCTGAGAGCTAAATTTCTTCAGTGCCAATTATTTCAAGGTATGAAAATTGTTGTTGAGCAATAATAATTAATGGTAACAGCAATGCTTGTTTCAATCATTGCTAAAAATGATTTAGGAAAAATTTTGTCACTTTACCATAGGGTTCATTAGTTAACATTAGTCAACTATTTTAATTAACATGACCTAAGAATAAACAATACTTCTACAACATTTATTAATCTTAGTTAATGTTAATTTTAGCACTTACTAGTGCATTATTAAAATCACAAGTTGTGTTTATTAACATTAGTTAATGCACTGTGAACCAACATGAACAAACAATGAACAACTGTATTTTTATTAACTAACATTAACAAAGATTAATAAATACTGTAATAAATGTATTGTTCATTGTTCGTTCATGTTAGTTAATACATTAACTAATGTTAACAAATGACACATTATAAAGTGTTATGATTTCAAATTATTATTATTACTTTTTTTTCATTTTTGAGCACTAAATTTATTCAATGCCAATTATTTTAAGGCATTAAAGTGGTCGAAAAATCATCTTTTATGTTTTGTAATACTTTTAAGAATTTCAACTGTGCACCAGTATGAGCAGTAATAATCAATGGTACGGCTTGCTTTAGCACCCATCACTTAAAAAAATGTGGAAAAATGTAGTCAAATCTATTGATATTTTTAGGGATTTAAAAAAAATTGAGCTGAAAATTTCCTCACTGCCAATTATTTTAAAGGCATGGAAATTGTATAATTAATTTTTATAATAGATTAGAATTTAAAATTTAATATATATATATATATATATATTATATATATTATTTAATTTCATTTTCATTTAATTTTATTTTCGTTTTTATAGCAAAAACAGCATTCGAGTTGTTACGTTTGATTAATTTATATGAATCAGTTCAAGCTGTCCATTGCAAATCAATACAATACCTTAATACAATTAATACAATACCTTAACATTATTTTATATTTTTAATTTAACATTTTTATAGCAAATTAGAGTTGTATTCGTGAGATTGATTCATTTACATGAGTAATTCCATTCACAATTTAATTCAATGATTCGCTTCATGTGGTATTTTTCATATACTTTATTAAAGCGTTACATTAATATATTATAATGCAGGTAAATATTGTCGTTTAGCACATTTAGGAAATGAATATAAAACATTAAATATAATTCTTGTGTTTGTTTCATAAAAACACCGCCTACATGCCTTGCTTATTTTTAAACAACGATTTTTTAAATAGTATTTTCTTGTTGCATTGTTTTTTTTTGAATCCCCTTTAAAGTAATATATGTGACCCTGGACCACAAAACCAGTCATGAGGGTCACTTTTTTCAAATCGGGATTTATACATCATTGATGTACGGTTTGTTATGATAGGACAATATGCGGCAGAGATTCAACTATTTGAAAATCTGGAATCTGAACAAAAAAAAAAAAATCTAAACATTGAGAAAATCGCCTTCAAATTTGTCCAAATGAAGTTTTTACAATGTATATTACTAGTCAAAAATTAAGTTTTGATTTACTTACAGTAGGAAATTTACAAAGTATCTTCATGGTACATGATCTTTACTTAAAGGAACACTCCACTTTTTTTGAAAATAGTCTCATTTTCGAACAGTTGCGTTTTTTCTGTTTTCGAATCCATTCAGCCGATCTCCAGGTCTGGCGGTAGCACTTTTAGCACAGCTTAGCATAGATCATTGAATCCGATTAGACCGTTAGCATCTCGCTCAAAAATGACCAAAGAGTTTAAATTAAAAAATATATATATATCAAAACTCTTTGGTCATTTTTGAGCAAGATGCTAACGGTCTAATCAGATTCAATGATCTGTGTTAAGCTATGCTAAAAGTGCTACCGCCAGACCTGGAGATCGCCTGAATGGATTCGAAAACGGTAAAACTCAACTGTTTAACTCTAGGGGAGTTGGACAATGAGCCTATTTTCAAAAAAATATTGAGTGTTCCTTTAACATCCTAATGAGTTTTGGCATAAAAGAAAAATCGATAATTTTGACCCATTTAATGTATTTTTGGCTATTGCTAAAAATTTACCTGTGCTACTTAAGACAGGGTCACATATGGCAATTATGCAATTATATCTGAAATTACTGAAAGTATTTTTTTGTTTATAATGTTGTTTAAAATTACCATTTCTATGAATTTTAACTGGATAATTTAAAGAACAGAAACTAAAATTATATGGCTGAACCAATGCTGGTTCAAACGGTAAACTGGACTTTATTTACACAGTAGGTCTATCCACCTTTTTCTTCCCATGAGATGGGACATGGCCATTTGTAAATGTTATGGATCTGGCTTACGGTAATTTTGCTCTTGATATTGCAAATTGGTGTGTCTTACCATATTATTTCAATGTATTATCTTAATTACGAGCACACTGGTTTGTAGTGCCAACAGTTTTACCATTTACTGCACGCTGTTATTCTTCCCATTATTTCCCCATAGCGGATAATGAACTGGAAGTCTCACCCTAAGCTGGCGAATTAACCAACTGACGGCCGGTAACAGAAACCAGAGACGCTAAAGACGAATGCAAAGAGAAGAAAATACTGTAGCAAGCAGAGCAAACTCACTGTTAACGATGTGAATAATACAAGAAGAAAATTCTAAATAATGAACTGGGGCTGAGAGTTTACATGAATGCATTTCTGAGGGGAACTGACTATCTTCAGAAAAGTTTAAATGATATATTCTTCTCATCTTACCTCCATATAATCCAATGAAATGTAGTTCATTACACTTAAATCAAACCGCAATATGGACTAGTATCTGCAAATGTTACACCGCAAAAATGCCATTTAAATGTGAATCCTGCATGTTCTGCGTGTCTCTGTTTTAATGAATGGAGCGCGCGTGACGCCCGTGGTGCTTTCAGCGTCTGTCGTCTCACTAAATGAGGACATAAATACATGAACAATATCTGCTGAGAGTCACTTCATGAGCATTTGACCGTTTCGTTTTAGAAAAACTAGCTTTATATCATATATACACACAGAAATATAAAGGTAGACATGGCAACCCGTCAAAATAAAAGTCTGGTTTAACTTGAAGACATTGTGCCAGATATATAAATTACTACTATTACTACTACTACTAAAATGAAACAAACATTATTTTTTAGGGTATAATCACACAACATTTCTTCCATGTTTTAATTTTTATAATAAAAATAGTACGTTCTCCTTTGTTTGGCAAAAATAATAGTAATTAAAAGATAAATGAAATTAATGTTTTATGCCTTCATTTGATAACCAGAACATTTTAAATACACAACATAGAATTTCTGAAGGTACAATTTTTTTGAATAAATTTAAATCAATTTAAACAAATTAAGTATGCATTCAAATAATTAGACATGCTAAAACAGAATTTAATAACGATAAAACGTGGTGAGAAAAAGGGCCCTAAACATGTCACTTTTGTTAAACCCTAAATAAATTGATGTGAAATCACATATTTTTTATTTTTTTTATTAATTAGACATGCTCTTCGATTAATAAAATGTAATTTAACCATTAAAAAGGAGGTGAGAAAAACTAAAACAGGAAAAAACGGAATGTGAAAAAAAATAAAACGTATTTCATAGGGCCCTGCATCTACTGTTTTTGTTTCGTGCAGATGTTTTATGTAGCAAAATATCACAAAGCCAAGGTCAGACCATTCTGTTTTTGCCAATTTACATCAAAAGCTTCTCATGCTGTATGTATGTTTGTTTGGTTCATGATTAAAATGCTGTGCTTCTGCTAGTGTTTCTGATTTCTGATTAATATAAAGACACAGTCCGGGGGGAAAAAACATTTTAAAAGAAAAAAAAGGTGATAAATATTTTTGGTCAAAGATTTAATTTAGTTGATGGTTTCTGACTCATCAATATTCTGAATTTTTCTCTAGTCTGTTACTTCAACTTCTGACGCATATAAATTGCTACATGAAAGAGTGCAGGTAGATTTGTAGTAGTAGTTCCATCACCCCCGGCCTGGTCTAATACAGTTGCAGTAAGTCCTATGAGATACAGCACTCAGCCGGAATGATGGATGCAAGGCTGACTTTGGCAGAGCATGTGGATTAATGAAAAGCGCAATAAAAAACGGCCTAAACTGATCGGCACAACACAAGGTCGATGGCTCTTCTGAAACAGCCACACTCACTGTTGCTTCAGCAGAGCCGAACTCTGTTAAAACACAGTGACAACACAATAATCTATCGAACACGTGTCCGTACAGGGGGCTCGCTGCCTAGCGCTCCTGTTTTCGCCTCGCGTCGCCTTGACAAGGGCACGGACAAAAGGTCGTCTGCCTTTGTGCTCTCCGTCTGTCTAGTAGGCAGCAGGGGTTGGTTACTGGTTTCAGAAGAGCTCAATATAACTAATGGAGCATGGCTCAATATTTAATCTGTGTAATGTAGAGAATGGGAACATATATCTTGTCGCTAAGAAAAGAAATCGCTCAATCTCATTAGAGAATTAGGTAGAGAGGTTCAGCCCAATTACAAATTAATGCAATGGTTAATTTATGATATCAAAGTGGGTCCTAAGAGGCCACTTTGCTAAGTAAATCCTCAGTTGTAGGTTGCTTTCAGCTTTCAAGTTTCTTTGAAGGAGGACCCGCGTGCTTTCAGAGTTTGCATTTGTGTAATTGAACGCTGCGAGAAAAGGATGACAGCTGTTGTATTATTAACTTAACTGTAACCTAATTTAACACTTTTCTCTAGCAATTTCAATTACACATGCATCAAAAAATAACACATAAAAGCCATTTCAGATGAAATTCATTCAAGCAGTAAATTGCTTAGTTTCATTTTAAAACATTTGTAACATCTCAGGAAAAAATAACAGAAATTATATTAAATTAAATTCTTACAATGAATGAAATTGAATGTTTTGGTTGAAAAAAAGCTGTAATTGAAAATTATTTTCATAATGTTCTGCCAGAAATCATTAAATTAGTGTAGATGCTCTATAAATTAAATTAAATTAAATTGTAATACTTTACAATTAGATTTATTCACTAAGAATGAACAATATTTCTACAGCATTTATTAATCTTAGTTAATAAATTAGTCAAGATTTACTATTGCATTTTTTAAATTATTTTAAAAAGTTGCTTGTTAACATTAGTTAATGCACTATAAACTGACACAAACTAACAATGAACGACTGTATTTTTTTAAATAACTTAACTTTAATTAACTAAATTTCTTGAAATTACATTTATTTTAAGATATTTGAAATATAAT
Source organism: Labeo rohita (assembly GCF_022985175.1). Lineage (NCBI taxonomy): Eukaryota > Metazoa > Chordata > Actinopteri > Cypriniformes > Cyprinidae > Labeo > Labeo rohita. The sequence goes on from NC_066878.1 coordinate 16,033,108, forward strand.
ATAATATAATGGTCTGTCCGGAACTGTAATACCTTAGTATTTTTATGGGCTAAATTAAATTAAATTAAATTAAACTTTAAATAAATTAAATTATTGTTGATCCTACTCCCTATACTAAAACATTATGGAGTATAAAATATATATATATATATATATATATATATATATATATATATATATATTTTTTTTTTTTTTTTTGCTCACTAAATTTTGTCAAGTTATTTGAAATTATTGAAAATTGTTTTTATAATGTTATGTCTGAAATGATTAAACTTTAGTATTTTTATGGGCTAAATTACAGTGGATATGCTCTATAAATTAAATTAAATTAAATTAAATTAAATTAAATTAAATTAAATTAAATTAAATTAAATTAAATTAAATTGTTGACCCTATGCATTATACTAAAACATTACAGAGAATAGTAGTAAAATGTTTCAGTAAACCAGGGAATATAAAGATACTTGAAATTATTGAAAATTCTTTTAATAATGTATATAAAACTAGTATTTTATGGGCTAAATTACAGTGTAGATGCTCTATAAATTAACTTAAATTAACTTAAATTAAATTGTTATTGATCCTATTCATTATACTAAAACATTACGGAGAATAGTAGTAAAATGTTTCAGTAAACCAAGGAAGAGTGGAATTTTGTTTTTTGTTTTTTTGCACACTAATATTTTTATAATGTTCTGTCTAAATCTCAAATGAAATGAAATGAAATTAAGAATTATTGTTGATCCAATTTAGTATACTAAAACATTATGGAGAATAGTTGTAAAATGTTTCAGTAAACCACAGAAGATTGTTTTTTTTTGGTTTTGTTTTTTGTTTTGCATGCTAAATTTATTCAAATTACATTTATTTGAGGATATCTGAAATTACTGAAACTTAATTTTAAAATGTTCTGTCTGAAATTATAATACCATAATATAATTAATTTAGTATGGATTCAATTAAATTAAATTAAATATTAAATTAAATTAAATTATTGTTAATCCTATTCATTACCCTAAAACATTACAGAGAACAGTATTAAAATGTTTTGGTAAACCAGGGAGGACTAGGTTTTTTTTTTTCCCCACACTTAATTTCTTAAAATGATATTTATTAAGATATTTGAAATTATTTAAAATAATTTTTATAACGTTTTGTCTAAAATTATAACAACTGAGAATTGTTTAAGACCTAAATTACAGTACAGATGCTCCAGCAATTTAACAAATTAAATTCAATTATTAAGGAATTGTATATCCTATTCTTTCTGCTAAAACATTACGAAGAATAGTAGTAACATGTTTTGCTTTTTTTTTTGCACACTAATTATATGAAGATACTTAAAATAGTTGAAATTACATTTTTTTTTTTTTTTTGTTTTGTTTTGTTTTTTTATAATGTACTGTCTAAAAATACAACACCTTAGAATTTCATCTGAGCTAAATTATAGTGTGAATGCTCTAGCAATTAAAAAAATTAAATTAAACTAAATTAAAAGCCAGTAGACGTCTCAGATTCATTTTATTTAAATAAACATCTTTTTTAATCTTATAATCTCTACTGTAATCCAGCTCAGTGAAAACTCAGGGGTCAGTGGTGAGGGATAGATACGTGACACTCGGCCAGTCGTCTCAGGTAAAGTTAGCTGTCACAGAAAAAGGCAGTGCACATCTTCTATAGTGCATCAGGCGCTGCTCACGTGCACTCCTCACCTGACTCTACCTATATGTGCACTGACATAAGTGTTAGACATTCTGCAAAGCAGGCGGTTTCTAGTCTAACTGCAGCTAACCATCAAATTTCATTGATAAATTCCTGGTACAAATGAAGGTTATTCGTTAAAAAAAAAAAGAAGAAAAAAAATGAAATACTTATATTTCATATCAATATGGCAAAGATGTGCATGTATTTGTAATGCGCAGGGCCTCCGTCTGGTCTTCAGAGAGCCACATTTCACTGGTGAAGCATTCCCATGATTGATGTCCCTCAGAGACTTGCAGGCCCTAAATATTACAGAGAGCGCAACTGGCTCATGAATACACGCCGTTATAATTCAACAGTGTGAAAAGTAATAAAACTGCTCAGGCATTTATGCTTGCAGAGCCAGGGCTCTTAATGGCTTTTTGGGAGGGAAAAAAATTTGCATGCATATTACAAAACAGTGATGTTGTTTCATGTACAAGCACACATGGACAAAAACACCCATGTATGTTTCCATATACCGCCACAATTTTATGTTGCAATCTGATTTAATTTCTAAAACATCTGAACAACAAAAACAATGCATGCTTATTTGTACGCAGAGCACAAGCGTTTGCATTAAAGGGACAGTACACTCAAAAGTGACATTTTTGTCATAACTGATGTTGTTTCAAATCCATACTTCGCATTCAAGATATACATTTAATCTGTGCATGCATTTCCAAGTAACTGAACCCATGAGTTTGGTGTTGCAGGCACTTTTGCATTTACATCACGATTTGGTCAGTTACCAGGATACGAGGAGACTTTTGTGGAGTTTGGCACAAGCTGTCTGGGTAAATCGTCATCCAGTTCCATTGTATGCAAAAGAGCAGTTTCAGCTGTCAAACATTTCCTTTTGTGCTTTACAGAATTTTTTTTAATCATAATGGGGATAGAACAGCACCATTGTGTAAATAAAGTGCATAAAGAGTGATTTTTATTAGATTTTTAATTTTAGATGTGATTTATTGTTTAATTACCTTTAACTAACTATTCATTTTAGTTCATTCTTTATTTTCCCAGGACTGCAAATCACAATTTTAAAATTTAAAGAAAGAAAAGAAAGAAAGAAAGAACGAACGAAAGAAAAAAGAAAGAAAGAAGTGGAATAAATCAATGAATCTTTGATGCTACATTTCTCCAACCGTTAAGAGTGACAGTAAATAATGACAGAATTTTCATTTCTGTGGACTATTTTTTTAACACTGAGGTACAAGATCTAGTGAGTTGAAAAGGTCCACTTTCTATACCCTCCACCTCTTTTATCAGTGCAGCAGAGGTCCTCAGCCACCAGAATGTTTTATATTCAAGCTAGATTGTTTGGTTTTGTTTGTCACGGTTTCTCATTCCTCCGCTATGTCAGCAACACCTAATTGCCTTCACCTCAACAGCCACACTGAGGAAATCTCTACATGGCTGTTTGACATCTCTGTTGGATGGCTGTTCATCACCTGCGGTCTTGGCAAGACTGAATACCTAAATTTGAAGCTTCTTCCATCCCTGTTGAAGGTCAGTTTTTTTTCGTCTTCTTGTTTTGTCTGCCCGTGCATGCATCAAAATCCCTGCAGTCATACAGTGCAGAAATCACCTGATTGAGCAAGTCAAATTTAAGAATGATTCATAATTCATGCAGCCTTCTGCAGCTTTAGTCATTGTCGACGACATTACGGCAAATTACTCACTGCTTTGACTTTACCGCAACTCAACCTTTTATAATAATTCACTCCGGGGAACACACATGAAGATATTTTAAAGAATGTTAATGCTGTTCTTTTCCAATTAACAAATGGGGATGGATGATATTATGAAGCTCCAAAAATGGCAAAAAAAAAAAAACAATGAAGCGCCACAAAAGTAGTCCGTATGACTTATGTCAAGTCTTCTGATGTCAAACCTGGTGTGATGTGTCTCAATGCACAATTTTCCAGTATATGAACACACAATTAAGCTTTAAGAGTACACTCTAAAAATGCTGGGTTAAAAACAACCATATCTGGGTTATTTGGCAACCCAGCGCTGGGTAAATTTTGGACAGACCACATGCTGGGTTATTTTAACTCAGCTTATTGGGTTTTATATGTTAACCCATTTGCTGGGTTGTTTTCCGATATAGTGCTGGGTCAGTCAACCTATTGAAGGTTTTTCATTTTAAATAAAAAATGCACTTTACAATCGGATTATATATATTGGACAAGAACAGTTTATATTTTTTTATTCAATGTCAAGTCAGTCTTATACAATTATTATGTTATCAATTAGCAGAGTAGCCAATGGGAATCTGTGGGAAGAAAACAGCTAGCCTATCAGTAGGCTGTCCCAGTTTATTAACCAGTTAATATTCATGACTTATCTTACATTCATTTAAGTTTCAACCCACCAAATGCATAGCGTGACCACAGCTGCAACAATGGCACGCTAGATCAATAGTGCTCCTGTTGTAGTCAGTGGAGCGCACAGAAATTTTGTTACATATAACAGCAAAGTCGCGTCATGTTTCAACCCTGGTGATGCATTTGTTTGGCGGGAAGTGAAACTTCTATGGTGGTGCCAGCACGTTGTTCACTTTAAGTGTAGAATGCTACGTTTGTAGAAGCCTAGAGTTCCAAGCAGACGTTAACTGCGACATACATTTAAACAAAAAAAAGGAAACATCTGAGACTACAGACGTTTTTCCCATGTATACAGTAATAATTTGATTTGGAATATAATGTAATAAAAACCTTAAGTTCATTCAGGAAGATTCACAACAGTCAAAACAAAATGACCATTGACAAATGTGTCCAGTTTTAACCGGTTTGGCACAGACTACCCAACACTGGGTTACAGAAAAACTACCCAGCACCTGAGTAAAAAAATTCTAAAAATAACCCAATAAAATGACCCAACAAGGTGAACCCATTGTTTGTGTTAAAAAATAACTCAGCGTTTCTTAGAGTGCAGAAAAACTACTCAGCACCTGTATAAAATATACTAAAAATAACCCAATAAAAATGACCCAACAAGCTGAACCCAGAATTTTTTAGTGTGTAGAAAAACTGCCCAGCACATGGGTAATAAATACTAGAAATAACCCAATAAAATGACACAACAAGCTGAATCCAGCATTTGTGTTAAAAAATAACCCAGCATTTTTTTAGAGTGCAGAAAAACTACCTAGCACCTAGGTAAAAAAATACTAAAAATAAACCAATAAAATGACCCAACAAGCTGAATCCAGCATTTGTGTTAAAAAAAAAAAAAAATAACTCAGCAATTTTAGTGCAGAAAAACTACCCAGGACCTGGGTACAAATGTTAAAAACAACCCAATAAAATGACCCAACAAGCTGAACCCAGCATTTGTGTTAAAAAAATAACCCAGCAATTTTGGTGCTGAAAAACTACCAAGCACCTGGGTATAAATGTTAAAAACAACCCAATAAAATTACCCAACAAGCTGAACCCTGGAAAAACTACCCAGCATTTGTGTTAAAAAATAACCCAGTATTTTTTAGAGTGCAGAAAATCTACCCAGCACCTGGGTAAAAAATACTAAAAATAACCCAATAAAATGAGCCAACAAGCTGAATCCAGCATTTGTATTAAAAAAATTACACCGCAATTTCAGAGCAGAAAAACTACACAGCACCTAGGTAAAAAAATAAATACATAAAAATAACCCCTAAAAATGACCCAACAAGCTGAATCCAGCATTTGTGTTAAAAAAAAAAATAACCCAGCATTTTTTAGAGTGCATATAAACTACCAAGCACCTAGGTACAAATGTTAAAAACAACCCAACAAGCTGAACCCAGGATTTTTAGAGTGCAGAAAAACTACCCAGCACCTGGGTACAAAAAACAACCCAATAAAATGACCCAACAGGTTCAATCCAGCATTTGGGTTGAAAAAATAACCCAGCATTTTTAGAGTGTAGTTGTATGCATGTTTATGATACTTTTTGGAAAGGAGCAGCATAAACATTTTTCATAATATCTTATTTTATGTTCTACAGAATAAAAAAGCCCAGCAGGTTTGCAATTATATAAAGGTATGAAAATGACAACAAAAATGTCACAAAATTCCGTTCGCTAAACTGAAATCCTTTGCAACGCATTTGCACATGTGACTTTAAGAAAAAAAACACAACTAATCTTATTTCCCTTCACACTGACCACACACACTATTAACTAATAACACTGTCTCCGTTCTGCCAAAAACACTATGATCTTGTTGGCACTATGTACTTACTGGCAGTACAAGCTTATTGGCGCTCCTTGGCCTTATCTAAGTACTTGATTTATATATTTTGCTATTAACGCAAGTATTATCCAAACCCAAAATATCCACTTTGGTATAATAGCGTCAGCCATGAAAGTGATTTTGATTTTGCCCACAGCTGTCCAAAGCAATGCCTTAACCTTTGACAAGGTGGCAAAATCAGATTTTTCATTTGGTCAGAATGAAAACATAAATGGGCAGTTTGCAAAAAACTTGGACCTAATCCTTCACAAAATTAAACAGCACATTGGACCAAGTAAAATGTGTGTAAAATATGCATATATATAATTATAAGGATGAAATATTATTCTAAGTAAAACAAAGAGATGAAATATGGCTACAGCCATGAAACTCAAAACCCAGGCAATAAACTTGATTGCCAAAATGTATGAAAATCAATGCGAAACTGACATGTCCCTCTGTGATTAAATCCTTTGGACTAATCTGTCCATCCCACAAGAAATTAACAGTGATATTTCCCTATTGGACAAGCCACACATGGTTTCACTTCATAATAAGCCTGTCCGATTCATCCTGAATGAGTTATTTGTGTCTATTTGCAAGTTAAATTACATATTAATAAATGAATAAATCATTTCTACAGGGTTCCCGCACTTTTTGACAACTGGATTAGGCTTTAAAAAATCTTTTTTTACATAATACACATAAATGAATATTTAGTTCATTTAAGATGTTATTACTTAATTTTATATTCATTAATTGCTTATTAATTTAATAAGGCCTGAAAATCAGTTCACTAAAATGTTTTCTAAGAAAACCCTGAAAGAATATGAAAGAAGGAAAACGAAAGAAGTGGAATAAATCAAATAAATCTTTGATGCTACATTTCTGTGTCTGCAGAGTATTTTAAGAAACATCATGAAGACTGTGCAAAAATTTACAGGATTTCATTCCTCGTCAACAGCAGCTAAAAGGCGTCTTTTTTTGTTAATGCATTACTTAATGCAAAGAAATGCATTACAACGGATGTACGGATGCTGAATTGTATAAAATTCACCAGTAATATAACAGTTCTCTAATGCAAGGTCACAGGACTGAGTGCTTTCCAAGTGCTTTAACCATCAAGTCAAGTTCCTTCCCTCAAAAAATATGAGCAAAAACTGCCTTAAGTGCAAATTTGGTCACGCACTAATACCAGTACGAAGACGTTGTACAGAAAGCCTCCAAACTTAATCTATAAACTACATTGCTGTTGAGAAAGCACAAGCTCATAGTCAACACAGGTAATAGGCTATGAATCTCCTGTTATGCTCTAGTAGATTTCTGTAATGATTTTATGAAGATTAATAAACACTCAAAGTACTTTATTAGGAAAAACATCTATTCAATCCGGTCTATTCAACTAGCTAATAAACTACGAGCGGCTACTGTTAAACCAGGTCAGCGAGTCACTGACAGGATTTCATGGCATGATTCGATTAAGCCAGTGGGAAACGGAAAGGATGCAGTGCTATTAAAGATAATCCGATTGTAATTCTATGGTAATGGATATCATTTCAAGCGCAATGTGTTGAGCATTAGTCTGGAGGAGAGAACGTGTTAAAAACTTCCACCGATTCTTACGACAACACCAAAATAAAAATAAAAACAGTTACCTGGATTTCCCTGGCATGATATATGATAATCAACCCAAGAAGAATGATTGTAGAAAGGCTTATCAGGCATTTTAGGGCTAAAGAATACAGTGACTCCTGAAACACAAAAGAAGAAAAGGACAAATTCAACTCATTTGGATTAGTCGGTTTAAACACAGACTACAATTGCATATTGATTTAACCTGTAAAACATCACTGCAACACATACTATGTTTTATTTTAACAATTACCAGACTTTAATAAGTTACACCTTCCTGAAAATACCACAACCATTTCACGTGGCAACCTATTTTAATGCATTTTCAACATGCTGTATTGACAAAACAACACACTACAATTGATTTTCCAGATTTTACTCTTTGAGGGGAGACACGTTCCTCGGATTGCACTATTAAACTCATTCTGATGCAGATAAATAGCTGTTTTTGTTCACAGATCAACCATCTAACATAATTTTACAGTAAATCGAGAAAATATGAATGCTGCCATTCGGAAACTGTGGCAAATTGAATTGCGGTAATGCATATCCTCTTTGGGACTTTTATAGATAGAGGAATTAACTACATTACTGGGATTATTTAATTATTTTTAAAGTACTTATAGTAATAAAACCGCGTTTATACATAAATAAGACAATTATGGGTTATTTTTTCCAGTAATACTCTAGAAAGTCCAAGACGAAGAGTGCACAGTTGAGTCTAAAAGTGATGACAAGTAATAATTTTTAACTCAATCCGAGTTTCTAAGAGTTTTAACTTGATTAAGGCACAACAGCTCATTTTGGTAATCTGATTGGTCGAGGTCCCAATAGTGCTGCTATTTAGTAGAAAGTCACCGTTTGCCTGTGTTTGCGTCATTCCGGTGTTTTCTTTTGTATTAATTAATTGCGTTTATTGAGCTGCTTAAATCACAGCAGTGCTGATGTACCAAAGGACAGCACTCCTGCTTGAATGTGTCATTCATGAAAGACCATGCATTTTAAGTTTAAGGTTTTTTTGGTTACGTTGGAACAGTTTTACGCAGCTAAACGATTCCATAGAGGAAAAGTGACGAAGCAAAGCGTCTTCCAGCAAACGTGACCTTGTCACAGTTCTTCATTCATCCATCCGCACCGCGCACTTTCCAAACTTGTAGTTTCTGCCCGTCTTTCTCTCTGTCGCTCGCCAGCCAGCAGGCAGACCGGACTTAATGAATTCTGACCTAGATGGGGGGACCTGCAGGATTTGGGGACTATTAAGTTACGCACCTTTCCGTAGGCTCCCCACGAGAGTTCAGTTTCAATGACCATCACCACGATGCCAAACATCCCAAAGATGAGCGCGTAGTCGCTCAGACGTTTTCTTTTCTCAAACAAGGCCCTCCTGTGCCCAAGCTTCTGTCCAATGTTCTGGTTCTTCTTTTTGCCCGATTTGCTGCCGCTGTGGCTACATCCACCCCCTCCGCCGCCGCCGCCGCCGCCGCCTCCTCCTCCCCCGTCCCCCGCCGAGTAAGGCATGAGGGTGGTGGAGTTGTTCTCCGGCTTGGAGGCGAGCGTGTCGGACGCGTCCGCCGCAGAGACGGGCTGCAGTGGCTGGGACTCCGAATCAAACTCGTGCAGGTTTCTGCGGGACGAGCTCAAGTTGCTGAGCGGCCGCATCACCCCGCCGTTGTATCTGCAGCTGCTCATGGCTATTTGGGTGTAAGAGTTACTCTCTCTGTGGCTGCTGGCCGGACTGCCCCGAATTTGCTGCCGGTTGTGATCGCGATGAGGAGGATGATGATGGTGGTGATGATGTCTGGATGAACTACCATGACTAGAGGGCGTGAACTCGCTGTACTGAGCGCCTTGCCTGGTTGAAGATGAGACGGACGGTGTCCTTAAAGTTCCCAGCGGCGTCCCGTGCAAAGGCTGGCTTTTTCTGGCATCCTCGCAGGTGGAGGAGTTGTTGCAGGTGCAGTGCCTGATGGAGCGCTCTTCCTCCCGTCCGCAGTAGTGCTGGTACTTATAGTGCTGCTGCTGCTGCTGCTGCTCTGGATAGAAATCGTTCTGCAACTGCAATGGGGTTTCCATCTCAGAGCTGCTGTTTAAAGCAGAGCCCCGTGCATGCACCCAGCCGAGGGGGCGTTGTGATGAGTAACGGAGGATAAAAGCTGCCGCGAGGTTGGACCCACCTCGGCTTCTGTAGAAGTGCGAGCGCGCTTCCGATTGGCCCAGCGACCCAAAACAACTGGGCTGACGTCAGGCGAGGAAGGTGGCAACATGCGGTTCAAATGTGCAGGCATTCACAACTCACTGCTCTTGACTGTTTACTCCACATCGTATAGGTGTATTATTTATGGTTGCTATATGAATGCATGCTTCATAATGCACTTAATATAGATATCTTTTTAAATTGCAAATATATTTTTAAAAGGGGTTTGTCCAAAAATTAAACATGTTGATCAGGGTTGGGGTCAATTCAGGAATGAACTCAACAATTCCAATTCAAAGAAGGAAATGGAATTGAACAACAATTACAGGAAACAGTTGGAATTGAATTGGAATTACAGGAAGTGGAATTCAATTCAGGGAAATTCCACTGAATTCCGTTTATTGCTGTTTCTGAGCATTCCTTTGTGATTGCATTTAGAGACATACATTTGAACTTTATTTATGATGCTTTACAAATACCAAGTAATGTATGAAATAGAGTTGATCAAATGCAAGTAAATAAAAATGAGAACTGTACATTATGAATTAATAATTGAATGACAGTGGTGATAAGTTTCTGGATGTACTATACATTCAATATATGATCACCACATAATATATGTCTCAACTCACAAAAAAATGAGTCATGTTCATTCATGTATTTCATTCACTTTTTATTGCATCGAATTATCATCATTTCCTGAAATTTGGCATCGCTAAGATTGCGTCCCTCAGGGCTAAATATCTCAAGTGGAATTTAGTGGAATTTATTTGATTTCAATTCTGTTTCCTGACATTCCAATTCAATTCCAATTCCATTTCCTGTCAGCTGCATGCAATTCCAATTCCATTCCAGGAAGTGAATTGGAATTTACCATTCATTCTCAATTCAATTCATGAATGGCCCCAACCCTGATGTTGATGCACTATCAAAATCTGTCATCAAAAAATAATAATAAAAATCACTGAGCTGATCTGACATGTGCATACCTTATTTTCTGTTCTTTACTATTCTGTTATTCTACTTGCACAATTTATATAGTTAAATTGGTGCATGATTAGCTTCATTAATTCAGTACTATGAACTACATAGTACAAAAGCAGGGATGCAAAACGATTATTCGCGATTAATCACATTCAAAATAAAAGTTAATGTTTATATGTGTGTGTGTATTGTGTTTATTATGCTATAATGTGTATATAAACACACACACACATATATGTATATTTTAAAAATATATATTTCTATGTCTATATATTTGTGACCCTGGACCACAAAACCAGTTGTAAGGGTCAATTATGTATGGTTTGTTAGGATAGGACAATATTTGGATGATATAAATCTATTTGAAAATCTGGAATCTGAGGGTGCCAAAAAATCTAAATATTGAGAAATTCGCCTTTAAAGTTGTCCAAATGAAGTTCTTAGCAATGCATATTACTAATCAAAAATTAACTTTTGATATATTTACGGTAGGGAATTTACTAAATATCTTCATGGAACATGATCGTTACTTAATATCCCAGTGATTTTTGGCATAAACGAAAAATGTATCATTTTGACCCATAAAATGTATTGTTGGCTATTGCTACAAACATACCCATGCTACTTGCGACTGGTTTTGTGGTCCTGGGTCACATTTATATATAAATCTAACATATTTTCCTTAATATATACATGTATGTATGTGTATTTATATGTACACAAACTTTTATTTTGAATGTGATAAATCGCGATTAATTGTTTTGCAGCCCTAATATAGTCTGAATGAAACAGTCAACGAGTCAGTCTTATTCGTAAGAAGATAAAGCGGAAGAAGAATTATAAATGTGTTAAAATAAATGGCCATACACAATTAAATTATGCAAAACTGATTGAAACTCAATTCATTCATTTTGGTTTTCTTCTTTTTCTTTAACACAGAAGTAAGCCTATGGGTGAGACTTCCGGTTTATTAGCTCCTATATGGAAATAATGAGAAGAATAACAACGCAGTAAACGATAAAACTGTTTACACTACCAACCAGTGTGCTCGTAATTTAGATAATACATTAAAACGATATGGTAAGACACACCAATTTGCAATATTAAATTGAAAAACAAGCTGTTTTGTACAGCCAAAAGCTAGGGCGCTGGTGAGACCGGAAGTCACAGCCATAAAATTCACAAATGGCCACGGCCACTCTTACAGGAGAAAAAAGGTGGGTAGCTTGATATAAGTAATGAACAAACCTTTTGTTTTTTTACTTGTTATATTCTATTGTTCTATTCTATTTACTCTTTTTATTATCTGTGTTTTTTTTATTATCCTGTCGCTGTCATTCTGTTGCACTGTGGAAGCTTTTGTCACGAAAACAAATTCCTCGTATGTGTAAACATACCTGGCAATAAAGCTCATTCTGATTTGTGGAGAAAATGCTTAAACACTATAATGCTTAAACAATAATACACGAAATACCTCCACTTGTTGTGATGTTACCTGCATAAAGTACCGAACGCATTTGAATGGATTGTTTTAGTGAGCCGATTCAAAAGATCCGATTCAGTGGGATGAATCAAAATCGCCACTAGTCACAGTACACGTGCACCTGACAATAAAGCCAGGTTTACTCGCGAGATGAACTGGCTGAGTTTAAACAATAGCACACCACAAAATGAAGGGAGGCAGATAAGTTCATTTCTACACTTTCCTGACACAAAGTAATTGTAATTTATTAAACAGCGCGTTCATTTTCAATGAACAGCCTACCATTTACATTGCTGCATGATATATGCAATATGATTACACCATTCGTCTGCAGATGCAATTATGATTAGACCGTTTCTACCTTTATTCTTAAGTAAAGGCATCATTTGAAGACTAGCACGTGTGAAACAGTCGCTGCAGTATTACTGCAGTCGCAGCACGTCACCTCGCAGCGTCAGCAGCATCTGAAAACCCTTTGTTATTGTTGTCTCGCCTCTTGCCAACTTGCATCCTTATGAAGCAAGATCAAGCGCTCCGGTGCACAGGAATGTTGTCAGTCAAATAACCAAGCGCTCACAGTCGGGCATCTCATTACATCACGGAGCCAGAGTTTGAATGAAAGGGAAATGACTGGATTTATGCGTTACTATTCGGAAACTAGACAGATTTACTTGAAAACAGGACAGGCTGCATTCAAAGACATGTGATGGCTTTATACTGCTGCATTTTAAGTGGGAAAGTAGCTTCTTATATATTTTGGTCAGTTTATTTGTGTTCATTTAAATCCTGTGTTTTCATGTAAATATAAATAAATTAATTTTGGGTTACCTATTTGTCCTATTTCACTGTATATATACACTGTATGTGATAAATATGTAACCCTGAAACACAAAACCAGTCATAAGTACCATGGTATATTGTAGCAATAGCTAAACATATATATGGGTCAAAATGATTTTTCTATTATGCCAAAACTCATTAGGATATTAAGTAAAGATCATGTTCCATGAGGATGTTTTGTACATTTCCTAACGTAAATGTATCAAAACTTAATTTTTGATTTGTAATATGCATTGCTAAGAACTTCATTTGGACAACTTTAAAGGCGATTTTCTCAATATTTAGATTTTTTTGCACCCACAGATTCCAGATTTTAGTTGCATCTCGGCCAGATATTGTCCTAACCAGCTTTCGGATAAATTTATAAATCTCAATGTCAAAAAACTGACCCTTATGACTAGTTTTGTGGTCCAGGGTCACATATTATTATATTATTGTATTTTTACATTGTATATTGTGAAATGTTATTATAACATAATGTTATTAACAGTAATATTGTGAAATATTTCTGCACTTTAAAAAAATTATTTTAAAGTGTAATTTATTCCTGTCATGACAAAGCTGAATTTTCAGCATCATTACTCCAGTCTTCCATGTCACTGATCTTTCAGAAATCATTCAAATTATAATAAATCATTCTTATTATTAATGCTTCTTCTTATTATCAGTGTTAAAACAGTTTTAATATTTCGTGGAAACATTTTTTTCAGGTTCAATAATGAATATAAAGCATTTATTTGATTTATAGATTCTTTTGTAACATCATAGACGTTTTACTGTTATTTTTGATCAGTTTAATACACATTTGCTTAATAAAAGCACGCATTTCTAATAAAAAAGAAACATATACACGCATACCCCCAACATCTGAATGGACGTAAATCATGGTTTCTGCATTTTTTTTTCATTTCCTATTTGCACTACTATTTATCATTAACTATAGATATTTTTTGACTGTAACTTTATGTATTGTCATATTGTATTGTAAATATATCTCTTACATGTTGCACTGAGTAGTGAGATGCTCTTAATCTCATCGTACGTGTATATAATGTACATTGTATATGTGTACAGTGACAATAAAAGGCATTCATTCATTCATAAGTAACACAACTGTTCAACAATGATGATAATAATAAATGTTTCTTAAGCATAAAATCAACATAGAGTTATTTCTGAAGAATCATGTGAGACTGAAGACAGGAGTCGTGATCCTGAAAATTCAGATTTGCATCACTGGAATAAATGACGTTATAATGAATAATGTAGAACAACAAAACTGTAATGTACCAAAGTTCATGCTCTCACTCGGTCCCCTGTGACTACACGTGCGTACCTTCACGGCCACCGTACTTACAGATGTTACAACCGGTTAGCGTGATTACAGTCTTCATTCATTAAATACATTAGGTACAAGGGTACAACACACAATCGGTGAAATATCCCAAAGACTCGTAACGTGCAGAGAAATGGTCCGAGTTAAACAGGGTTACCTGGTCATTACCGGTGGCCGAAACCAACGCGAGGCTGTTTATTGACAAAGCAATAATTTATTAGCTCGCCGCGGAGCGAATTCTTTGTTAGAGAGAAATGCTATTCTGGTTCAAAAATCAGCTCATTACAGTCGATAGATAGCAGATTCAGGGAAGGAAGAGTCAGATGTCGCTGACTGTATCGATTGAAATGCATGACATGAAGTGTGAAGCTGGATTGAGCTGTTGTTAACGCAAAAGAGTGAACAATGAGGAGAAAGAAAGGAGCAGCATCCTCAAATCATGTGGATCCCTCGGGTAGGCTGTGATGAGTTTGACAGTATGAACTTGAGATGAGACCCTGTTCTTAAAATCGATTTAATAATGTGTTATTTAATGTTTTAAGTGGCCATCCCACAACGGTTACCCATCCATCATAACAAACCGGTGCCAAGTATGCAAAAATATTACAAAAGCTTATTATATTTGTACTGATTTGTATGTATAATCTATTCATGTTTGTCCTTTTTGTCTTTATTTACAGTAAAATAAAAGCTCACTTCTAAAAATCTGACGGTCACCATCTCGAATTCTGAGGAATATCAGTGATGTGCTGTCAATGCAAACAGTGTAATAAGCCTCTCAAGGGCATGCGTTGTGTTTTTGCCTGACGGCCTCCTCTGCTTTATTGCTTTATTCCAGCAGAGTCAGACACTATCATTCCGGAGACTCCTGAAACCAAACGTCCATCAGGATCATCCCTCTCCATTGCCCTTTCTGACTCTGACTCTGATATTGAGATATCAGGCAGTTCCTTGATGCCAGTCAGGTCAGTAATCAACTTCAGTATTTGTGCTTGAGCCAGAGGCACTGGGAATATAAATGACATAATTTAAAGTGCTCACACACTGTAAAAATATATGTGATTTTTTACAGAAAATGCTACAGTAAAATCAATTTATTGGTTAACTGTAGATCTATGTTTTAACTTTGCATTGAATGTAATTGTACTATACAATTGTACGTTTTTGAAAGGAAAAATATAATTTACAGTGAAAAACAGTGAATCCCTGTGTCACATGAACATATTTTAGCAACAAAATTTTATCTTCAAGTAGTAAGTAATGTATATAGGCGGTTTTGTGTTACATTTTCTGTTATTTATTTAATGTTTATGGCATTATTTTAGTGTTGTGTGTTTTCCTGATGCATTTGTCCTTCACTCTCTGTATGTTGCAACAGTAAATGAACATTTTCAGAAGTCCCTGCCTGACACATCACATATGTTTTAATTTTATATACCTCATTTAACCTCATTTTTGTTATTAGTAATGTACATTACTTTCTATATATTGTAGTGCTGTCCATATTTTATCCACAGGCAATTTAGGATATACTTAAGATGATTCATTGTGTGGCTTTCTATTGAACCACATGCATTATTAAAGTGGTTATCAGTACATTTTAAGGTAAAATGCAGATTTTGGTGTATTAACATTATATCACGTAAGTTATAAAATATACAGGAACCGTTATGCCATTCTGTAATACATTAAACACTGTCACCGAAACACTTTAAACAGTGAATTTCTGGCAACCACAGCTTTTTAAACCACATTTTGTAATGTATATTTTAGATTTTTTGGTATCTTGTAAATTTAACAGTGCATGCTTGCATTGTACAGGTTTTTTAGTATTGTAAACTGACACTCTAGCTGACTAATCAATAATGTTGTTGACTATTTTCATTACCAGTTATTATCGATTTGCTCAAATATTTGCAGTACTACAAAATTATGCAATGCAGAGTCCAAAAAGTGTGTGTGTATATACACAGTGGAGATCAAAATTAGAGAACAACCAATAATTTCCTGAAATTTCAAGGTCACTGCTTAGTCCTGTATTTGAGTATTTGGGCAGTTTTTTAAACATTCATAAATGAATTGTACAAACCCAATTCCAGAAAAGTTGGAACGTTTCGTGAAATGCCATAAAATCAAGAATATGTTGTCTGTTCTTTCTTTTTAACCTTTATTTAATTGACTGAAGTACAAAGAAAAAAAATGTGCAGGCATGCCTGTCTAGTACATTCAGTCTGTGTCTATGAAACCACACTGTCGTACATGCAGAATGAGACCTGGCATTGTCTTAATGTAACCATGGACTTTCTATGAAAGACATCATCTTGATGGCAGTATAGTGCCTGTACAATCCCAATACATGCCTCCATTTCAATGGTACCTTTGCACATATTCCAGTCACCAATGCCTTTTGCTCTGCTGCACCCCCATACCTTGACAGTCATTTGCATTTGCATCTTTCACTGATAAAAGCCTGGATGGTCCCTTTGGGCTTTGGTACTGAGAACTCAACATCCATTTTTCCCAGAAACAAGCTGAAACGTAGACTCTGATCTAAAGTGACTGAAACCCTGCGACAGGAGGTTGTCCAGATGAAAGCCAAAGGGACGACTCTTTCAGCCACTGCAAGAGAAGTTGGTCATTCCAATTTTCTCCATTTCTCCAATATCGCAGGTTTACACTGACACTAATTCATTCAAGTCTAGGGTTGCAAAGGGGAATTTTTTTTCAAAAATTCCGGATAGGTTCTAAAAAATTCTGGAAAGTTTCCAAAACTTCTGAAATGTTTCTGAAATTTATTGGAAATTTTCCCCTTTTTGCAACCCTATTCAAGTCCACCAAAAAGTAGGTTGTCCACAAAAGACAAAGCACGAGAAGACAGTGTAATGCAGAGACTCTTAATGGGGAATGGGTTCAACACTGCAGCTGGAATTGCTTGCCAGTTCAGTGTCAAACAAGGTAAGGATCTGTCTCAGAGAAGTCAGACTGAAAATACACTCTGCAGTGACCAAGCCTCTCATCAGCAGAAAGTATCAAAAGTCTAAGCTCACCTGAGGAGCATGTTGTGTGGAGACGGGAGAACTGGTACAAAATTCACTTTAGTGATGAGAGCAAGTTTAATTTAACTGTGTCTGATGGGAAACATTTTGTTTGACTGAAGCACACTTGCGTGAAGAAGTCAGTGAAAGGTGGAGGAGGAAGTGTCATGATTTGAGGGATGTTTTCTGCAGCAGGAGTTTGGGCCCCTTATACTGAGACAGTGTCGGTTTAAAGTTGTGAACCATACATTTTTGCATAAATATAACACAAATCATCATCAGATTTTCACACAGTTGACAAAGAGAACCCAATGAAACAAATGAGACAAAAACTATACTTTGTCATCTATTTACTGAGAAGCACGATCCAGTGTTAAATATTTGCGAGTTGCAAAATTATGCTTTCAGTGTCTAGTTTGACCCCTTTGTGAAGCAATAACCACAGTATTTTGTAACCACTGATCAGTCCTGCACAACAGCTTGTAGGAATTTTAACCTATTCTTCAGTACAGAAACACTTGAACCCTGTAATATTGGTGAGTTTCCTCCTATGAACTGCTTGCTTCAGGTCCTTCAAAAGCATTTCAATTGGATTAAGGTCCGGTCTTTGACCCAGGCGTTCCAAAGCATTAACCTAACCATTTTTTGGTAAAATGACTTGTGTGCTTGTGGTCATTGTCTTGCTGCATGACCCACTTTCTTCTAAGATTCAGTTTTTGGGCAGATGTCCTAACATTTTCCTTTAGAATTTGCTGGTATAATTTAGAATTCATTGTTCCATCAATGATGGCAAGCCATTCTGGCCAAGATGCAGCAAAGCAGGCCCAAACCATGATATTACCACCACCATGTTGACCCTCTTGTTCACATGATCTTTAGAAAACTGCAGACAGCAGTGGCTTTCTCCTTGCAGCCCTGCCATTCATACCATGGTTGTTCAGTGTTCTCTTGATGGACTTATGAACATTAATATTAACCAATGTGAGAAAGGCCTTTATGTGCTTAAAAGTTACCCTGAGGTCCTTTGCAACCTTGCAGACTACTGCAAGTCTTGCTTTGGAGTGATCTTTGTTGGTCGGCCACTCCTAGGGAGGGTAATCGTGGTCTTGAATTTTTTCCATTTGTGAACAATCTGTCTGCCTGTGGATTTGTGGACTCCAAACTCTTCAGAGAAGGTTTTGTAACCTTTTCTAGCTGGATGAGCAACAACAACTCTTTTCTGAGGTTCTCAGAGATCTGCTTTGTTCACGCCATGTTAACTATATATTTTCATCTCATTTGTTTGATTGGGTTCTCTTTGTCAAATTATGGCTAAGAAACCCACTACAGTTACTGAACTATGGAAGAAGAGTGGACCAAGGTCACCGCAAGGTCACTCATTCAAAGCAAGGGCCTCTACACTTCGCTGTAACCCTCCAAGATTTTAGTTGTAAAATTCATTTTGGCTACAGTGGTTACTCTTCTTTAATTTTTGATCACTGTGTTTTCCACAAAGTAAAGGTTTTTGATGAAATACCTTGGATATTTTGTCAAACATGTTAGTAGAACAGTGGTATACCTACAGCTAATATTCCTTAAATCTTGAGCGAAAAAGATTAACAATACTTCAGAAAAAATCAAGTATTTGGTAATTGTTCTCTAATTTTGATCTCCACTGTGACGTGAGACGTGACGTTATAATCACTAATGAAAACGTATCAGTTTTAACAAATAGTTCCAGCTCTACAAAGTTGTACAATGTCATGTTTTACACTTTGATATCAAGGCAAGAAGAGCCTAAGAAAAAAGTGCTGTCGTCTGAGGATGTGATATCACTGTCTGATGAGGACGAAGTAACTGTGGTGAAGATTGAGAGAAGGCCAAAGCACAGCAGAACAGCAAGATCTACCTCACAAGCTCGACAGAAAGGATCACGCATGGTAAAAACAAGTGCTTTCTACACCCACTGTGACATTTTTGGCTGCATTCCAGCCATCGTTCAGGCTTCATGTCAATAATCATCTCATTGACGTTTTAGGTGACCAATAGCGCGCGTCCCTCGCCCCTGAAGACGTCTGGGATGGCAGGTACAGATAAGTAGAGTCGCTCCATCAATCTGAACAGCTCCCATGATAAAAGCTCATTGATCGCTTGAATGGTTTCAGTATTGCTGAATCCAGCTGAGTTTGAGGTGAAGATGCATTTGCTGCATTGATTCATGTGTCGCTGAGCCCTGTTGACGTGCTCTCCTTTTCAGCGTCTGATTCGGTCCACGAAAGGAGACAGCGGCAGATGTCTGGTGCTTCCCAGGAGAGCGACAGCTTCCATCGCAGCAGTAAGAGGCGGGCTTCTGCGGTGAGCTCAGACCCAGTCATTGGATTAACATAGGACGCTCCGTCTCTGATTCTCTCAATACTGACAGCAAGGCATTTTATGCCACTGCAAATCCACTGAGGCTAAATTGAAAAGAGTGTCCCGATCAAGGACACTAACAGTATGTCTTTCTACCTGGGATATCAAGTGCCAGGTTACCAGTTAATCCCTTTTCGAGATGATTTATTGGGCTATTTGTCATTTGTCATTGGCGAGAGTGTGTGCGTCCACACTATAGTGCTGCAGTGATGACGTATTTTTGAAGGCCAACCCACAAGTTAGTATTACTTTGGTTCCCTCCACAAAAACCCAACAAGATTTTTCTTTTGGCTTTTGCATTATTACAGAAAATAAGCTTTTTGATCAATGAAAGTTTGATTCTTACACATTTTATTAAGCCAACTTACTGAATTGCTATTCAAAGACAAAATTTGGACTGTATCTCCTAGAGTTTTTAAGCTACAACCACCAAACTTGGATCAGACCTTCAGACATTTCTAAAGTTAGTTTCTGTATCTTTTCTAATTGATCTGGCTTACAGTATTCAAAATACAGACTATCAAATCCATCAAAAATCCCATAGACTTTCATTGAAGGGGGTGAAAATTTTTGCACAGTAAGACTTAAGGTCCTAAGGAGTCTGACTGCGTTTTTTCCATATTTGTCAATATTCATCACACGCAGAACCTCAAGGTGTCAAAACACCGTGATGTGAAAACACATCCCGAATTTTTTTTTTTTTATGACAGATGAAATTTTCGGAGGGAGTGTGTAAACATGATTGACACCACGTAAGGTTGTATTTATTTTTTAACGTGCAAACATTTTTGGACTAGAATTGCAGACTCTGTGTGCAAGGACCATTATGAGGAGTGTTTAAACTGTCTATCACTAGCAAAGCTTAATTAATGTCCTAGACAACAAGCTAAATCATTTTAGTAACATACTAAAACATGTTAGCTGGTAACCATGCTAACAACATCATGTTAAAATCATGTTAAAAAACATACTAGCAACATTCCAATGATGCTAGAAACATGCTATCAACATGGTGATCATGTTTAAAACATGCTTGCAACGTGTTAATCATGCTTGAACATGCTAACAACTACACATGCTAACAATGCTACACAGGCTAGAAACATGATAATCATGCTACTAACATGCTAATCATGCTAAAACATGCTAACAAGAAAAGCTAACAGCATGTTAATAATGCTATAACATACTAACAACATCCTGAAACATGCTAATCATGCTAAAACATGCTAAAAACATACTAACAACATAGATCACACTAAAATATGTTAACAAAATGTTAACAGTATGCTAATAATGTTAGAAACATACTACCAACATGTTAACATGCTCATGTTAGAAACACACTAGCAAAATGTTAACATGTTAACAACATGCTAATCATGTTAGAAACATACTAGCAACATGTTAAGATGCTAAGCATGCTAGAAACATGCAATCAACATGGTAATCATGTTTAAAACATGCTAATAACATGTTTATGCTAAAACACACTAACAACATGTTAAACAGGCTAGAAACCCGTTAATCTTGCTACTAAAATGCTGATCATGATATTAACATGCTAACAACATGTTAGTAAGATGTTAATCATGATAGAAACATGTTATCAACATGGTAATCATGCTTAAAACATGCTAGCAGCATGTTAATTATGCTAAAACACGTTAACGTAATGTTAAACAGGCTAGAAACATGCTACCAACATGTTGATCATGTTGAAACATGCTAACAACATGTAAGATGTTAATCATAATAGCAACATGCTAACAACAAGCTAATCATGCTAGAAACATGCTAACAACATAAATCATGTTAAAAACAAGCTAACAACATTAATCATGTTAAAAACATGCTAGCAAAATAGTAAAAATATGCAAATAATGTTAGAAACATACTAGCAACATGTTACAAACTTGCTAATCATGCTAGTGACATGCTAACAGCATGCAAATCATGTTAAAACATGCTAACAACAAGCAAATCACATTAAAACATACTAGCAATATGTTAATAATGCTAACTGTATGTTAATCATGGTAACATGTTCATCATGCTAAAAACGTGAACATGTTAGTAAGATGTTAATCCTGCTAGAAACATTTTAATCATGTTAACAAAATGTTAACAACACATGCTATAAACATACCTTTAGTTTGCTAACAACATTCTAATTATGCTAGAAACATATTAGCAACATGCTAATCATACTAGAAACGTGGTAGCAACATGTTAACAACGTTAATCATGTTAATAAAATGCTAACAACATGGTAATAATGCTATAAACATACCA
This sequence comes from Labeo rohita, assembly GCF_022985175.1. Classification (NCBI taxonomy): domain Eukaryota; kingdom Metazoa; phylum Chordata; class Actinopteri; order Cypriniformes; family Cyprinidae; genus Labeo; species Labeo rohita. The sequence goes on from NC_066878.1 coordinate 16,055,261, forward strand.
TTAACATGCCAATGACATTATAATTATGCTAGAAGCATGCTAGCAACAGGCTAATCATGCTAAAAACATGCTAACAAAATGCCAACATGGTAATAATGTTAAAAATATGCTAGTAACATGTTAACAACATGCAAATAATGTTAGAAACATACTAGCAACATGTTAAAAACTTGCTAATCATGCTAACGACATGCTAACAGCATGCAAATCATGTTAAAAATGCTAACAAGCAAATCACATTAAAACATGCTAGCAATATGTTAATAATGCTAACCGTATGTTAATCATGGTAACATGTTAATCATGCTAAAAACATGTTAACATGTTAGTAAGATGTTAATCATGCTAAAAACATGTTAACATGTTAGTAAGATGTTAATCCTGCTAAAAACATGTTAATCATGTTAACAAAATGTTAACAACACTCTAATAATGCTATAAACACCTTCAGTTTGCTAACAACATTCTAATTATGCTAGAAACATATTAGCAACATGCTAATCATACTAGAAACATGGTAGCAACATGTTAACAACGTTAATTATGTTAACAAAATGCTAACAACACAGTAATAATGCTATAAACATACCATCAATATGCCAATGACATTCTAATTATGCTAGAAACATACTAGCAACATGCTAATCATGCTAGAAACATGGTAGCAACATGGTAACAATGGTAATCACGCTGAAAATATACTAGTAATATGTTAATAACATGTTAATGATGTTAAAAATATATTAGTAACATGTTATCAACATGCTAATAATGTTAGATATATGCTAATAACATGCTAACAACATGTTAATCAAGCTAGCAACATAATAACAACATGCTCGCCATGTTTAAAACATGCTAGCCACATGCCAATCATGTTAACAACATGGTAACAACATGTTAAAACCTACTAGCAACATGCTAATTATGCTATAAACATGCTAACGACGTGTTTAATCACTTTGGAAATGTGTTAAATCATATTAGCAGCATGCTATCTACATCTATCTAATATCTCTATCAAATTTTTCAAATTTCAAGCCTTTACAACTGCTTCAAAGTTTCAGACTATGCTTGTTCTTAATATTTACTCATATAGTTTATCATGTTGATCTTCGCAAATGAACACATTTGGATTCTGAAGCCTAAATACAATCGCTAGAAGTAAAAAGCTAAACATAAGCTATAAACCAGCTACACCCTGGTGAGAAAAACAGCATATCCTGGTAGGTATGTTTTGATGCAGGTTTAAGCTGGCCCTTAGCTGGTTTATGCTGGTCCTTTGCTAGTTTATGCTGGTCTTTTGTTGGTTTATGCTGGTCCTTGACCAGCAACATGACCAGCTGAGGACCAGCATAAACCAGCAAAGGATTAGCTTAAACCTGCATCAAAACATACCTACCAGGATATGCTGTTTTTTTCACCAGGGCACCAAGGTCATATGACTTCAACGTCACCACCAAGCTACTGTCAACTCCTTCAGTTTTTATTGAAAAACATTTCCCTGCAAGACTGAGTCAGAATAGTTTTTAAGAGTGCAATTACAAACACAATGAGGCTGTTAAAAAGACTAGAAAATTCAGCGACTAGCTTTCCCGTTCGGCATGGTGACGACAAACTCTGTAGTCCCAATTAGCCACTTGTCAGCAACCGCCTTTTACAAGACAAGTAAATGCTTTAAAAATGTCTGATTAATTTCTGATTAATTATATGTCGTAGAATAAAACATGAAAACATCTTGAGCTTGTGTTAATCACAGACCTTATTTCAGGCATTTAACCAAAAACCTTTTCAGAAAACCCATTAACTTCAGGACGATGACTTCCAGGTTTCGACCTGCAAAAATACATCATCTCCGCAGCACTGGGACGTAAGTCACATTGGTGTTTTGTGTCTGATTAGGAAGATGATTCAGAGGAAGATGGGACTGAGCCGAGATCTAAAGATCAGGAACGTATGCTGAGAAAACTTCAAAGGAAGTTTCCCCACCTAAACAAGAATGTGAGTCATCCCTGACTAAAGTTGGCCATTTTGGTACAGTATGTGAATCAAATATTTGCTTGAGCTTGAGGAATAATGTTAAAGTGTGTGACATCCCACAGGAACTCAGGGATGTGCTTCAGGAACATAACTGGCTTATTGAGGATGCCTTGGAAACACTACGAATGTTCTCTGACCTTGGTGAGATTGGATGGGAGATTTACTGTCTACAGCTTTAAACCACACTATGTGTACTTTACTAGTATGTCAAAAGCCGTATTCCAAGTAGTAATATACAGCTTCATGAAGCAATAGCCAATGGACACTTTACTATCCCATGAGGCCATGGTAGAGGAGTCTTCATAGCTATAAGTGACAGGGAATGGTCTCACAACTGACACTGTAGGTCAGGACAATGATGACATAATGGATGTAATATGTCCAGTACACTATATAGATACCTTTCTAGCATATTTATATAACATGCCGTTTTTTAAAGGATTAATTCACTTTAGAAAATAAAATTTGCTCATAATTTAGTCACCCCCATGTCATCCAAGGTGTTCATGTCTTTCTTTCTTCAGTCAAGAAATTAAGGTTTTTGAAGGAATCATTCCAGGATTTGTCTCCATATAGTGGACTTCAATTGGGATCAACAGGTTAAAGGTCCAAATTGCAGTTTCAGTGCAGCCCCAGTGTGGGCTCTACATGATCCCAGCCAAGGAATAAGAGTCTTATCTAGTGAAACGATGAGTCGTTTTCTAAAAAAAAAAAAAAGGTTTACAGCTTTTTTTTTTTTTTTTTCAGAAATTTTTGGATAATTATTTATTTTTAATCAAATGAAAATTAAACCCTTTTCTCTTTTGGCAAACAAACAGGGGTTTACTGTTAAAATTAATACGTGGAAGAAAATTTGTATGAATATTCTTTTTAAAAAGTTTTAATAATAATTGTAGAATTTTTTTTCTACAATTAAGTGATTAATCTGGTTGTAATATTTATTTTTATCATTTAATTGTTTTATTTAAATTGGCCAGAAATAGAAATATATAAAGACGTACATTATACTGTACAAAAGTAATACAAGAGTAATATATTTCTGTTACACATTAAACCATACTTTTATTTTGACAGGTTACCGTGAAGTTTCTGTGTGTATACACTATGATACGATGCTAGTTTTCTCAAATGAAACCGTAAAATTCACATGAAATGAAGGGACTTTAAGCAGCAGCCACGGATGGAACGGCAACGGCATTCCGACGTCATATTGCGCGTTCACGACTTTAACTGCCACTTCTTGACGTTCTACTGAAGCTGTCTACTACGGGAGAACAGCTGGTTTGCCGTAGTCTTTACAACGTCACAGATTAGGTAGATAAATGTTACATTTTATAGTATATACCACTGTAATTCCATCAGTATACGATTCTACCATTAGTCTTTCATTTAATCTGTGTTGATATGTTTTAAACCTAAGCCAATTTTAACGGGGTTTTTTTTTATTTGTACAAAGATATGTCTGCTGTTGGCATCAGCACCAAGTTGCTTAATGATTTTTAAGTTCTCGGCTACGGCGGGATTATAGCCTACTTCCGGTCATCGTAGCCGTTCCATTGGAAGCTGTTGCTTAAAGTCCCTAATGCCAGGGGAAACACTGCACAAATGCTTGTCTTGCACTAGCTCTGTGTCCACAACTTCACGCATTATGTGATCATGTTGAAAACATGGTGCAATTAGTTCTTCATCTGTGTACTTTGGTTGAAAAAGGTAGGGTAGGGTGAAAAACTCCATCTCATTTTCACCTCCAACTTCAAAATCATCTGACATCATCGTTTTACCTTTTTTGTAAAGGGCATTTGACTTTCTTTGCATGTTTGCTTTGTAAACACTGGGTCGGTGCTTCCTACGTCACGCTTGACCTTTCCAATGTGATAATGTAATGCATAAAGTCGAGCTAGTGCAAGACGAGCATCTGTGGTTAAAAAGTATATACATTTTTATTAAAAAAAAAAAAAAAAAAAGACAAATCGTTTTGCTAGATAAGACCCTTATTCCTTGGCTGGGATCGTGTAGAGCCCACTGAAGCTGCATTGAAACTGCAATTTGGATCTTCAACCTGTTAGTCCCCATTGAAGTCCACTTAAGGCCTAAAATTAACACTCAGTAAGCGCTGAATTTGAGTAAAAATCTGTGTTGGTAAACGTGTCAGTCACCAGTTAGCGGGTAAAACTTTTATGAATTCTAACAATGCAATGTAGTGAGAACAACAGCCAGTTTTTAAAGAGATTCACTGTTTCTGATGTAAGTGAATAAAATAATCTTTTCTGAAGACAGACATCGTGACTGGTTAGCTGTTTTGTCATAAGCGTTGAGTAAATCAAATAATAGAATACGAAGGGGCTGATAAGGTCAGAGCAGTGTGAGCAGTGTGGCTACTGTAGCTTGTCCCCAGACAAGGTTCTAATAACTTTTACCTGAGAAGGTATTTCTTGTTTTATTTCGAAAGATTAACTTTTCCTTCTTTATTCTTTATAACCTGAGAATGTGGTCACACATACCTGGGGTTACACCGGAACGGGATGGAAACACGATGAGCAAACAACAGAAAGTCATGACAGCTCTCGGTGTTGTAGCATGAGATGGTGTTTCACTGACGATGGATAAAAGAGATACTGGCTTGTATTTGATACTGTACGCTGTTTGCAGTGCGTATGCAGTGCGTATTTTTTTCTACACTCATGTTAATGGATTTGAGCGTTCACACTTCACACGGTTCACACGGTTGTGGTCCAGCAGTGCTTTCCAGCTGAAAAAAGAAAGACATGAATATTTTGGATGAGTTGAAGTTGAGTAAATTATCAGGAAATGTTTAATCTGGAAGTGAATAAATTCTTTAATATAAACAGATACAGAAAAAGATAATTTGGTTCAGGAACTGAAACTTTGGCCCCCCGGATTGAAAGTGCTGGTATATTATCGTTTGAAGCCGCATTTAAACTGCATTTTGGAAGTTCAAAATCGGGGCACCATAGCGGTCCATTATATGGAGAAAAATCCTGAAATGTTTCCTCAAAAAACGTAATTTCTTTACGACTGAAGAAAGAAAGACATACGTTATATGTGAATCTTTGTTTTGGAAGTGGACTTGCTATGAAACTTGCAGGATGCTTTAATGGTACAAAGACATTATATGCCAAAAGATCAAAGCAAATTTGATTTCTCATGTCATGACCCCTTTAAGTCTTACCTGGGGTGATGTTTTCAATAGTAGAAATTCAACTGCTAGTTGTTAGGCAACAATTCATCAACATTTTAATTCAAATGTAGATAGAGCCATGAGAACAAATGTCGTATCATGTCATGTCAACCATCCTAATGCTTATATTTTTTTCTGTACATTTAGAAGTACAGTCTGAGGATGACGCCCCTCAAATATCCACTGCTGCCAAACGTCCTAGACGGGTCGCAAGTACCCGTCAACAAACTCAGGTTGTCCAACTTCCCAGCCCACCCCAACTAAAACCACGCAGAACTCTTGACAGGACCAAAACATCTCAAAGGAGTGCAAAGCAGACGGCAGTGACCAAAAGCATATATATCAGCTCAGAAGAGGAGTGCAGTGACTCTGAGGCCTCTTTGGACGATGTATTACTGGACTCTGACTCAGACCAGTCAGATGAGACTCTGTCCAAAGTCAAATCTGAGATTCTCAGCTTCTTTCAGACTGCCTCTGTGGATGAGCTCACCCTCATTGCAGGGTGCTCTTTGAAGAAGGCTCAGAAAATCACAGAGCTGAGACCTTTTAAAAAGTGGAAGGACCTGGTGAGAGAACTGTGCATTTTGCCTTCTGCTGATAACTGGCAGAACATTTAGGTCATGATCAAAGAGCAACAATTTTTCTCATTTCTTTCTCAGGATGAAACCATACACAGAGGAAACGGTCTTTCCACTGAGCTGCTGGCAGGATGTCGAGAGGTTCTGAAGGAAAGGGAGGTTGTTAAAGGTCTCATGAGCAAGTGTGAAAAGATATCAGTGAAACTGACCCAAGATGTGACCCATGTGATGGACAAGGGCCCGGGCGCTATGAGCCAACCACAGATCCTCACTAGCACGTAAGACGTAACGTCATAGATTTAATATAAAAAGGCATTTTCATTAGTGATCATTTATTTTCATATTTCCGTGGGTTTGTCTAGATTCCAGCTGAAACCGTACCAGCTGATTGGACTGAACTGGCTGGCTTTACTACATCAGAACAAACTCAGTGGAATCCTGGCAGATGAGATGGTCTGTTTTTATAATGGTTGATTCTAAATTTTCATTTACATGGCAAAGACTCCATATTTAATAGCTAGGATGCATTTTCTTCTTTTAGGGTTTGGGGAAGACCATTCAGACCATTTCATTTCTGGCCTACCTTTATCAGGAAGGGAATCATGGGCCTCATCTCATCACCGTTCCTGCTTCTACACTTGGTGAACAAAGCAATTAGCATCTAAATAACCATCACTGTACAACGCCAAAACAGACTGAATCATCTTAACTTGTTGTTTCTTTAACAGATAATTGGGTTCGGGAACTGAAACTTTGGTGCCCCAGTTTTAAAGTGCTGGTATATTATGGTAAAACCAAACATCTTTTAAAATTTTTTTACAGGTGAAGTGTGAGACTTTTATTTATTTATTTTGAATTAGTTTTTGTATTCAATTTTATTATTTTTATTTTATTATTTATTTTTTTTCAATTTGAAAATGCATATTATACATAAAAATTATTTATTATTTATTTATTTATTTATTTATTTTTGTATATAACTACTGTTTGATTATTTATTATACATAATCTTTATATAATTATTTTTAATTTGAAAATACATATTATACATTAATAATGATTTTTATTTATTATACTTATATTGACATAATAATTTATATATAATATAATATTATTATATAATATTATTGTTTTGATTATTTTATTATATTTCATATTTTTATTATATATTTATATTATATAAATACTGTTTTGGATTTTATATATATATATATATATATATATATAGATATTTTATTATATATTTATTATATATAGTCATACATAAATTATAATGATTTTCAATTTAAAAATACATAATATACATAAAAATGATTATTTATTTATTTACTCTACTTATATTATATTTATTTATCTATTTACTCTATATAACTACTGTTTGATTATTTATAATATATAATCTTTATTTAATTATTTTTAATTTGAAAATACATATACATGATTTTTATGTATGTATGTATTTTAGAATTATATAAATACTTTTTAGAATTATATTTATATTTACATAATTTATATATAATGAGTTATATAATGTTATTGTTTTGGTTATTTTATTATATTTTATATTTTTATTATATTATTTTAGAATTATATAAATACTGCTTTAACTTATAAATATAATAAGAAATATAATATAAATATAATTTTGAATAATTAAATATAATGATTTTCAATGTGTCAATTTAAAAATATTTTTATTTATGTATGTATTTATTTTTATAATTACATAAATACTATTTAGAATTATATGTATATATATATATATATATATATAATTTAGAATTCTTATATATAATAAGTAATGTAATGTTATTGTTTTTGATTATTTTCTTATATAATATATTTTATTGTATATTTATTATATATAATCATATAATGAAATAATTATTTTCAATTTGAAAATGCATATTATACAAGTTATTTTATAATTTTTATTTATAATTATATAATTATAAATATAATTTTATTTATAATTATATAATTATTTAGAATTATATGTGTGTGTGTGATTTTTATGTATAAATTTGATTTTGAATATTTTATTATAATTTTATGTAAAAAATATAATTATTTTACATTTGAAAATACATATTATACATACAATTTATGTACATGCATTTAACAATTTTTATTATTTTGTTTTGTTTTTTGATCCCCCTAAAACTCTCCCTGCATATACCACTGGCCACACAAACTGATATTTTCCGCCCCAAGCTTACATTATTGTTTGATCCAGTGGTGTGTTTGTCTCATTAGGATGCTGAAAATAAACAAATGTTTTGATAGCCCTCCACTTTTTGGAAATGTTTTAGCATGAAAAATTTTTTAATGTAATTCATAAAATGTTGATGTCAGTCTAATTGCGTTTTTTCGGTAGGGTCTGCTGATGATCGCAAGTATATGCGCTATGAGATTCTGAATCAAACTGCGGATTACAACATCATCGTCTCCACGTGAGTATCGAAGTTCAAGCTCTCAAATACAGCCATGTTTCTTGCCCTGATCCCTCGAAGTAAGAGTCGAGGTGTCATATCCTTCATAGACCACCTGCATGCAAATCCGAGAAGGCGTCTGGGGAAATATGTATCTTTAGAACTACGCCACACACGGAGCCACAAACCGTGAAGTTAGCATAGAAAAAAAGCACCCTTGTTAAAGACATAATGATGAAATACTCAGCGTTTGAGTGAACGTGAAAAGGTCCAAGTAAAATGACCCTGTCCCATTCATTATTTATGGTAATGAAACATGGCTGTGCCTCATGTCCTGCCCCTTAATACCTCAGCTCATTAAGATGGTCTCTTGTGCACAGTTACAACCTGGCTATTGGAAATAGCAGTGACCGTAGCCTTTTCTGCAAGCTCAAGCTGGAGTATGCCGTATTCGACGAAGGCCACTTGCTGAAGAACATGAACTCGCTGCGCTACCGACACCTCATGGCCATCAACGTAAGCTCACCATAAGCTGCATGTATAGCTGTCATCCATAGCAACGCGTCAGTGGTCATTAAGAATAAATGCCTTGAGCTCTATTACAGCCACACGGTCTGTTTTTGTAAAAGCAGGAGTGTGTGCTGCCCCGACGGGGTTAACCGCTGGGGTTTAACTGCCTTTGCCCCCTCAGGCACTCAGGTTTCTCCTCCATTTGTGTCCCCCCAGGCTAAATATCGTCTGCTGCTCACTGGAACCCCGCTGCAAAACAACCTACTGGAGCTCATGTCTTTGCTCAACTTCATCATGCCCAATATGTTCTCCAGCAGCACTTCACAGATCTCCAAGATGTTCTCCATGGTAAAACCCACACACACCTAAATGTCCATCTTTAATAGGGTTGACATTTTTAGCAGTGGTTGTTAAGGCAGTCATCACACAAATGAAAAGTACTGATAGTTATGATTTTGTAACTGTAACTAAACTGTAACGAAATGGCCAGTTGTAAAGTTCATTATGAGTTTTTGACATAAAACACTGAAAACTAAAACTAGCCATTTAAAATGCTGCATGTGGATTTTTGAGGTTTGTTAAATGTTGCTAAATTTAAAAAAGGGGAAATAAGCATGCATAATACATATCTTGGTGATTTACATTAAATATCAACGTATACAGATATATTTAAAATCATTAAAATATTGGCTGATAAACAATATTGTACCAACACTGTGCATCTTGTGCATCATTGCTCATAGTAAACAGCTGGGAGCACACTGTACAATTGTTCATTGTCATTGGGGCATTTATTTATCATAGTTTTTTTTCTTTACCTAATACATTAGCTAAAGTGCTTGCTTGAATTGTTTGATATCACTTAAATCAATCAACCAAATAGTAATTTTCTGTAAAGCAGCCAGAGCACCTTAACAACACCCTAACAACCACCTAGCCATGCCCTAATAAGCACCCAGAACACCTTAGCAACACCTTAACAACCATCTGGCCAGCCTAATACCATAGCCATCCTAATGCCTAACACCTAATGCCAGAACACCTTAGCAACACCCTAGCACCCATCTGACCAGGCTAATAACCTAGAAAGCAGCCAGAGCACCTTAACAACACCCTAAAAAACCACCTAGTCATGCCCTAGAAAGCACCCAGAGTACCTTAGCAACACCCTAGCAACCATCTGGCTAACCCAATACCCCAGAAAGCAGCCAGAACACCTTAGCAACACCCTAGCTACCCACTGGCCAACCTGATGCACTAGAAAGCACCCAGAACACCTTAGCAACACCCTAGAAACCATCTGGCCAGCCTAATACCATAGCCATCCTAATGCCTAAAGGCCACCCAATGCCCTAGAAAGCACCCAGAGTACCTTAGCAACACTCTAGTAACCACCTGGCCAGCCTAATACCTAAAGACCAGCCCAATGACCTAGAAAGCACCCAGAGTACCTTAGCAACACCCTAATAACCACCCGGCCAGCCTGATACATAAAGGCCAGCATGATGCCCTAGAAAGCAGCCAGAGCACCTTTACAAAACCCTAACAACCACCTAGTCATACCCTAGAAAGCACCCAGAGTACCTTAGCAACACCCTAGCAACCATCTGGCCAACCCAATACCCCAGAAAGCAGCCAGAACACCTTAGCAACACACTAGTAACCACCTGGCCAGCCTAATGTCTAAAGGCCTGCCCAATGCCCTACATTAGCAATCCCTTAGCACCCTACCACCCAGTCTAACAACCTAGAAAGCACCCAGAACACCTTAGCAACACCCTAGGAACTATCTGGCCAGCCTAATACCATAGAAAGCAACAGAACACCTTAGCAAAACCTAAGCAACCATCTAGCCAGCCTAATACTCTAGACCTTAGCAACACCCTAGTAATCACCTGGCCGTCCTAACGCCTAAAGGCCAGCCCAGTGACCTACATTAGCAACACCTTAGCACCCATCCAACCAGCCCAACAACCTAGAAAGCACCCAGAACACCTTAGCAACACCCTAGTAACCACTTGGCCAGCCTAATACCTAAAGGCCAGCCCAATGCCATAGAAAGCAGCCAGAGCACCTTAACAACACCCTAACAACCACCTAGTCATGCCCTAGAAAGCACCCAGAGTACCTTAGCAACACCTTAGTAACCACCTGGCCATCCTAATACCTGAAGGACACCATAATGCCCTAGAAATCAGTCAGAGCACCTTAACACCACCCTAACAACCACCTAGTTGTGCCCTAGAAAGCACCCAGAGTTCCTTAGCAACCATCTAGCAACCATCTGGCCAGCCTAATACCATAGCCATCCTAATGCCTAAAGGCCAGCCCAATGCCATAGAAAGCAGCCAGAGCACCTTAACAACACCCTAACAACCACCTAGTGATGCCCTAGAAAGCACCCAGAGTACCTTAGCAACACCCTAGCAACCATCTGGCCAACCCAATACCCCAGAAAGCAGCCAGAACACCTTAGCAACACCCTAACAACCAACTGGCCAGCCTAATACCATAGCCATCCTAATGCCTAAAGGCCAGCCCAATGTCATGGAAAGCAGCCAGAGCACCTTAACAACACCCTAACAACCACCTAGTCATGCCCTAGAAAGCACCCAGAGTACCTTAGCAACACCCTAGTAACCACCTGGCCAGCCTAATGCCCTAGAAAGCACCCTAACAACCACATATCCATGCCCTAAAAAGCACACAGAGTGCCTTAGCAACACCTTAGCAACCATCTGGCCAGCCTGATGCCCTAGAAAGCACCCAGAACACCTTAGCAACACCCTAGTAACCACCTGGTCAGCCTAATACCTAAAGGCCAGCCTAATCCCCTAGAAAGCACCCAGAACACCTTAACAACACTCTAACAATCACGTAGCCATGCCCTAGAAAGCACACACAGTACCTTAGCAACACCCTAGCAACTACCTGGCCAGCCTAATGCCGTAGAAACTACCCAGAACACCTTTACAACACACTAACAACAACCTAGCAATGCCAATACCTTAGCAATGCCCTAACAACCATCTGGCCAGCCTGATGCCCTAGCGATCACCCAGAGTACCTTAGTAACACCCTAGCGAACACCTGGCCATGCCTGTGGAAAGTACCCATTACATCAACACAACACCATCAGGGCAGGCAGCACGCGCCATTTTCTTCTGTAAATGTAAAATCTAGTTCAGATATTTCTTATGTTTCTTTGGTCCCTTTCCACCAGAAATCTTCAGAGGAGCAGAGCAGCTTCGAGAGGGACAGGATCACCCACGCCAAGCTCATCATGAAACCCTTCATCCTCAGACGTGTGAAGAGCGAGGTACATCTGCATGCAGAGTCCATAAGCATCCTGCATAATGCATGTGCTTTCAGAATGCATGCCAATGTGAAAATCTGTTGGACAACATCTCAAATGCATTATTCAGTCTCACGAGCAGATGAGGCACTTTGCTTGTCGTGTTGACCCTCTGTGGCTCTAGGGCACGCGAGCGTTTCACTGACAGATGACGATGTTCCCGGCAGGTCCTAAAGCAGCTGCCTGCCAAAGAGGAGCAGGTTGAGTTTTGTGCCATGTCCGAAAAGCAGCAGGAACTCTACAATGCTCTTTTCCACAAACTGAAGAATTCCAGTAATGGGGAAAGTATGTATTTGAAGAAGGTGTTGTTATAAAAGGTACTAGCTTCAGTACACACAAATTATAGTATAATAACCACGTCTTTCTGCAGAACGCGAGTTGACCAATGTGATGATGCAGCTGAGGAAGATGTCCAACCATCCGCTCCTTCACCGACAGCATTATACTACAGAAAAAATCAAGGCTATGAGCAAACTCATGCTTAAGGTCTGAGATATTTTTGTATAAAGTGATCCATTTTGATTAACGCCGCAGGAAGTTTAGATCTTAGCAGGCCAAGATGGAATCGGTGGACTTCTTACATTTTCTGAGTTGATTTTAAGTAGGTCAGCGGAGCTCATGTAGTCAGACTTTTGACTTATCAGCATTAAGTCTGATAGCATTTTTGGATTATTCTGGAACCATCCATTTATACATGAAGAGACTTTCTGACAGACATGAAAAATGACTACAGTTTCTTTTTGTCATTTAGACGTAGCTTTATCTAAAGTTTACCATAAAAATAGGCCGCTGTGGAAAATATTCATTCAGTACATTTCAGAGCAGTGTTGGTCTGAAAATAACAGCTGTACAAAAAATACATAGTAATAATAATAATATAGTTTGTTTATTTTTATTTATAAATTTTAATGGATATTATACAACAATAAAAACAATTGTTGAACAGCAATATTAAATCATATTTGTACGAATATTTTATTATTATTATTATTATTATGGTCTTATTTAATAGTAATAATAATAAAAATAATAATAATAAATTATAGACTGCGTTGGAAAATACTTATGTAATCAGTTTCAAAGCAGTGATGGTCCACAAACAGCTGTACAGAAAAAAATTATGAACATTATGCAATAACAGAAATATTGAACAATAAAAATACATCTTATATTTTATTATTGTTGTTCTGATTTAGGAATTGATAATAATATTGCATTTATAAAAAATATTATTATTATTGGTCAGCTGTATGGACAAATAATAAATAATAATAATAATTATAATAATTGTTATCAATACAATATTATTACTGTTGCTGTAATTTTTATTAATGAATTTATATGAATGTTATACAACAAGAAAAATAGTTGAACAACAGTAAAAAATATGATTTGTTAAAAATATTTTTTGTAAAAACTGTTTAAAATATGATATTTTTAATCATTTGTATTAAGGATGATGATGATGATGATGATGATTAGACTGCTGTGGAGAATACTCATGTAATAAATTTCAGAGCCATGTTGCTCCACAAACAGCTGTACAAATAAAATAAAATGCAATAAAATAAATATTTTTTTAATAAATGCAATAAAATAAAATATATATATTTTTTATTTTTTATGTATATTATATTTTTTTCTTTTTTATTTTATAGATACAATAACATGAATATGAGTTTTTATGAATATTATACAACAGTTAAATGGCTGGACAACAGTAAAAAATATAGGGTTTAAAAAATATTTTTATAATGATTATTATTATTATTATTATTAGGCCACTGTGACAAATACACATGTATAAATATTATACAACAGTAAAAACTGTTGAACAACAGTAAAAATATATATTTGTAATATTTTTTATTAAGAATTATTATTATTATCATTATTAGACTGCTGTGGAAAATACTCACTTAAATCAATTTCAGAGCGGTGTTGGTCCACAAACAGCTGTACAAAAATAATAATAAAATAAAATAAATAATACTAGTAATAATAATAATAATAATAATAATAATAGTTTCTTAAATAAAACAACAATTATAAAATATTTATGAAGATATTATATTATTATCGTTATAATGATTTAGTTATTGTGTCAAAAAGATTAAAGCCTGGTTGGTCCACAAACAGCTGCACCAAAACAAAACAAAACAAAACAAAATAGTTGAACAACAGTAAAAAATCTGTGATTTTTAAAAATAATTTTGATAAATATTATTATTATTATTATTATTATTAGGCCACTGTGGAAAATACTCACATAATCTATGAATATTATACAACAATAAAAACTGTTGAACAACAGTAAAAAATATGATATTTTAAATATATACATCAAGAATTATTCTTCTTCTTATTATTATTATTATACCACTGTGAAAAATCAATTTCAGAGCAGTGTTGGTCCACAAACAGCTGTACAAAAAAACAATACAATAAAATAAATAATAATAAGTAATAGTTTCTTAAATAAAACAACAATAATAAAATATTAATGAAAATATTATATTATTATCATTACAATGATTTAATTATGTCAAAAAGATTAAATAAAATAATCAGTTCTGCATTTCTCTGATACATTGAAACATAAACATAATCTGTATTCGTATCAGGTTATAGGCAATTTTATTAAGTCATAAAACAGCAATATTGGTCTATCTTGACTTAGTGCTTCATAAAGAACTGCAGCAGCGAATGAGCACAATTAGGACAGATATTTATTGCGACTCTAGTTTTTCATTTGCCATCACTTGTTTTTGTAATGTGTATGTTATCTGAAGTGCGTTGCCGTTAATTCCAGGAGCCGAGTCACCGTGACGCAGATCCCGCTCTCATCAAAGAGGACATGGAGGTGCTCTCAGACTTTGAGTTGCACCGCCTCTGTCAGCAGTATTCTGCACTGCAGGAATACCAACTCGACACAGACATACTGATGGACTCGGGGAAGCTCGGCCTCCTCGCACAGCTGCTGAACTCCCTGAAGGAGAAGGTTGGGGGATAACAGATTCCTGTAATGTTCAGCACACCAAATTACATTCTCAACAACCCCTCGGAGTATAATGAAAGTTATTTAACTGAGCAGAAAAATACATTGTGTTCCAAATTACACCATACTGCATACTGTCACCTACAGACGTAGTATATACTTGGTTACAGCACACAGTAGATGACAGTTATTCCAAACCCGTATGACCTTCTTTCTTCTGTGGAACATAAAAGCAGACGTTTAGCAGAATGTTCGTGCTGCTCTTTTCCACAGAATGAATTTGATCAGCATGGTTACTATCTCTCTTTCCTCGCAGGGTGATCGAGTGGTGCTGTTTAGCCAGTTCACAATGATGCTTGACATTTTGGAAGTGTTCCTGAGACACCATAAGCACAGATACAACCGGCTGGACGGTTCAACACCTATGAGTGACAGGTAAGCTGTCCAGTTTTGCTGAGTAAAGGAATTGAGACAATCTCACATCATTAACATCATCATCTGTGTCCTTCTATGGCCGGCCCAAGTCCAGACTCGTGACAGGAGCAAGTGACAGAGGTAATGTTGGCAGCTCGTGATGAGGCAGACATGATGCTTATTGTGTCTCGTCACAGCTGTCTTAAAACGCGGTTTGTGTCTCCTTCGCTGACACAGTGTTCTCCGTGTCCTTGAAGACTTTGTCTGTCTAGTTTCACAGAAAAAGACTATTGGCTTCATGTTCAACCCCATAACTGCGTTTCATAAACGATCTCTGTCCACACTACACAACCGAAAACGCATGTCACATGAACGTTCATAATGAGCATGATGTTATTGTTTACACAGTCATCAAGGATACACGGCCATTCTGTGTCCTGTTTCTAACACTGTACTACAATGAACGTGACAGTTTTCGCATCATGCCGGGCCACAACAGCTTGAGGCGACAGAGCGACTGTTTGTGTCAGTACATCATAAATAGAATGAGGCATCAGTTTACTGTCTGTTTGCTTATCTAATTCATGCTAGCATTATTTTGTTTTTTTGCATATTAGCTGGTTTTAGGTGTTTTTTTGCTAAAAGGGTCCTATTATGCTCTTTTTCAAAGTCTTTATTTTGGTGTACTAGAACATGTTCTCATGCTTGGTGGTTCGAAAAACGTATTTTTCACATAATTTACATTATTAGAATACCTTTCTCCCAAGCCTGGCACAAATAGCTCGATTAGTTCCGGGTTTAATGAAGGCCCACCTTCTGAAAAAAGGAAGTGTGTTATGATTGGTTAGCTGTCCCAGTGCGTTGCGAGTGGTGAACAGCTTAGACGGTGTTTCAGTACTGCCACAACACTTGTCAAAACGCATCGATTCGCTACAGGCCCCGGGAGCCGTGTGAGGCACTTTTTATTATGGATGGATGCACTTTATTAGACTTTATTAGACTCCGATTGTATTCGTCTGAAAGAGGGAAGTCATGTACACCTAGGATGCATGGAGGGTGAGTAAATAATATGCTACAGTAGTGTTGAGTCCTATCCTCTGCCTGCGAGATCACAGATACATGATATTATCATGCTAATTTAATTATTTTACATACTTAGTTTCATTGCCTGAAACCAGCTTCAGCTAAAGGCTAAAAGCAGCCTAACATCAAAAAAACATCAAACATCAGCCTATTCTAGTGGAAGTTTATGCATTTTAAAAACACTCGCATTATAAGTGAAGCTGTCTACAATGTATGATGAATAAATCTCTTACCACACACTGCACACCTCTGCGGTGCGTTACGGCTCAGACGTGCAACCGGAGTAGATCACATGTGTTTCGGCATGTGTTTTGACTCCCCGTACTGCACACGTCTGCGGCGTGTTACAGCTCTGAAGCGACCACTCTAGCGGCTCTCCACGCTGCCTCGCTAAAGTTTTATGCCCAAAGATACACACCACACACTGACTAAAATTCAAAAAGTGAAAAAGCATAATAGCACTCATTTAAATTAGCTGTTTTTTTAGCTGTTTTTTGCTAAATCAGCTGATTTTAGCTGATTTTAACTGGTATTAGCTTGTTTTTAGCTGTTATTCACAAAATGAACTGGTTTTAGCTTTTTTGACGAACTAACTGGTTTTAACTTTTTTTGCAAAATCAGTTGGTTTTAGCTGTTTATTTTAAGCTTTTTTTTTTTTTTTGCAGAATAAGCTGTTGATTTTTTTATCTGTTTTTTGTTCAATCATCTGGCTTTTAGCTGTTATTCACTAAATAAGCTTGAAATGGTTTTAGCTTTTGTTTGATAAATGAACTGGTTTTTAGCTTTTTTTGCGAAACCAGTTGGTTTTAGCTGTTTTTGTTTTTGCCAAATCAGCTGCTGATTTTTATCCGTTTTTTTTTTTTTTGATAAATTAGCTGTTTTTAGCTGGTTTTTAGCTGTTATTCACTAAATTAACTAGTTTTAGCTGTTTTCCCTGCTGGAAAAAAGCTAAAACCAGCTTAAGCTGGTTGGCTGGTCTTAGCTGGTTTGAGCTGGAATTAGCTGGTTTTAGCGGGTCTCCCAGCCTGGCTAGGCTGATCAAGCTGGTTTTAGCTGGTTGTTCTAGCTGGTTTATCAGCCTGCTGACCAGCTTAAAAAAAGAAGTTATAAAAAACAGCCACAAACCAAAATAATAATAACAGCAAAAACCCAGATGATTACCAAAAAAAAAAAAAAAAAAAAAAAAAAAAAAAACTCCTGCTAAAATCAGCCAATTTAGCAAAAAACAGCTAAAAAGCCTAAGCTGTTTTTTTTTTTTTTTTCAATTTTTTTTTTTGCCCCTTTTTTGTGAAACCAGCATTTTTGTTAAATCAGCTGGTTTTCACTAATTTAGCTGGTTTTATTTATTTTATTTTATTTTTTGCTAAATTATCATATTTTATCTGGTTTAGAGCTATTTTTGTGAAATCAACTGGTTTTAGCTGATTTAAACAGTTTTTCTTTAGCTGTTTTTGCTAAATCAGCCGGTTTGGTCTATCTATCTGTCTATTTCATATCTAGTATTAATAATAATGTCTGTTAATATATTTTATAATGTAATTCATTACTGTGATGCAAAGCTGAATTTTTTCAGCATCATTACTCCAGTCTAATATGCTGATTTACTGCTTAGAAAACATTGTTATAAACAGTTGTGCTGCTTCATATTTTATGGAAACTGTTATATAATCTTTGGTAATGTTTATACATCTAAATTGTCACTTTTAATCAATCTAATGCCTCCTTACTGAATATAAGTATTAACTACTTGCAAAAAAAAAAGAAATTCACTGACCCCAGACATATCAACAATAGTGTACATGTGCTCTTTGAGACAAATCCACTGATATCCATGTAAGTTAGATGATAATTTAATTCTCAGAATAGAAGTAAAAAATTAAACCTCCAATAATAATATTGATAAAAGCACAAATGTCAGCCAATAACTAATATGGTGTTGATATATTGTGCATAGTGTGCGTGGTGGATGCCCACCAACACTGAATCACTGTGGAATTATTACCAAAATGTAAACTAGCCACACTTCTGTTGCATTCATGTAGATCGCCATCCTGTTCTCCCACCATTGTTTTCTTGGCTGAAGCACTTAACCCCATGATCCACAGGGACTTTCGCTACTGTTAGCGTACTGTAAATCACTTCAGATGGAGAAAAAGCATCTTTCTAATGCCAATTAAGTAAATGGACAATAAGTATAAATCTCACTGGGCTTTTACAGGATTGGGCTGATTGACCAGTTCAACACAGACCAGGATATATTTGTTTTCCTGCTGTCCACCAGAGCCGGAGGACTGGGTATTAACTTGACTTCAGCCAATGTGGTTATCCTTCACGATATCGACTGCAACCCTTACAATGACAAACAGGCAGAGGGACGCTGCCACCGGGTGGGACAAACCAGGTAAGAGAACATTGCACATCTGTGCCTCACATTAGGCTTTTCTGTTGTTTCACTATCTGAATGCATTTGCCCCATTTAAGGACGGTGAAAGTGATCAAGCTGATAAGTAAGGACTCCATAGAGGACGCCATGCTCCGCATTGGAGAAAGAAAACTCAAACTAGAGCAGGACATGACCGCCACTCAGGAGGGTGAGAACACTTTAATAAAGCTCACAGGGATTTTCACCTGTGTTTTTTTTTTTTGTAAAATGAATACAGATATGCTTGGTTCTTCCAGGTGAAGAGGACACTTTACCTGATGATATGACCTCGCTGCTCAAAGCATCTCTTGGACTCTGAAAGCTGGCTCAGGCTCAAAGCGTACTGTCATATTGTGACTGAATCTAAAAGGAAAAAGTACTGTAGCGCACTAAAGTTAGATTTTCTTATACTACTTGCAAAAACAATGGAGCTTCAAAGGAGCAGATATGTTTACGTTTCTACTGTTTATGGCAAAAACACTGTAATACTGTGGTGATGGTGGTGTTTGACTTTTTGTATTCGTAGAGGTTTAAAACTTCAGTTGTTTGATTAAAAAAAGTGAATGTTGACGAAGGAATTTGTTTATTTGCTCAGTTGCTGAGTTGGTCTTGATTTTGTGGTTTTGGTCTGAATCTGGGTCTCAGCTTAGAATCTCAGATAAGAAAACTCAATTTCTAGCAACTGCACAATGTGACCCAGCGCCTGAAATAACTGCTTTAATAGATTCAGCATTTTCTGTTTCAGTTCATTAAAATAGACAGCATGGTTCTTGGACTGACAGTCGCATTCAAGCACTAAATCTTGAAAAAGCTGTTCATGGTTATTCACCTATACTCTTAAAAAGGTTCCTTTTTAAGCATTTATGGCGCCATAAAGAGCCACAAGGTTTATTTATAGTGGAAAAGGGATTTTCAGACTTTCTTCGCACTACACTGTAAAAAATAAAAAGCACAATTTGTTGAGTCAGCTTAAAATAATTTGTTACCCTGCTGCCTTAAAATTTTAAGTTCAGTCAACTAAAATAAGTTTAGTCAACTTGTTAAGTTGTACTAAGTAACAACTTAGATATTTGTGTTTGCTAAACTTAACAGATGGGTAAGTAACCCAGCTGCCTTAAAATTTTAAGTTGATTCAACTCAAATATATAAGTTGTCACTTAGTATAATTTAACATTTCAAGTTGAACAAACTTTTTTTTGAGTTGACTAAACTTAAAATTTTAAGGCAGCCAGGTTACAAATTATTTTAAGTTGACTCAACACATTGTTTATTACAGTGTAAGAAATAAATATTCTTTTTAAAACTGTTCACTGAGAGGTTCTTTGGGGAAGCCCAAATGGTTCTTCTATAGCATTACTGTGAAATCCTGTTTATTTTTTTATTTTTGAGATATTTTATAGTATGATAATATTCAAATGTTTTTACACCCATTATGGGTCAATTATTTAAAAACTCAAAGCAAATGTGACTCTTGACCACAAAATCAGTCATAAGTAGCATGGCTATATTTGTAGCAATAGCCAACAATGCACTGTATGGGTCAAAATGATCGATTTTTCTTTTATGTGAAAAATTATTAGGATATTAAGTGAAGATCATGGTCCATTAAGATACTTTGTAAATTTCAATATCCAAATGTCATTTTTGATTAGTAATATGCATTGCTAAGAACGTCGTTTGGACAACTTTAAAGGTGTTTTTCTCAATATTTAGATTTTATTTTATTTTTTTGCACCCTCAGATTCTAGATTTTCAAATAGTTGTATCTCAGCCAAATATTGTCCTATCCTAACAATATCCTAACCATACATCAATGGAAAGCTTATTTATTCAGCTTTCAGATGACGTATAAATCTCAGTTTCAAAAAAAATTATCCTTATGGTTTTGTGGCCCAGGGTCACAAATATTCTTTAAACATATATTAGACATCATGGTTATGACTCAGAAAAGCACAATTACTTACAATAAAAAAGTTCAGAAATAAAAAAAAAAACACTGTAAAACTACCAGCGTATATGTGACGTTGTTGTATATTGGTAAAATATGAAAAGAAGATCTTAAGGTTTAAATTCAGTAAAGGCAACAGTGTTTATCCAGCTTTATGTTTGGGTGGTATCTATATTTTAGACCGGAAATGCAATAACAGACATATTCGCAAAATTTTTCAGACAAAGAGAAAGATTACTCCAAGAGGGAAATTCTACTGGGGCTCTTTTATAACAAATATTAATTGGAGAAAGGCCTGGCTTTTGCCAAGTAAATTTTGTTTATCTAATTAATTTGTCTATTTCTAAATATTCTGATATTGATGAATCTTGCTCGTTTCGTGGTTTTGTTGAGGAAACAGCTGCCCATTTATTTTTTGGATTGTGGTGTAACCAACAAATTATGGGTTGATTTAGGCACCTATGTTTTTAGCCTTACAAATGTGACCCATACCTTCGTCCTCAAAGATGTTATGTTCTATTATGAAAATCCAAAACTATTATCTGTTGAATATGTTGTTAATTTTCTTATATTGAATGCAAAATTCTTCATTTCAATTTTTCTTGCTGAACTCGATTCTGTCATTTCATCTCTTAGACTCACAAGTAACAAAAAGAGTGCCAGATTTTTGTTGCATTATGACAACTTTTCTAAGAGAAGGTAATTAGGTTGGCTTGAGAAAGCCAACTTACTGATATGCTATTTAAACTTATAGTTATTATTCTTCTGAGACTAAAATTATCAACTCTAACTCGTCCTAGAGCTTTAACTCTACAAACTCCAAACTCAGCCCAGATCTTCAGACTGATCTGAAGTTAGTTGCTATATCTTTTCTAACTGATCGGACTTACGGTTTTCCTAAAAATGGCGATTAAATTTGGGGAAAATCCCATAGATTTACATTGACGGAATGTTCAAATGAGCAACACTTTTCAAATTCCAACTGTCAAAACTCCCAGAATCCTTTGAGACTCAATCACACTTCCCTTCTATGTACTGTATCTCTAATCAATTCAAACTCATTCAAACTGATCTCTCTATCTGTCTCTCTATCTATCATCTAACCATTACTATCTATCTATCCATCTATCTATCTATAATCTGACCATTACTGTCTATCTATCTATCTATCTATCTATCTATCTATCTATCTATCTATAATCTGAACATTACTATCTATCTATCTATAATCTGAACATTACTATCTATCTATCTATCTATCTAAAATCTGACCATTACTATCTATCTATCTATCTATCTATCTATCTATCTATCTATCTATCTATCTATCTATCTATCTATCTATCTATCTATCTATCTATAATCTGACCATTACTGTCTATCTATCTATCTATCTATCTATCTATCTATAATCTGACCATTACTGTCTATCTATCTATCTATCTATCTATCTATCTATCTATCTATCTATCTATAATCTGACCATTACTATCTATCTATCTATCTATCTATCTATCTATAATCTGACCATTACTATCTATCTATCTATCTATCTATCTATCTATCTATCTATCTATCTATCTATCTATCTATCTATCTATCTATAATCTGACCATTACTATCTATCTATCTATCTATCTATCTATCTATCTATCTATCTATCTATCTATCTATCTATCTATAATCATTATCCATCTATCTATCTATCTATCTATCTATCTATCTATCTATCTATCTATCTATCTATCTATCTGACCATTACTATCTATCTATCTATCTATCTATCTATCTATCTATCTATCTATCTATCTATCTAATCTGACCATTACTAACTATCTATCTATCTATCTATCTAATCTGACCATTACTATCTATCTATCTATCTATCTATCTATAATCTGACCATTACTATCTATCTATCTATCTATCTATCTATCTATCTATCTATAATCTGACCATTACTGTCTATCTATCTATCTATCTATCTATCTATCTATCTATCTATCTATCTATCTATCTATCTATCTATCTATCTATCTATCTATCTATCTATCTATATCTATCTATCTATCTATCTATAATCTGACTATCATCTATCTATCTATCTATCTATCTATCTATATCTATCTATCTATCTATAATCTGACCATTACTATCTATCTATCTATCTATCTATAATCTATCTATCCATTATCTATCTATCTATCTATCTATCTATCTATCTATCTATAATCTATCTATCTATCTATCTATCTATCTATCTATCTATCTATATCTATCTATCTATCTATCTATCTATCTATCTATCTATCTATCTATCTATCTATCTATCTATCTATCTATTATCTATCTATCTATCTATCTAATCTATCTATCTATCTATCTATCTATCTATCTATCTATCTATCTATCTATCTATAATCTGACCATTACTATCTATCTATCTATCTATCTATCTATCTATCTATCTATCTATCTATCTATCTATCTATCTATCTATCTATAATCTGACCATTACTATCTATCTATCTATCTATCTATCTATCTATCTATCTATCTATCTATCTATAATCTATCTATCTATCTATCTATCTATCTATCTATCTATCTATCTATCTATCTATCTATAATCTATCTATCTATCTATCTATATATCTATATCTGACCATTCTATAATCTGACCATTATCTATCTATCTATCTATCTATCTATAATCTATCATTACTATCTATCTATCTATCTATCTATCTATAATCTGACCATTATCTATCTATCTATCTATCTATCTATCTATCTATCTATAATCTGACCATTACTATCTATCTATCTATCTATCTATCTATCTATCTATCTATCTATCTATAATCTGACCATTACTATCTATCTATCTATCTATCTATAATCTGACCATTACTAACTATCTATCTATCTATCTATCTATCTATAATCTGACCATTACTATCTATCTATCTATCTATAATCTGACCATTACTAACTATCTATCTATCTATCTATCTATCTATCTATCTATCTATCTATAATCTGACCATTACTATCTATCTATCTATCTATCTATAATCTGACCATTACTAACTATCTATCTATCTATCTATCTATCTATCTATAATCTGACCATTACTATCTATCTATCTATCTATCTATCTATCTATAATCTGACCATTACTAACTATCTATCTATCTATCTATCTATCTATCTATCTATAATCTGACCATTACTATCTATCTATCTATCTATCTATCTATCTATAATCTGACCATTACTGTCTATCTATCTATCTATCTATCTGACAGACTGCATTCAAACTTCAAAACTTCAAAATATTTCAGACTGAAAACCATCCAAACTTAAAACTTTTTAAAACATTTTAAACTTCTTAAACTTTTTTAACTTTTTTTACTTTTCAGACTTTTTCAATCTTTCTGGTCTGGCTTTCTCAAGCCAACTTAAAGTTTGTCTTGAACTTTTTAGTCTAGTTTATTTTTATACCTTTCTTTTCTGTATGGATAGTGCCATAATTTGATGTACGCAAATCCGGAATATTAATTTTCTGTTTTCTTCTCTATGATTGTTCCTTGTAGGAATTATCAATGTCTAATTTCTCTGTTCTTGTACGTGTTCTGCAATAAAAAAAAAGATCTTAAGGTTGAAGTCCGATTTGATATTACCATAATATATGACGGCATTGTCACCGCATAAACAAACGTATAAAAAGAAGGTTTCATGAATACATATTAAATCAAGTCAAAAGAAACAATACAGAATATTTAGGACTGTCTAATCAGAAAGTAAGTTATAGCCATTAATAACACATGAGAAATGCTGAAGAGGCTCTATGTGACGAAAGTGCTTGGGGGAATCACAAGATGTGTTTTGCGCATGCGTGCGTTTGAACATTGGCGCGATCTGACTTCATGTCCCCGTCTGAAACACTCGAATCAATCCCGTAAATAGATAAATAAATAAGACAGGTGAGTATCATTTATTGTTTTTGTATGCTCTTTCTTAATTTATAATGTTGACGATTTATCTGTCGTTAGTTTGAGTCCAGTATAAAAGTATTTTAAAACGCGACTATCAGCAGTTGTTTTAACTAACGTTACAGTGATTAAGAGTTTGTGAACCGTGTTACATATGATTTAGACACCGTGGGTACTGTTAAACAGTGTTTTTTTGTTTGTTTGTAGTGTCTTCCTCTCCCACTGCAATCTGTCAGTCACTAGATTTGTTTATTGTTGTTTTTGACGCGCGTGTCTCGTCATATAAGTTTAACAACACCATAACACAAAGTAGAACCGACAAAGGTTTCGTTAAAAAAATGTACAATGTGAGGACATTTCCGCCTTAGTTCATACAGAGTCATTATAATTTGAGTTGTGTCAATGTCAGGCAACCTTATGCTTTCTGAACATAGATTCTGCGTGGTTGCTAGGGCGATGCTATGCTGTTGCTAAGGTGTTACCAGTTTGTGTAAACACAGTAATATTATAGTATAGGGTAAATCTATGCAAAGGTCAACCTTACCATAAAAAAATAAAGTTTTTACCAGAGGTTTTTACTATACTGATAGCACAGATGTCCAATTTTGTGGTCCAAGGTATCTCTTAAAGTTTTTAAAGCATTTTTTTATTTTTAGTGCATGTTTTCATAGTCTGGTGTGTGCTGTTTTCATGCTCGTCACATCCGTAACAGTACATATTCCTCTTAAATGGACACATCAGATTTAAAAAGTAACAATTATATGTTCTGTGAAGAGCCATCACTTCTCTATTTGTTGGGTATTGTTGTGTTTGGTTTGTGTATTTTAATTTGCAGAAGTTAAGTATGTAGTTTCTCAAAAACTGTCTTTTTTGTCACATCCAAAATGCATGATTTCTCTTTTTTTGACATAGAAAACGTGCACAGACTGATATTTTTCTAAAGTTTAGATACTATCAACAAGGGTTTATTAAAATATAGTATTTATATGTCACATCCGTAATGCTGGATTTGCGCTAAATTTTGACCTATTAAGATTTTGATTACATTTTTGTTGTAAATAGATATTTTTTTCTATATTACTAAATGTTTTCATAGGTAAATCAGTAACAAGTACTTTTTTTAACAATATTTTGAGACTTATGAGATTTGTTGTTTTTTTTTAATTAATTTTTCTTTCTAAGAGGCAAAAAGTTAATCATACTGATTTCGGATTCATTAGTTAAAATATACATTGAACCAAACACTATCATAACATCTTAGGTTGATAATTCAGTATACTTTATTTTTGACAAAACATCCCAGAATTTAAAGCACATACTAAAACGTACTAAACTTTGCATAACTGTACTAAAATTTTGTTTATTTCCCCCAAATAAAGGATAATGTGTTTCTTTTTGTCACTACAATTTTTTGTCAAACGATGACTTGTTTCGGTCGTCACTGTTTCAGTAGTGACAATTTTGGATACTTTTGAAGCTAGCTCAAAGATGCTAATCAACACATTGTTAGCTAGCACAGTTCTGAACAGTGGTGCACACATAAAAACTAAATGTTATGAAATAACTTCCAAAGAATTGTGTTTAATTATAGAAAAATGGTAGTGACGTTCTTTAAAGTTACATCCAGATTTTTCATATTTCTGAACAGTTACCCTTAAAGGAGAAGTTCACTTCCAAAACAAAGATTTACAGATAATGTACTCACCCCCTTGTCATTCCAAGATGTTCATGTCTTTCTTTCTTCAGTCGTAAAGACATTATGTTTTTTGAGGAAAACATTTCAGCATTTTTCTCCATATAATGGACTGATATGGTGCCCCGATTATGAACTTCCAAAATGCAGTTTAAATGTGGCTTCAAACGATCCCAAATGCAGTTGTAAACGATCCCAGCTGAGGAAGAAGGGTCTTATCTAGCAAAACGATCAGTTATTTTCATAAAAATAATACAATTTAAAAACTTTTTAATGTCAAACACTTGTCTTGCCTTGTTCTCCCTGAACTCTGTGCATTCTGGCTCAAGACAGTTAGAGTATGTCGAAAAACTCTCCAATCTGATCGTATTTTCTCCCTCAACTTCAAAAATCATTTCAAAATCATCCTACATCGCTGCAGAAGTACTGACCCAGTCTTTGCAAAGTGAACATGCAAAGAAGATCAAACACCCTTAACAAAAAGGTAAAACAGCGATATAGGATGATTTTGAAGTTGAGGGAGAACATGAGATGGGAGTTTTTCCACATACCCTAACTGTCATGAACCGGAACAAAAACAGTCTAGGTAGAGTAAGACAAGACAAGTGTTAAAAAGTATATAAATTGTATTATTTTTATGAAAATAACAGATCGTTTCGCTATATAAGACCCTTTTTCCTCAGCTGGGATCATTTACAACCACATTTGGGATCGTTTGAAGCCGCACTTAAACTGCATATTGAAAGTTCAAAATAGGGGCACCATAGCAGTCCATTATATGGAGAAAAATGCTGAAATGTTTTCCTCAAAAAACACAATTTTTTCATGACATGTACATCTTGGATGACAAGGGGGTGAGTAAATTATATGTGAATCTTTGTTTTGGAAGTGGACTTCTTTAAAATGATAAGACCTGTCTACTCACCATGAAACTATGAGAGAGAGTGACACAGGAATATTTCCTGATTATAAATGTAGGGGTGTAGTTAAAATCAGTTTCAGCCAATGGACTAAAACATACACTGTTTCAGTAGTGACATAAAAATGAGGAACACAATTATTATTTAAAAAAAAAAAAAAAAAAAAAAAAAAAAAGAAAATATTAAGTATTTTTTTTTTAACTTCACTTTGAAAAAAATCAAAAAGATATTTTTTAAATCAACAATGGAATAAAATGCAAAAATATTTCAATTTTAGTTTCACAAGTTGAAATTTATGGGCTAGGGTTTGAGACAGCCACCTCCCAATTGCAAGGACCCACTAAATCATGATTTTATATATATTAAGCTTACTGATATTTTAAATATTATTCTAGGTTTCAATAAATAATAATAGGATCTTAGTAAGCATCTAGTATTTGAATACTTAAATGCTTCTTAAATATGTTTTTTGGTTGTGGGACAGAAGTTTGGACCAATTCTGTAGAATGGGCCATGAATATCAGTGGAGTGGACTGTTGCTTTGCTAGGGTGTTGCAAAGACCTTTTAGATGATTGCTAGGGTGTTGGTAATTATATGGCTTATTTATAGGTTGTTGGTAGGTAGTGATGTGTCTTTGAATATGAGCTTTTGTTGACCCCTAATCTTTTTATCTTCTCTTCACAGAAATGAATCACTGTGAGCTTGAAGAAGTGACACAACATATTAACGACAAAATTTCCATGATTAAAAGACTCCTGGAGCTTCGAGCCGTTGGTATGCTGTATTTACCATACCTGTTACAATGGAGTATTGTTAAAATGATGTACTTAAATTTAACCAAGGAATCGTGACAGCCCTAGTTTCCATCTAAACATGAAGCAAATCTTTTCAAAGTGTGTAAAAGGAAAAAAAGTGTGCTTACTGTTCACTAAGTCAGAATTTATTTGTCAAAGACGTTTCTATCTCCCATTCCTCGCATTAACTCACAAGTCACAGGGTTTTTTTTGGCGTTTACATCATTTATTTGATTCAATACTTCAAAATGCACATAAAATCAAGGTGATGGAAACACAGCTATTGATAACCAATGAGAATCCGTGCCACTTTAAAGAACTTGAGCATTTAAAGTGGCCAGTGACAACAGAAGTGAGTCCACAGGAGTGGGTTAAACCAGATTTTATAAATTAAAAATTTTTGGGTGTGTAAATACCTTGTACTGTAAGAGTGAATGAGTTCGCAAATTTTAGAATTTTGAATTGCTTTCCTTGGTGGTAGTATGATTCATTAAATATGTCTAATGTGATTTTTCTTTAGCAAAAGATCCAGACAAACGGGGGACTCTTCTCAAAATTGAGCAAGAAGTCTCTGCCATCAACAATCTTCTGGATCGCTTTGAGAAGTATGTGGGTGAGCAGAGAGGCTTGCTGAAGCATTTGAAGGTGTGAGGTTTTCATTATTTTATTTTATAGATAATTCCTGTCATTGTAATATTAATAATATTAAGTCATTTGAGCTTTTTAGAATCTCTGAATCAGTTGCTTCACAAAATGATTCACTCTTTCAAAGTTTGATATGAAGCAGTGTTTCAAAAGCACCCATTGCTAGTAACACTTTATCAAATAAAGTGTTACAAATCAATTTAATCAAAAGCTACATTTTTTACTTTGGTTTTCTTTTATTGATCTTGTCAACAGGATCTAGAAGGTTTTTTCCAGGAGGATGAACAAGATGCCCTTCACCTCAAGAACAACATCCCTCCGCACATGCCCAGAAGAGGCCAACAAGCAGCTCCGCAAGGGTATTTCCTGTTTTTAGTGTTTCTTTCCCAACTATATCTCAGTGGAATGTTGTCTTATTCAGTTTGCTTCATCATTAAGAAGCACAAAAATCATGAACCACCTCAACCAGCTTCTGTTTGACTGAAACTGATGAGTTTGGCTTTTTGTGTTGTCTTCAGAGGAGGACAGGTGGCAGTTCAGAGCAGGCAGACAGATGCGCCACCCGCCCCTCAGGAACAGGGGCCGCCCAGGAAACCGCAGCGCAACCAGATCAAAGAGATGGAGTTCATTACCGTCCCAGAGTTTGACAGCATACCACCGTGAGTCCTTCCACATCTGTCTAAACAAACTCTGTAAGCAAATATAGTAAAGAACAGTAAACAAGCTGTATTCCAAAACCCAGCGAGTCTCCTACCTAGACAGCATCATAGGTGTGAAGGCTGTTTTGAATGGTAGGCTACCATCAGAGGCACCGTCTCTTGGCAATCCCAGAATACACTGTGACGTAGAGCTGCACGATTCTGAATAAATTGAGAATCACACGTTTCAAAGAGAGGTCGTGATTCTATGGAAGCCTGTTTCTGCCACTTAATAAAAAACAAAAAAGCCAAAGCAACTGTTTATCTCACAGTTCTGACTATTTTCTCACAATTGCGAGTTTACATCTTGCAATTCTGACTTTTTTCTCAGAATTGTATGATGTAATCTCACAATTGCGAGTTAGAAAGTCAGAATTGTAAGATATAAACTCGCAATTCCGAGAGAGTCTGAATTGTGTGATCACAATTACGAATTCTAAACTGATAATTGCGAGAAATAAACGTGCAATTCTGAGAGATAAACTCTCAGAAGCAATAGTGTCTCACAATTCTGAATTTATATAAATTCTAAGAAAAACATCAGAATTGTGAGTTTTTATCTCACAGACTTTATTTCTCACAATTGGGTTTATATCTTACAGTTCTTTTTTCTCAGAATTGTGTGATATGAACTCACAATTACTCGTAATTTTGAGGAAAAAAGTCACAATTTTGAGATATAAACTGAATTCTGAGAACATCTGTCTTTTTTTTTTCCCCTCAAAGCTGGACTTTATAACATGCAGTTGCGAATTTATATCTCACAATTCTGTGGAAAAAAAGCAATTGTGAATTTATATCAATTCTAAGAAAAAAGTCAGAATTAAGAGTTTATTTCTTGCAATTCTGCTTTTTTTTCCTCAGGATTGTGTGATATAAAGTCACAGTTTCGAGTTTTAAGTCTGAATTGTGTGATTAAAAAAAAAAAAAAATCACAACTGCAAATTATAAACTGATAATTGCGAGAAATAAACTTGCAATTCTGAGAAATAAACTCACAATAAAGTCAGAATTGCAAGATAAAAAAATCACAATTCGGAGTTAATATCTCGCAATTGTGACTTTTTTTCAGAATTGAGAGTTTATATCTCGCAATTCTGAATTTATAACACAATTGTGAGTTAAGTCAGATAAGTTAGATTAAAATCAGAATTGCGAATTTATGTCTTGCAATTCTGACTTTTTTCTCAGAGTTGTGTGATATAAACTTACAATTGCGATAAAGTCAGAATTGTGATAAATTTGCAATTCTAAGAAATTAAATTGTGTGATGATAAATGCAGTTGTTAAAGATTTATTAACTGTTGTGAGAAATAAACATGCAATTCTGAGAAATAAACTCGTAATAAAGTCAGAATTCCAAGTTATAAACTCACATTTTGAACTTTTTTCTCAAAATTCTGACTCTTTCTCAGAGTTGCAAATCAGAATTGTGACACATAAACTTGCAATTCTGAGAAAAAAAAAATCACAATTGTGATAGAAATTCACAATTCTGAGTTTATATCATGCAATTCTAAGAAAAAAAGTCAGAACTGTGAATTTATATCCCACAATTCTGGCTTTATAACTCACATTTGCAAGTTTATATCTCACAATTCTGAGAAAAAAAGTAAGAACTATGAGATAAAAAGTCATAATAACCTTTTATATTTTTTATTCAGTGGTTGAAACAGGCTCCCATATGATTCTGTACTTCCTATGATTCTGAACTAAACAAAATAACATGAATAACAAAATATTTTAATTGCCTCATTCTATTCCAAAATGTTTAATTCATTTGAATGATTTTTTTTTTAATTGTTTGAATGAATGATTCAATGACTCACTCATAAATAGGACTGCAAAGCGATTAATCACGATTAATTGCATTCAAAATAAACATTTACATTTACATTCAATATGTGTATACTGTGTATATGTATTATGTTTATATAAATACACACACATGTATATATTAAGGAAAAATATGTTAGATTTATATATAAAATATTTCAATATATTTGTAAATTATATACAAGTATAAATATATAGGCTATACATACAAATATTTTTTTAAAATATATACATATATGTGTGTGTATTTATATGTACATAATAAACACAACACACACAATATAGCATGTAAACATAAGCTTTTTTTGAATGCTTTTTTGAATACTTCTTGTTCCATTACTGAATGAATCAGTTTTTGAAAAAGTCTCTTGAATGAAGGATTCAATGACAAATAATTACAAATAATCAACTTGTCGCCACCAAGTGCGAAACAATAATGTAGGCAGTAGAAAGCAAGAGCTCACTAGGTTTTGGAACAGGAATCCCACGATTAACCAATCAGAATCAAGTATCCCAGAGAACAGTTGTATTGAGGTTTTGTTTTAAATGTTTGCTACTAATCAATCCATTTTTTCATGTCACAGCTACATGAAAGGCCGCGTGACGTACGACCAGCTGAACGCAGCGGTGCAAAGCATCAACACAGCTGTGACGTCAAAATACAAGATCCTCCATCAGCCAGTCAAAACCCTGAACAACGTGTCCCGCACACTCCACCAGCGCTTTAAAGACCAAGAAACAAAGGACACCAAGGGTATCAGTGTTTTATCTCTCTGTCTCATCCAGAGCTGCTGGTCAAAGACTTTTTGACCTCATTTACCACTGTAGTCCATCATGTATTAACAGTCTTGTCATATGGAGAATTGAGAGTCTACTGTTTGCTCCAGAAAACTATTAACGCCACCGGCGCATGAACTGGTATAAGTGCTCCAATAACTAACTCCATTTATCCTGGTCTGGTATTTAATAAGCTCTTATGGGCCAAAAGAGGTCATCCATCAACTCCTTTTGTGTCCTGCAGGTCAGTTTTTCATCGTGGAGCAAGACATCAAAGAGTTCGCCCAGCTGAAGGTGGACAAACGGTTCGTGGGCATGTTGAGCATGCTACGCCACTGCCAGCGTCTGAAGGAAGTCCGAGGCGGCGGTCTCACACGCTTCATTCTGCTTTAAGACTTAAACACGCCCACATCTACATCACTTTGAATGGAGTTTTAAAGGGCTAGTTCACCCAAAAATTTTAATTCTGTCATGAATTGCTCGCACTCATGTAATTCCAAATCTGTAAGACCTTCGTTCATCTTCGGAACACAAATTAAGATATTTTTGATGAAATCCGAGAGCTTTCTGACTCTACATAGACAGCAACGCAACTGACACGTTCAAGGCCCAGAAAGGTAGTAAGGACATTTTTAAAATAGTCCATGTGACATCTGTGGTTCAACCTTAAAGGAGAAGTCCACTTCCAGAACAAAAATTTACAGATAATTTCCTCACCCCCTTGTCATTCAAGATGTTCATGTCTTTCTTTCTTCAGTCGATAAGAAATTATGTTTCTTGAGGGGAAAAAAAATCAGGAATGGTGCCCCCAAGTTTGAACTTCAAATGGCTCTAAACGATCGCAGCTGAGGAAGAAGGGTTTTATCTAGCGAAAAGATTGGTTATTTTCTAAACAAGTTGACAATTCATAACTTTTTAACCTCAAACGCTCGTCTTGTCTGCCTACATAAACTCAGTTTTTTTCTGGTTCAGTACGGTCAATACAGTTAGGGTATGTCGAAAAACTCCCATCTCATTTTCTTTCCCAACTTCAAAATCGTCCTACATCGCTGCAGAAGTACCGACCCAGTGTTTACAAAGTGAACATGCAGAGAAGATCAAACGCCCTTTACAAAAAAAAGTTAAAACAGCGACGTAGGGCAATTTTGACGTTGAAGAAGAAAACGAGACGGGAGTTTTTCAAGATACCCTAGCTGTATTGACCCAGATTACACAGAATACGCATGCGCATTGCAGAGACGAGACAAGACAAGCGTTTGAGTTTAAAAAGTGAATAAATTGTGAATTTGTTTCAAAAATGACTGATTGTTTCACTAGGTAAGACCCTTTACCTCGGCTGAGATCATTTAGAGCCATTTGAAGCTGCGTTTAAACTACATTTTGGATGTTCAAACTTAGGTGCACCACTGAAGTCCACTATATGGAGAAAAATTCAGGAATGTTTTCCTCAAGAAACATAATTTCTTATCGACTCACTGGGGATGAGTAAATTATCTGTGAATTTTTGTTCTGGAAGTGAACTTCTCCTTTAATTTTATAAAGCTGCGAGAATGCTTTTTGTGCGCAAAGAAAAAAAATGACTCTATTCAACAGTTTCTTCTCTTCCTTGTCAGTCTTTGACGCATAGTCACAACAGATTCACAACGCATGCAAAGAGAGAAAAAAATGGCTAAATAAAGTCTTTATTTTTGTTTTCTTTGCGCACAAGAAGTCTTCTGGTAGCTTCATTACATTTTGATTGAACCATTGATGTCACATGGACGATTTTATCAATGTCTTTACTACCTTTCGCGGCCTATGCAGAGTCAGAAAGCCCTTAGATTTCATCAAAAATATCTTAATTTGTGTTCTGAAGATGAACTAAGATCTTAGGGGTTTAGAAAGACATGAGGGTGAGTACTTCATGACAGACTTTTAATTTTTGAGTGAAGTATCCCTTTAAAAGGCACTGTGCACTAAAAGTTACATTTGTTATGGAAGTAACTTCCATGTCCTTTTAATTAAAAATAGAAATAATCTACTCAGTTTGAGGCCTGAAACGTGGTGAGAACTGAATTTATGAGTAAACAAAGTACACAGTCAAATGTTGAAACCTTTGTGTGCTGAAATATGTTGCTAATAAATGATATGATTTTTTGAATTGACATTTGAGGTATAACTTTGTGTACTCTATGTGTTTAGAACAAAAACTCATTATTTTGCTGAACAACGTCTCTTCAATTAATCTCAACAACAGACTTAATTTACTCATAAATCCAGAAGCGTTGTTCTAAAAACCCATTAGAAATTCCCACGGGCGCTCCGTGGTGAATTAGCATTCTGGGTCGGCCTACAAATTGACGTCGTGAATTAACAGTTGGGTCATTTTATCTGTGATAATAAAATTATAAACTGATTGCTGTGTTATTTATATTGGTGAAATATGGAAAATATTGGAGCTTAAATAAAATTGCAGTTTGTAACCTCATCTCAAATGTCAGTGTCATTTCAAAAGTTGGCGAGATTGCTATATTGACGTTTAAGTTTGATTAATTTTTGAGACAAGACACAGCTGGAGTACCCGAGAGACGTGTGAAGATCCGACTCGTCAACCTTGATTTGTCACCCAAAACTCAACCAAGCATTAAGAGTTACACATTAACAATAAGTTATACATTTGTGTTCTTGCTTTGTCATCTTGTTTGAAAGACATAAAGACTCCATGTAGGAGACTCTGCATTTGCACATGCAATGAAGGGGGCTTTAAGAGAACTGGTAGGTCAGCTGTTACATTCAAACATTGTACATCATCCAGTTTTTACAAAAATCATTACCTTTTTTTGCAGGCGAGAAGCCCTGTGCTTGTTGCAGCTATTTTTATATCAGGAATCGGAGGGACCTTTCAATACGGCTTCAATATCTCTGTCCTTAACTCGCCATCACTTGTAAGTACCTGCGGTGTTTGGTTATAAAGTGTCTTAAGCTGATTTACTGTTTCTTTTAAGCTGCAAACAGGGGGGCTGGAGGTAATCAGTATTAATCAAATGCATTCCTGCCACTGTCTTAAGATGAGACATCCCCAAAGGATCAAACAATCAATACATATCAGAGCTTATGAGTTGGTGCTAACCTGTGAACTGCTGTGGTTCGATAAAATGAAATGAATGACATAATCAACTGAGACTTGTGCTTACATTGCAAGTTTATTAAAGAGCTGGTGAACAGCACCTGCCAGCAGCGTTATGGACACTCTCTGGAGCCTTGGGAGCTGTCCCTCATCTGGTCCTTCATTGTGTCCATATATTGCGTAGGAGGACTGGCTGGAACCCTGTATGCTGGGCGTCTGGCAGGCATGTATGGAAGGTACTGGAAATGCATTCATATAGCAGACAACCTAATCAGGTCATTGGGTGATGCTGAAGAGTGTTACAGGGAGAGTTCACCCCAAAATATTTTTTTCTGTTTGAATATATTGTAAAACAATTTATTCCTGTGATGCAACGTTGAAGTTTCAGCCTCATTACTCTGATTTGCTGCTCAAGAAACATTTATTATAATCAGTGTTGAAATCAGTACTTTATATTTTTGTGGAAACTATGATCATTTTGATCAAATATTATCAAATTTTTGTATTCATTTCTTAAAATTATTGACACCAGACGTTTGAACAGTAGTGCAACTGGGTTGATTTTCAGATGTTAACATACATAAACATTCCAGTTGCATAAACTTAGCCTCTATATTAAGACAGGGTGTTAAAGGACAAGCCCACTTCCAAAACAAATATTCACATATAATGTACTCACCCCCTTGTCATCCAAGATGTTCATGTCTTTCTTTCTTCAAACGTAAAGAAATTATGTTTTTTGAGGAAAACATTTCAGCATTTTTCTCCATATAATGGACTGATATGGTGCCCCGAGTTTGAACTTCCAAAATGCAGTTTAAATGCGGCTTTAAACGATCCCAAATGCGGTTGTATCCGATCTCAGCCAAGAAAGAACGGTCTTATCTAGCGAAACGATTAGTTATTTTCATTTAAAAAAAATACAATTTAAATACTTACTTTAATTTCAAACGCTCGTCTTGCCTTGCTCTTCCTAAACTCTGTGTATTCTGGCTCAAGACAATCTTTTCAAAATCATCCTACATCGCTGCAGAAGTAATGACCCAGTCAAAGCGAACATGCAAAGAAGATCAAACACCCTCAACAAAAAAGGTAAAACAGCGATATAGGACGATTTTGAAGTTGAGGGAGAACATGAGATGGGAGTTTTTCGACATACACTAACTGTCATGAACCAGAAAAAAAACAGCCCAGGCAGAGTAAGGCTAGACGAGCGTTCGGCATTAAAAAGTATAGAAATTGTATTATTTTATACGAACTAATCATTTCGCTAGATAAGACCCTTCTTTCTCGGCTGGGGTCGTTTACAGCCGCATTTGGGATTGTTTGAAGCCGCATTTAAACTGCATTTTGGAAGTTTAAAATCAGGGCACCATACCAGTCCATTATATGGAGAAAAATGCAGAAATGTTTTCCTCAAAAAACATAATTTCTTTACGACTGAAGAAAGAAAGACATGAACATCTTGGATGACAAGGGGGTGAGTACATTATATTTAAATCTTTGTTTTGGAAGTGGACTTCTCCTTTAAGAACTAGTCTGACCAACTAGCAGTTAGCAAAGGGTTAATCAGTCTTATTCTCTGACTTCAACTTAGACTAATCTACGTTTTTATGTAACTAAATTTAAGAAATTATTACCAGTCTTAAAGAAAAAAATTAGATGACTAACTTTTAAGACTAGTCTAAATCTTTTATGCAAACGGACTGTGCACATTTCTGCATTTTCAGAACCATTTGTGATATTGCACAATTTTATAGTGTGAATTAATAACCAAATGCCAGTAATTCAATGAGCAGAATGGGCTTTTAATTAGGAATAGACTTGAAATGTTGCTAGGGGCAACAAACAGCAATGATATTTTTTCAAACCAGTCTAACCTACATTAATCCTCTCCAGGTTATGCTCTGTTCTTTTCCTGTAACCCATCTGGCACAGCAAAAATATGAAAAATCTGAATGTTCTGGCTTTGTGTAATAATTCTTAAAGGGATAGTTCACCAACAAATGCTAATTATGTCATCACTATCTTACCCTCCTCTTGTCACAAACCTGTATTAAAGGAGAAGTTCACATCTAGAACAAAAATTTACAGATAATGTACTCACCCCCATGTCTTTCTTTCTTCAGTTGTAAAGAAATCGTTTTTTGAGGAAAACATTTCAGGATTCCTCTCCATATAGTGGACTTCTATTGTGCCTGTGAGTTTGAACTTCCAAAATGTAGTTTAAATGCAGCTTCAAAAAGCTCTAAATGATCCCAGCTGAGGAAGAAGGGTCTTATCTAGTGAAACGATCAGTTATTTTGTAAACAAAATGACAGTTTCTGTACTTTTTAATCTCAAACACTCATCTTGTCTAGGTCTGCGCTAACTCCTCCAACTGTAAAATCATCCTACATCGCTGCAGAAGTACCGACTGAGTGTTTACAAAGTGAAAATGCAAAAAAAGATCAAACACCCTTTACAAAAAAAAAAAAAAAGGTAAAACAGCAATGTGGGACCACAAGATGGGAGTTTTTCGACATACCCTAACTGTCATGAACCGGAAAAAACAGAGTTCAGGCAGACGAGACAAGACAAGCGTTTAAGGTTAAGTATATAAATTGTCATTTCTTTTTAGAAAATAACCGATCATTTCGCTAGATAAGACCCTTTTTCCTCGGCTAGGATTGTTTAGAGCCCTTTGAAGCTGCATTTAAACTGCATTAGACGTTCAAAATTGTGGGCACCATATCAGTCCATTATATGGAGAAAAATCCTGAAATGTTTTCCTCAAAAAATATAATTTATTTATGACTGAAGAAAAAAAGACATGAACATCTTGGATGACCAGTGAGTACATGATCTGTAATTCTGTGTATTTTTCTTCATTTAAAAAACAAAAAGATGTTTAGCAGAATGTTGCTGTTGTTTTCCAAGCAATGAAAGAAATGAGATAAAAAAATATTTAAATTGTATTTTTTAATGAACAGTACCGATCGTATCGCTAGATAAGACCCTTCTTCTTCAGCTGGGATAGTTTAAAATTGCATTTAAAGTGCATTTTGGAAGTTCAAACTCGGGGCATCATATTAATCCATTATATGGAAAAAAATCCTGAAAAGTTTTCCTCAAAAAACACAATTTCTTTACGACTGAAAACATTTCAGCATTTTTCTGCATATAATGGACTGATATGGTGCCCCGATTTTGAACTTCCAAAATGCAGTTTAAATGCGGCTTCAAACGATCCCAAATGCGGTTTTAAACGATCCCAACTGAGAAGGAAGGGTCTTATCTAGCAAAATGATCGGTTATTTTCATTTTTTATTCTTAAATGCTCGTCTTGCCTTGCTCTAGTTGAACTCTGTGTATTCTGGCTCAAGACAGTTAGGGTCGAAACTCCGGTCGTATTTTCTCCCTCAACTTCAAAAATCATTTCAAAATCATCCTACATCGCTGCAGAAGTTCTGACCCAGTCTTTGCAACATGAACATGCAAAGAAGATCAAACTGCCTCAAACAAAAAAGGTAAAACAGTGAAATAGGACGATTTTGAAGTTGAGGGAGAACATGAGATGGGAATTTTTCAACATACCCTAACTGTCATGAACCTGAAAAAAATAGTCCAGGCAGAGTACACTGTAAAAAAATAAAAAACACAATTTGTTGAGCTTAAAATAATTTGTTACACTGCTGCCTTAAAATTTTAAGTTCAGTCAACTCAAATAAGTTTATTCAACTTGAAATGTTAAGTTGTACTAAGTAACAACTTAGATATTTGTGTTTGCTAAACTTAACAGATGGGTAAGTAACCCAGCCACCTTAAAATTTTAAGCTGATTCAACTCAAATATCTAAGTTGTCACTTAGTATAATTTAACATTTCAATTTGAATAAACTTTTTTTTGAGTTGACTGAACTTAAAATTTTAAGGCAGCCAGGTTACAAATTATTTTCAGTTGACTCAACAAATTGTTTTTTACAGTGTAAGACAAGACGAGCATTTGACATTAAAAAGTATATAAATTGTTATTATTTTTATGGAAATAACCGATCGTTTTTCTAGACCTTCTTTCTCGGCTGGAATCGTTTATAACCGCATTTGGGATTGTTTGAAGCCGCATTCAAACTACATTTTGGAAGTTCAAAATTGGGGCACCATAGCAGTCCATTATATGGAGAAACTTCTCCTTTAAAGTAAACAGCCCACTGTGAACACCCTTGTAATTCGCTTCAACCTTTTCGAATGGTATGAATAATTATTTTAGGTTCAAGTGCGTGTAAGGAAACAAGCAGAGCACGGCTGTTACTAAACCAAGCAGTGCCGTCTGCTGTTCAAAACTAAGCTCAGAATCGATCTGATTAAGAATCATGATGTGTTTGGAAAATCTCAGAATCGTTGCTGAATCATTTCTCGATTCACGTTGCAACAATTTAAAGTCCATCCCTAGTTTATACAGTGTGTGTTTTTAACTCTCCATAGGAAGACAACTCTGCTTTTAAACAATGTGGTGGCAATCTGTGGAGCTGTCCTGATGTTGTTAAGTAAAACCGCCCTCTCGTTTGAGATGATCATGGTGGCACGTGTGCTATATGGCATCAACGCTGGTGTGTTGGAATATCTGTAAATGAATGTTTTTTGTTTTTAATTCTGTGCTGTTGTTTTTCTAACTACTTAAGTGCTGTCTGTGCAGGTGTGAGTTTGACTGTGCATACCATGTATATATTGGAGTGCGCCCCCAAGAGGCTGCGTGGGATGGTTGGTGTGTCCGTGGCCTCTTTTGTCTCAATGGGGAAGTTTTTTGGGCAGCTGCTTGGGATCAGGTGTGTCATTAACAGCGGATTCATCTTTCTGTAACATTTTGTTCCATTTGCTGTCCATGTGTTAACCAAACTTTTTGAAGTTTTAAACTTTATAGCTTGGGTTCTGAGTGTGATTTGTGTGTCAGTGAGGTTTTAGGCACTGAGGAGCACTGGATCTGGCTGCTGGCCTTCAGCGGGGTAACTGGTCTCCTGCAGCTACTAACGCTGCCCTTTCTCCCTGAGTCCCCGAGGTACCTCCTGCTGGAGAAGGCAGACAAACACGGCTGTGAGACGGGTCAGAACCACAGACACTCGCTTTGACATTTACACATACATTGATATTTCTTGCAAAATTCATCTGAAATCATTTGTTCAAATTGTGGGGCCGCGTCATGGGAATAGGATTCTTAATGCTCTTTTGAAATATAATACTGAAACAGATTTTTTTGTAAGAACATTTCTGTTGAAGATTGTTACATGCATGTTATCAAAATAACATTATCAATGTTAAAACCTGCTAGCAATGTAGCACTGGAAGGATTTCGCAATTGTGACAGCCATTAAAATGTCATACTCCCCGATCAGTGCCTTGACTTTTGAACAAGGAAGCTGATTGAGATGCACAATGTGTGTTAAATAATGCTAACAATGTGTTAAAACATGCTAATCATGCTATAAATGTTATCACATGTTAGCGATGTGTTAAATCATCTTACATGTTAGTAACATGGTAAAACATGCTAGCAATGTGCTTAAACATGCTAGCAGTGTGGTAAATCATGCTTGAAACATGTTAATCATGTTATAAATGTTACCAAATGTTACAACATGTTAGTAACATGGTAAAACATGTTAGTAACATGGTAAAACATGCTAGCAGTGTTAAATCATCTTGCAACATGTTAGTAACATGGTAAAACATGCTAACAGCGTGTTAGAACATGCTAGCAATGTGTTAAATCATGATAGTAATGTTAAATCATGCTATAAATGTTACCACATGTTAGCCATGTGTTAAATCATCTTACATGTTAGTAACATGGTAAAACATGCTAGCAATGTGCTTAAACATGCTAGCAGTGTGGTAAATCATGCTTGAAACATGTTAATCATGTTATAAATGTTACCAAATGTTACAACATGTTAGTAACATGGTAAAACATGCTAACAGTGTGTTAGAACATGCTAGCAATGTGTTAAATCATGATAGTAATGTTAAATCATGCTATAAATGTTACCACATGTTAGCCATGTGTTAAATCATCTTACAACATGTTAGTACCATGATAAAACATACTAACAATGTGGTAAAAGATGCTAACAATGTGTTAAATCATCTTACAACATGTTAGTAACATGGTAAAACATGCTAGCAATGTGTTAAATCATGATTGTAAGGTGTTAAATAATGCTAGAAACATATTAATCATGCTATAAATGTTACTACATGTTAGCAATGTGTTAAATCATGTTACAACATGTTAGTAACATGATAAAACATACTAACAATGTGGTAAAAGATGCTAACAATGTGTTAAATCATCTTACAACATGTTAATAACATGGTAAAACATGCTAGCAATGTGTTAAATCACGATTGTAAGGTGTTAAATAATGCTAGAAACATATTAATCATGCTATAAATGTTACTACATGTTAGCAATGTGTTAAATCATGTTACAACATGTTAGTAACATGATAAAACATACTAACAATGTGGTAAAAGATGCTAACAATGTGTTAAATCATCTTACAACATGTTAATAACATGGTAAAACATGCTAGCAATGTGTTAAATCATGATTGTAAGGTGTTAAATAATGCTAGAAACATATTAATCATGCTATAAATGTTACTACATGTTAGCAATGTGTTAAATCATGTTACAACATGTTAGTAACATGGTAAAACGTTAACAATGTGGTAAAACATACTAACAGTGTGT
Source organism: Labeo rohita (assembly GCF_022985175.1). Classification (NCBI taxonomy): domain Eukaryota; kingdom Metazoa; phylum Chordata; class Actinopteri; order Cypriniformes; family Cyprinidae; genus Labeo; species Labeo rohita. The sequence goes on from NC_066878.1 coordinate 16,097,437, forward strand.
TACAACATGCTAGCAATGTGTTAAATCATGATAGTAATGTTAATTATGCTATAAATGTTACCACATGTTAGCCATGTGTTAAATCATATTACAACATGATAGTAACATGGTAAAACATGCTAGCAGCATGGTAAATTATCTTACAACATGTTAGAACAAGCTGTGCTAACCAATGTTAACAACATGCTAGCAACATGCTAATCACATTAAAAACATTCTAATGACATGCTAGGACACATTAATTATGTTAGCATCATGATAGTGACATGTTAATCATGTTAACAACATGCTAATTAAGCTAACAATGTGTTAAGACATCAGAACAACATGCTAATAATGATAGCAACATGCTACTAAAAGATGATAACATTTTAAAACATTTTAGCAGCATGTTAAAACAAGCTATGCTAATCATGTCAACAACATGATAATGTCATGCTAATAATGATAACAATGCGTTAAAACATGCTAGCAAGATGCTAATCATGATAGCATGATATATATGAAAATTCTTAAAGAAATTAACATTTTTTTTACCCCAAGAATGTTGTTTTGCATTTTCTATTCATCAAATAATTCTGACATTTATGCATCACAGTTTCCGCAAAAATATAAAGCAGCACAGCTGTTTTCAACATTGATGATAACAAGAAATGTTTCTTGAACAGCAAATCAGAATATTAGAATGATTTCTGAAGGATCATGTGACATTGAAGACTGGAGTAATGATACCGAAAATTCAGCTTTGATCACGGAAATAAATTATATAAAATACATAAAAATTGGGGCTGGTTAAACGATTAATTGTGATTAATCACATACAAAATAAAAGTTTGAGTTTGCCTAATATATGTATGTGTACTGTGTGTAATTATTATGCATATATAAATACAAGCACATGTATATATTTAAAAAATATTTACAAGTACATGTATTTATCATTTTTATAGAATTTATATTATATCTAAATAAAAATGTTTTGTACATAAATAACATATATCTCCTAAATATATACATCAATTTGTGTGTATATATATATATATATATTACACACATATATTAGGAAAAAAAATTTGCATGTGATTAATTGCGATTAATCGTTTGCCAGCACTTATAAAAATAGAGCTATTTTAAACTGTAATAATGTTTTTACTGTATTTGATCTGTAAATAATCCTTTGTGAGCATAAGAGACGTGTTTTAAAAACTCCTACCAACTTCAGACATTTGAATGGTAGTGTACATGAATGCAAATGGTTCTAGCTACTAAAGTAAAAAAAAAAAAAACTTGGTAAATGGTAATTTGTGCAACATTCTTGCCATTGGCTAAAATTTTAAATATGGATTCTGGTGAGTTATTTGATGATGTTCACTGTATCTCAGCTCTGCGCAGGTTGTGGGGAGCTAAAAAGGACCCAGGACCAGAGATGGAGGAGATGTTGGCTGAACATGCCTCCCTAAAGGGCGTGAAGATCCACAGGCTCATGGACCTTTTCCGCGACCACAATGTCCGTTGGCAGCTCCTCACCGTCCTCGTCACTTTCGTCACACTGCAGCTCTGCGGCATCAACGCTGTGAGTCACAAAAAGTCGCAGCGCTGTCTGCACCTGAAAATCCCTGAACCGAGAATGATTACTTTGTCAAAACACACAACCATATGCCACGGTCTGTTTAGGAAATGGGCTTGATGACTTCACATTTCAAGTTAATTTGCTTCCCCCTCCGTTTTTTTTTTTTGATGAAAGCCGAGCCTGAAAGTTTGACATAGATGTAAAAGCCTGAAGTTTGAAACAGTTGTAAAGTTTGAAAAGATAGATAGATAGATAGATGTTTTTAACATGATTAGCATGTTGCTTGCTTGATTAATGCTAGCATGATAAATGTCATGTTACCAGCATGATAAATGTGCTTCTAACATGATTAATTGACAATTGTCATGATGGTAATGTGTTTAACATGTTGTTAGCATAATTAGCCTGTTGCTAGCATGTTGTGGCATGATTTAACACATTGCTAGCTAGGGTTGTGCCGATAGACGATAGTATCGTGTATCAACGATAGTCAGAGATATTTTTTTTCTCTAGCTGCTTTTTTGTAATTTTTTTTTTGAATAACTAAGGAAATGTAAGCATTAGTAACTTGTTTCTATTAAATTGTTATCATGTTAAACATAAATTAAGTCATATTGAAAACATTAGGCTGGTGTTGCTTCACTTTTCGTTAATGAAGCGAAATAGATAATTAAATAAATTGGCACGATAATATTTTGTTTATCGGTGATCTCACAGGCTGACGATAGGACGGTATGAAAATTGAGCATATCACCCAACACTATTGCTAGCATATTTTAGCACATTATTAACATGTTGTTAACATGTAAGCATGATTAGCATTAGAGGTCGACCGATGTATCGGTTTTGCCGTTTAATCGGCACCGATAGTTGATTGGTGGAACTATCTGTTATCGGCAAAAATTCATGCCGATAGTTTTTTCCGGGTTGGGTCCAGAAGCCTTGTAGACCGACGCATCCAGTGTGTGTGATACCGGATAGCTGCGAGTTCTTCTAGACGCGGCGCTGCACTTTTGCCCGTTGGGTGACTAACATATTTTTATATTTTGATTAGATAACCACAAATGCTCTAGAACAGAAGCAGTTAAATTGTGAAAGTACACAATATCCATATGTATGCAATTTCAATACTGTGGCCTTTTAGATATTTAAAGATGGCCATCTTTAGCTTGATTGTTGATGTAATGGTAGCACTTTACAATATGAATCCATTTGTAACATTAAGAGTGTTAATTTCAGCGTTTACTGATATATTTTAAAAATTTAGTTGCTTTTGTTAACATTAATGAACAATAAACTAACTGTAATGATTATTGTAAATGAATAAAAATATTAATATTAATTATATAAAGTATGGTTCAGTAGGCTACTTTTTTTTTTTTAATAGTAGAGCACTATTTATTTTCCGTTCAGTATCCATTTTAAAAAATATCGGTTGATTAATCGGCAACGGCCAGTGTAGTCCAACCAAGTAATCGGTATCAGTGAATTCCAATATTGGTCGACCTCTGATTAGCATGTTGTTAGAATGTTTTAACATGATTAGCATATCGCTATCATGTTGCTAGCATGATGTGAACATGATAAGCATGTAGCACTTCATTTAGAATGTTTTTAACTTGAGCAGCATGTTGCTAGCATTGTGCTAGCATGTCGTTAGAATGTAATTAGTATATTGTTAAATAGTTCAATTATTGTAAACATTATATTGAAAAAATATTGATTAAATTGTTTGAATGATACAATTGAATTGTTATTGCCATTAATATAGCCATTGCTGCTGACACGGCGTTGAAACTAAATACATAAATAAATAAGCTTGTTGCTAGCATGTTGTTAGCTAAATTAGCATGTCGTTAGCATGATTTAACACATTGCTATCATGTTGTAATATATATTTAGCATGATTAGCATGTTGTTATCATGATTAGCATGTTGCTGTAATGCTTTTAACATGATTAGCAGTAGAATGTTTTTAACGTGATTAACATCTTGTTAACATGTTGCTAGCATGATAAATGTGTTGCTAACCTGATGTTAACGTTGCATGACGTTAGAGTGTTTCTAACATGACTGGTTATATAAAATGTTTTGATGGTAATGGTTTAACATGTTGTTAGCATAATTAGCATGTTGCTAGCATGTTTTAGCACATTACTAGCATGTTTTACTATGTTGTTAACATGTAAGCATGATTAGCATGTTGTTAGAATGTTTTAACATGATTAGCATATCGCTATCATGTTGCTAACATGATAAATGTATTGCTAGCATGAAGTTAACATGATAAGCATGTAGCACTTCATTTAGAATGTTTTTAACATTAGCAGCATGTTGCTAGCATTATGCTAGCATGTCGTTAGAATGTATTGTTAAATAGTTCAATTATTGTAAACATTATATTGAAAGGATATTGTGTGAATGATACAATTGAATTGTTATTGCCATGAATATCGCCATTGTTGCTGACATGGCGTTAAATCATAAATAAATAAATAGGCTTGTTGCTAGCATGTTGTTAGCATTTCGTTAACATGATTTAACATATTGCTATCATGTTAAATTATTATAAACATTATATAGAAAGAATCTTGGTTGAATTGTTTATTGATTTAACACATTGCTAGCATATTGCAATGTGATTTAACACATTGGTAACGTGATTTAACACAGTATTAGTATGTTTTATCATGTTATTAGCATGTTGTAGCATGATTTAACCCATTGCTAGCATGTTGTAGCATAGATAGATAGGTAGATAGATAGAAACTTTAAGTAGAATGGAAGATTAAATGCATTTAAATGGCTTAGAATTTTAAATATTTTAATTTGAATTTAAATTTTGACAGTTTGAATAGTTTTAACTAATTTGAAAATTCTGTCAATGTAAGTCCATGGAATTTTTATCTATATTTTTAATCTTTCTTTTTATGAAAGCCGTAAGTCCAATCATTATTGTTCATATGGCCTGTGAATGATGTCTTGGCAGGTCTATCTCTATTCGTTTGATGTGTTTCAAGCTGCCGGTATTGCCAAGGAGAACCTGCGCTATGCCGCCCTGGGGACGGGTCTGTGTGAAGTCTCCACCTCCATTGGCTGTGTGAGCCGCTCTTTACCACCCAAATTTTTCATCTAAGCTCAAAACATGATGTGACCTGGTTTAAAAGAACCTTCTGTCTGTGTTTGTGTGGTTGTTTACTGTGTTATTTTTATCCAGGTGCTGATCATTGAGAGCACAGGGAAGAGAGTGCTTCTCCTTAGGGGTTACCTGTGTATGGCCGCCTCGCTGGCCCTGCTCACACTTACACTTTACCTTCAGGTCTGCTTATTTTTTATTAAAGTTTCATTGTTTAATTACGTCATATTGGTGTATGTGGCTAAAAATTTAGTTATTAACAAGAAGTGCTGATTGTGACTTGATTTAAATTGCAGGTGCAGGATAATTCAAAAAATTACATTTAGTCAGCATTTACCTAATCTTATTCCAAACCCATATGATCTATCAACACACTTTTTTGCAGAATATTATATAAGTGCTGTTTTCATATAATTTCAGAGATTATGTAGTCATATGATAGTTTTGTGTGAAAAACAGACAAAAATTAAGTCATTATTCACTGAATGTTTACTGCAGATCTTTTTATATAATGAAAGTGAATAGGGACTGGAGCTGTCAAGCTTCAAAAATGACAAAATGTGTCATAAAAGTACAGTAAAAGTAATTTATATGAATCACATGCTTTATTCCACATCTTCTGTAGTCATGTGATAGTTTTGTGTGAGAAACAGACTGATATTTAGGTATATAATTAAGTTATATAATGAAAGTGAATGGAGACTGGAGATGTTGAGCATCAGAAACAACAAAATTCATTGTAGTAGTAGATTAAAACTACGTCATATAAATGCTTTATTACATGTTCATTGCAATCATATGATAGTGTGAGAAACAGACAAAATTTAAGTCATTATTTACTGCAAGTTTACTGCAACTCTTTTTTTATATATTGAAAGCAAATGGGGACTGAAGCTATCAAGTTTCAAAAATACAAAGAAAACATCATAAAAGTATAGTAAAAGGAATTTATATGAATCACATGCTTTATTCCACATCTTTTGCAGCCGTACAATAGTTTTGTGTGAGAAAGACACTGATATTTTTTTTGTTTATTAATAAAAGTGAATGGGGACTGGAGATGTTGAGCAGATATGACCAAAAAAAAATGCATCATAGTAGTAGAGTAAAACTAGTTTATATGAATCCCGTGCTTTATTCCATGTCCTCTGCAGTCATATGATAATTTTGTGTGAGAAACAGACCAAATTTAAGTCATTACTGACAGGACGTCCACTGCTCTTTTTTGAAAATGAAAGTGAATGGGGACTGGGGCTGTCAAGCTTCAAAAATTACAAAATGCATCATAAAAGTACAGTAATAGTAGTTTATATGATGCTTTATTCCACATCTTTTGCAGTCATATGATAGTTTTGTGTGAAAAACACTGATATCTTTTTATAATAATGAAAATGAATGTGGACTGGAGCTATCAAGTTTCAAAAATACAAAAAGAAAACATCATAAAAGTGTAGCAAAAGTAGTATATATGAAGCATGTGCTTTTTTTCACATCTTCTGTGGTCATATGATAGTTTTTTGTGAGAAACACACTGATATGTAAGTCATTATTTGCAGAAAATCTTTTCCACAGCTTTGAAGTCTCATGCACTTATTATATAATGAAAGTGAATGGGGAGTGGAGATGTTGAGCTTCAGAAACAACCAAAAAATGCATCATAGTAGTAGAGTAAAACTAGTTTATATGAATCATGTGCTCTATTCCATGTCCTCTGCAGTCATATGATAGTTTTGTGTGAGAAACAGACCAAATTTAAGTCATTACTGACAGGACGTCCACTGTAGCTCTTTTTTTTTTAATTAAAGTGAATGGGGACTGGACCTGTCAAGCTTCAAAAATGACAAAATGCAACATAAAAGTACAGTAGAAGTATTTTGTATCGATCACATGCATTTTTCCATATCTGTGTTCATATGATAGTTTTGTGTGAGAAACAGACTGATATTTACTTCATTATTCGCAGAAAATCTTCACAACGGCTTTGAAGACTCATGTGCTGATTATATAATGAAAGTGAATGGAGACTGGAGATGTTGAGCTTCAGAAATGACAAAAATGGATCATAGTAGTAGAGTAAAACTAGTTTATATGAATCATGTGTTTTATTCCATGTCCTCTGATGTTATAGTTTTGTGTGAGAAACAGACTAAATTTAAGTCATTATTGACAGGAAGTTCACCGTAGCTCTTTTTTAATAATGAAACTGAATGGGGACTGGAGATGTTGAGCTTCAGAAATGACAAAAGTGCGTCGTAGTAGAGTAAAACTAGTTTATATGAATCTTGTGCTTTTATTAAATGTTCTGTGCAGTCATATGATTGTTTAGTGTGAGAAACAGACAAAATTTAAGTCATTATTCACTGCGTGTTCATTGCAGCTCTTTTTATAATAATGAAAGTGAATGTGGACTGGAGATAACAAGTTTCAAAAATACAAAAACATCATACAAGTGTAGTAAAAGTAGTTTATATGAAGCACATGCTTTATTTCACATCTTCTGTGATCATATGATAGTTTTGTATGAAAAACAGACTGATATTTAGATATATAATGAAATTATATAATGAAAGTGAATGGGGACTGGGGATGTTGAGCGTCAGAAATTACAAAAATTCATTGTAGTAGTAGATTAAAACTAGTTTATATGAATCCTGTTCTCTATTCCATGTCCTCTGCAGTCATATGATAGTTTTGTGTGAGAAACAGACCAAATTTAAGTCATTATTGACAGGACGTCCACTGTAGCTCTTTTTTTTTTTTTTTTGAATGAAAGTGAATGGGGACTGGAGCTGTCAAGCTTCAAAAATACAAAAACATCATAAAAGTGTAGTAAAAGTAGTTTATATGAATCACATGCTTTATTCCACACCTTTTGCAGTCATATGATAGTTTTTGGTGAGAAACACACTGATATTTAAGTAATTATTTGCAAAAAATCTCATGCGCTTGTTATATAATGGAAGTGAATGGGGACTGGAGATGTTGGGCTTCAGAAATGACAAAAATGCATCATAGTAGTAGAGAAAACTAGTTTATATGAATCAAGTGCTTTATTCTATGTCCTCTGCAGTCATATAATATCTTTGTGTGAGAAACAGGCTAAATTTTAAGCCATTATTCACTGCAGCTCTTTTTATATAATAAAAGTAAATGGGGACTGGAGCTAATAAGCTTAAAAAATACAGAAAAAAACTTTGTAAAATTAGTTTATATGAATCGTGTGCTTTAATTTGCATCTGTGACTTATATGATAGTAATGTGTGAGAAACAGATGAAAATATAATACGTTATTCATAGAAAACCTTTGCCACCGATTTCAAATCTCATTCACACTTCTGCATATTTCTGCATGTTTCCACAAAAAATGTCATAAGAGTTTTAAACAACATTGTAAGAAATTAAACTGATTAAAGACTAACTGATATTATTTTTGTGACTAACAAGCCACTGTTTATAACTACATAAACTATTCCTGAGATTTCATTTGTCTGGCTGTTGTAGAACTTTGTATCCTGGATGCCATATTGCAGCATGGTCCTTATTTTCACCTACATCATCTTCTTTTCTAGCGGGCCAGGTACATCCACACATTTTACTCCTGCAGTAAGACATTCAGATGCTTTTTTGTGGCCTTATTATCTTAACAGTACTCTTGTGAATTCTCTCTTCCACAGCCGGAGTGACAGCACCACTTCCTGGTGAGATTTTCACACAGTCCTATAAACCACCGGCGTTCATGGTAGCCTGCATCCTCAATTGGACAGGACTCTTCCTTGTGGGCATGTTGTTTCCTCTCATAGTGGTGAGCCTTTATAATTTAATGACTTATGACCCGTTTCTTTGCTGAAAAATGAAAGGTACAGAAACATTTTACACATAGAGAAACAGTATGTTTGAAAAATGTTTAAAAGATATACACACACGAGATTAAGTTCTAGTTCATATTAGTAACATAATAAATACCACTGTATTTTACATGGAGCTAGGGGTGTGCAATATATATAAAATATATATATATATATATATACACTGACCAAATTTATAAACGCAACACTTTTGTTTTTGCCCCCATTTTTCAGGAGATGAACTCAAACATCTAAGACTTTTTCTATGTACACAAAAGGCCTATTTCTCTCAAATATTGTTCACAAATCTGTCTAAATCTGTGTTCGTGAGCACTTCTCCTTTGCACGAGATGTTCCATCCACCTCACAGGTGTGGCATATCAAGATGCTGATTAGACAGCCACAGTAAAAGGCCACTCTAAAATGTGCAGTTTTATCACACAACACAATGCCACAGATGTTGCAAGAGAGGGCAGATGGCAGACAGCGTGTATGGCATTGTGTGGGTGAGCGGTTTGCTGATGTCAACGTTGTGAATCGAGTGGCCCATGGTGGCAGTGGGGTTATGGTATGGGCAGGAGTGTGTTATGGACAATGAACACAGGTGCATTTTATTGATGGCATTTGAATGCACAGAGTTACTGTGATGAGATCCTGAGGCCCATTGTTGTTGCATTCATCCACGACCATCACCTCATGTTGCAGCATGATAATGCACGGCCCCATGTTGCAAGGATCTGTACACAACTCCTGGAAGCTGAAAACATCCCAGTTCTTGCATGGCCAGCATACTCACCGGACATGTCACCCATTGAGCATGTTTGGGATGCTCTGGATCGGCGTATACGACAGCGTGTTCCAGTTCCTGCCAATATCCAGCAACTTCACACAGCCATTGAAGAGGAGTGGACCTACATTCCACAGCCACAATCAACAACCTGATCAACTCTATGCGAAGGAGATGTGTTGCCCTGCATGAGGCAAATGGTGGTCACACCAGATACTGACTGATTTTCGGACCCCCCCAATACAGTAAAACTGTACATTTTAGAGTCGCCTTTCATTGTGGCCAGCCTAAGGCACACCTGTGCAATAATCATGCTGTCTAATCAGCATCTTGATATGCCACACCTGTGAGGTGGATGGATTATCTCGGCAAAGGAGAAGTGCTCACTAACACAGATTTAGACAGATTTGTGAACAATATTTGAGAGAAATAGGCCTTTTGTGTACATAGAAAAAGTCTTAGATCTTTGAGTTCAGCTCATGAAAAATGAGGGCAAAAACAAAACTGTTAACAATATTTTGCTTAGTGTGTTTTTAAGCTGGGACCTTTGCTGGATAAGTACCTAGGTGAAAACATGCACTTCCATAATGTACATAAAGTGCTCTATTTTCACACATTAATTTGTATTTAATATACTAAATGTTATGCTAGATAATCTTAAGAACGTCTAAGTGTATTTAAATGTGCTATTTTGGGGCACCATGAATATAAACTAAAATGTGCTTTAAAAGGGGTCATGGACTGCCTTTTTTTATTATTATTTTGTACTGTTCTCTGAGGTCCCCTTATAGTTTAAGATTGTTTACATTAAACACATCATAATTTAGAAGTAATAGGCTATTTTCTGTCCTGTTTTGACCCCCACATCAGAACACTCTGTTTGAATAAAAATTCATCCACTCTTTCCTAACGTTGGGATCAGAAGGAAGGCAATGCAAAGACTGCTTTTTCACAACTTTGTTTGGTTTCTGCATAGACGCGCATTTGGCGCTTGTTATTTACACTACATGCGTGCATCGGTGAGTGGAGCTAAACAGGCAGTGATGTAGAAGCAGGTGTTGATCTTCTTCTGCGGAGGTGGAGTTTAGCAACACTATTACATCATAGAGTGGCACATTCCACAACCTGTTGTTTTGGCAGATTGGCTTTAATAAAAGCTGTATTTAGACTAATGACAAAGTTTTGAGTTCTGAAACTTGCAGACAATGTTCCCTCTAATTTTTATTTCGGCAACCTGAGCAAAAACATTCTTTATACCAGACTTGTACAGCACTCAAAAAGTGTGTAACTTTTAATTTTAATGTACTATTTTTATATATTTTTTTTTTATTTGACCCTTGATGATGTGCATTTTTTGTTATCTGAGAAAACATTTTTTTTTTTACAGCATAATACACTGCCATTCAAAAGTTTGGGATCAGAAAAGTTTCTTATGCTCATCAAGGCTGTATCTATTTGATAAAAATACTTAATATTATTTCAAAAAATAATATTGTGAAATATTATTGCAATTTAAAACATTTTTTCTATTTTAATATACTTTAAAATATAATTTATTCCTGTGTCACATGATCCTTCAGAAATCTAATTCTAGTTCTGATTTATTAATAAATGTTGGAAACAGTTTTGCTGCTTAATATTTGTTTTAAAAAGTTAAAAGTGTTTATTCAAAATTGAAATTTTGTGTTATAATGTACACTATTATTCAAAAGTTTAGGATCAGTATTTTTTTTTTCTTTTCTTTTTTTAAGAAATTAATTGTATCCATCAAGGATGTGTTAAATGGATTAAAAGGTATTATTAAAAACTTATTCTTCAAAGAATCAAAGAAAAATGTATCACAGATTCCAAAAAAAAAAAGCAGCACAACACAATAATAAATCCGCATATTAGAATGGTTTCTGAGATCATTTGACACTTAAAGACTGGAGTAATGATGCTGAAAATCCTGCTTCGCTTCACAGGACAAAATTATATTTTTAAGTATATTAAAACAGAAAGCCAATATTGGAAATTGCAATAATATTTCACAATATTACTGTTTTGTTCTGTATTTTTGATCAAATAAACACAGCCTTAATGAACATAAGAGAATCCATTAAAAAAAGTTAATAATATAGGCCTAACATAATATAATATCAAGACAAACTGAAGCAGTTTAACTGATAGAATAGAACTGAAAACAAACCGAAGAATTTAAACTGAGATCTGTTAAATATTTTTTAAAAACGTGAGCATGTGAATCCTTATATAGCTATCTAAACATCCCTATGAAGTACAGTTTGCATAATACTCCTGTGTGTGAATGTAAATGTCTCTGAGTTTTGTTACCATTCTGTGCCCATCATCCGCTATTTCCTAAGCCACTGTTCTTTAATATATGATGACGGTTTATTTCATATGTCATTGCGTTTGCGTTGGCTCTCGTGTTGAGCTATTTAGTTAGCAACCATTTACATATTAGATTTCCACAGCGAGTCATTTGGGGCACATCATTCTCTTTCTATGAAACATGTAAACTGCATTCACCCTTCCTCTTTAGCTGGGATAGTTTACAACCACATTAGGGATCGTTTGGAGCCGCATTTAAACTGTATTTTGGAAGTTCAAACTCTGGGCACCATATCAGTCTATTATATGGAGAAAATCATGAAATGTTTTCCTCAAAAAACATAATTTCTTTATGACTGAAGAAAGAAAGACATGAACATCTTGACAAGGGGGTGAGAACATTATCTGTAAATTTTTGTTCGGAAAGTGGACTTCTCCTTTAAGTAAATTCTGGAAGTGCACTATGACACTTAAATTGCCAGTAAGTGGTGGTAAGTCCCTTAATGGGTGACTCATTGAATCCCTCATTCAAATGATTCATTTGAATTGGCTGGCACTGCAAAAACTTTGTTTGGAGCTATCCCCATTGGCAAAAAACGCCCCAAAAACCAAAACAACAACAGACAATATTGTGTCTAAAATATAACTCACTTAATATTAATTTTAAACTGTTGTATAAAATGATCACATTTACACGCTAATATTTTGAAAAACGACACTCTTGCTTGAATGATATTATTTAACCATTTCATATATTATAAATATAAAAAATAAAAGCTCATGCAGCCAGGGCTTAAATTGGCGCATTAACATTAACGCTTCATTAATGCCAGACAAGTAACTTGATTAAAACATCAATAGCTAAAAATAACTGGGCAAGCACCAAAACGCAAGTATTATTCTGATTTTATTACATTTAGAGTAAGTGGCAAATAGTGTATATACAGTAGCTACTGTATATAATGCATGATGTAACTGACGGTATAAGGTTGCACTGCTGAGGCGATTAAGGCTTACACAGCCTCTCCAGGAGAAATCAAAACATGCAACACAAAGAAACTCAGCATGCTGAGGTAAAAATTAAAAATGGAAAGTTTTTATGTTTAAAATACAGTTAGTTAGGCAACATCACACAACATTTTTACCATCACAACTGTTCAATACTTCAATAAACAGGTCAATAAGCAAGTACAATAATAATAGGTCACTTATATTTTAGCCGCAGTATTTCAGCAGTGAAAATAATTTCAAAGAAAGACAGCAGAACCACAGTGCATCTTAAAGCAACCAGACGATTCATTGTTGAATGATTCAGTGTTTTGAATGAATCAGTTGAGTCAGCGTTTCATTAGCCCATGCATAAACGTCTGATGAATCAGCCTTTCGAATGAACAACTCAATGACTCCCTCATTAGATGCTCTGTCACCTACTGGCGTTTTAATTTCATTTATAAGTATCATTTCCCACCATCATTTTTTAATTTATATATTCAGAAAATATTTAAAATAGTCTCATAACATTATTTAATGCAGTTGTATTTTTTCAGTGTAAATGATTTAATTTGATAATGTATAGATAGGAACAATCATATTATTGTAATTGAATTTATAGATCAAATGTAAGAATTTTAAATAGTATTAATGAGCTCAGGGGTAAAAACCTTAGATTTATATATAAACAATAAAAATAAAATACATACACATATATAGTGCAAAGCATAAATGAGTACACCCCCTCTAAAACTTAAATTCAGCAATTACTTTTTACCTAAAAGACATCTTAGGATTTGTATATATATATATATATATATATATATATAAGCCTGACACCATATTTTCTTGCTTTCATAACTTGAATTATAGGGGCATTTAAAATAAATTCTGATAGGCTTCTTAACACAAGTGAATGCTTTTGACCTCTCAAGACATGTTTTTGTTTGTTTTTTCAAAGTGAGTGACATACATGATAATGTCAGTTTTCTTATCATTAAAACAACAATAAATATCGCACACCTCACTTAATAAATTAATCATTGTTTAAAATTAACCCCGGAGACTTGTATGGCTTAATGTAATGTAAATTATGTCTCTTACTGAAATATATACATGTAGTAGAAAACCCATAAAATATCTACATTATTTAAAGGGGTCATCAGATGCAAAGTTCACTTTTACATGTTTGAACATTAATGTGTGTTGGCAGTGTATGCACAAATCTACCCTATAATGATAAAAATCCATGCAGTGGTGTTTAATTAATCTGTAAAAATAATATCCCCTTTTTCAAATCGAGCCATTCTCAGATGCCTGTCGGTGTGGCTCCCACAATAGTTGATTGACATGAGCGTCTTACCTCAGATCAGCTGTAACAGTCCGACCTCCATTGTTTTGATGCCAGAGCAGGGATGTAAATTAGACAAGAATATCTCCGATTTTGAGCAACTGAGGTGTTGTGTTGCTGGATGTAATAATGAACATAGTGGTTGTCATTTACTCCTGACATCTGAGCCACTGAAGATGCAATGGATGACTTTGTGAATGGAATGCGCCTCCCGATCTAAATATATCTGTCTATGTTTGCGCAAATCATTCATGATTCATCTTCACTTACAGCAGAATTGAGTATAAGGGGTTTTTTTTTTATGAATCTTTGCGATCGCCTTTCCTAATAACATGCTAGTTAGCAAGTTTAGCAGCTAAACGTGGCTAAATGCGGCTAAAGTAAACAGGCTCGTCACTCCACAAAGAGAAGAGAGGGGCGGGATGAGCAGAGCTCATTAACATTTGAAGAAACCTCGACCAGAACAGGATGACTTTTGCAGAGCTGATTTTGGGAAGGTAAAAAGGTGTTATTTACATTAATGGGCATCTGATGACCCCTTTAAAAAAAATAAACACATTTTATACTATGGGGGGGGTGCCATTATTTTCATAATGTAAAATGGCTGCACTCGGTGAGCTACTAGCGCTACCTGTTGCTATTTTTACCGTAACACAACTTGGAATACACAATAAAATACTATTACAATGACCACAGCTACTGAAAGAGGCATAGGCTTAAAGCAAATGGCGTACCATCTATTTTCCCCACAAGGAGTTTAAACGCCCCAGATATCAAGTGAAATCCATGCTGAGAAACTTCTTCAGTGGCTGCGGCGTCATGACAATGCTGCGTCGACATGTTTACATCCTGCCAGGATGGCATCTAGCGTTTCTTGTCTCTGCCATTTGTTGGCTATTTTAGTAGCTGTGGTCTACTAATAGCCTCAAAGGCATCAGGGCTAAAGTAGAGAGAATAAAGGGGATCTTTAGAAAGTTTTATTCATCCACAGGCATTTTCCCATTATTTTCTCTTCTTCTTATCACTAGGAAAAGCAGTGAAGACTTACATCACTTCTCTTGTTGACTGAAAATTATGACCAAAAGCCGCACAATATGGCATCATATCAGTATTTTATTTTCCAAGGTGTGTTGTGGTAAAAACAGCAACAGGTAGCACCAAGTCCAAAAATATGTATAAAACAATGTGGATTTTTCAAATAACGTAAATCTTTCATGGGTTTTCTACTACATATTTCAGTAAAAGATGTCATTTGTTATATTAAGCTATGCAAGTCTTAATACCTGGGGTTCTCTTTAATGTAAATTAAAATGGAATCTGTAGCTGAAAACTTGTGCTTTTGCATACATCCACACCACTAGGGGTCAGTATACATATTAGCTGACATAAAATGAGAACGCATTATCAAATTGTTAATCTTTGCTATTGTATTTTTCCATTGCAGAAGCATTTGGATTATTTCTGCTTCCTCATCTTTTTTGTGTTCTGCTTCTTCTCTGGTGTTTTCGTGTGGTTCCACGTGCCTGAGACAAAGAATAAAACAGTTCTGGAGATCACAGAGGCCTTTAAGAAAATGCACCTGAAACGCAGACACTCACAACAGTCCAAACTGAGCTCAGTACAAATAAATAACATCCAGACCACCATATCTACCAAGCTTTAGCGCAAATCAGAAGCTGACCAATAAAAAGTCATTTTACACCCAGTGTTCGTTGATGGCTGATGACTGTGTGGTTTGTTTGGCTATTCTGTTGGTGGCATCAGGCGTGTTAAACTGTAAGCCACATCCCATTTGTAAACTCAAAATCCAATTTCAATTAGAGGCGAACTGAATGTTGAATCAATATATTTGTACTTTGTCACGCCAAGGGACACCAATTCAGGTTTGGCCTGATACAGCTGCTGTGGTGCAATGCCTTTATTGACACTGTTCCTTAAAAGACTCTGTAGAGTGATTAGTAAGGCTTGAGTATCTATTGAATCCTCAGAGGTGTGTTGACCTTTTACCACACCTTAAAGTTATCAAAATAAATATTGGACTCCACCTCCAATTGGACTCTGATTATGTAATGTGGCATCTCTCATCAATCATATTTATGAGGCCCATTGAAATTCCTCAGAAAATTGCCTTAGTGTTTATACCAAGTGGCTGTGTTATTCTTTAATTAAATGTTTTAAAGATGCTTTCAAATGTTTTTTTCTTGTGGTTTTATTTGGATTGTTTATTCTCAGAACATCACATTAATTACTCAAAAACTAACACCCATAAAAACACTTAACAAATAAAGCAAACAAATAAATAAATATTTTGAAAAATTTTATACCCAGATGTTTGTGGTTACCATTGACTTCCATTGTCTGGACAAAAACAATTAAATTAAATGAAAATTAAAAAATAAACTGAAATAAAATAAGTTCAAGCACTAAAATGACTAAAACTGATACAAGAAATACATTAAAGCTAAATATAAATGTAAAAAAATAAATAAATAAATTGAGCTCATAAAATTAAATGTTTAAACTAAAATTGAAAAGAAAACTGAAAATATAAAAATAAAAGCCAATTCAAAATAATATAATAATTGTATATTAAAAATAATAACATTTCTTATAAAATTAAAACTCAATTTAAATTGAAACATTAAAAGTATGTAAAAAAGCCAATTCAAAATAATAATAATAATAAATGTAATACTAAAACACTGCTATTTTGGGGTGACCTGTCCCTTTAAGTTGTTAGAAAATTGAAAAATGTAAATAAAAGCAAATTTAACAATATTTGAAATAAATAAAAATAATAATAATATTTATAAATAATACTAGTATATAAAAATAATGCAATTGCTCATACAATTAAAAAACTAAATTCAAAAGAAAAAATGAAGATTATATTTTAAAAGCCAATTCAAAATATTTATAATAATAATAATAATAATAATAATTAACACTGCTAAAATTTTCATTTTGGGATCTCAGAGTTGTCAGAAACAGAAAATATAAAATAAAAACAAAATATTTATAAATAGTATAATAAAAAAAATAATAAAATTGCTCACAATTAAAACAAACTCAATTTAAAATGAAAACTAAAAATTCTATGTAAAAAAGCCAATTCAAAATATTAATTATTATTAATAATAATAATAACAACAACACTGCTTTTTTTTATTTTGGGGTGAGCTATCCCTTTAAGTTGTCAGAAATCTAAAAATATAAAATAAAAGCCTATTAAAAATATTTTTAAATAATATAACAAAAGCATATTTAAAAAAAAAAATATTTCTCATAAAATTAAAACAAACTCAATTTAAAATGAAAACCAAAAAATTATATTTAAAAGGGCAATTTAAAATATTCAATAATAATAATAATAAAAACAACAAAAGTAATACTAAAATAAAACTGCTAAAATTTGAATTTTGGGGTGAACTATTCCTTTAAGTTTCCAAAAGAATAAAATAAAAGCCAATTTAAAAATAATTATAAATAATGAAATAATAGTATACAAAAATAATACAATTGCTCATACAATTAAACTCAAGTTATAAACTCATGAATCAAACTAGATTTAAAATGAAAGGTTATACTTTAAAAAGCCTTTACACAATATTTTTAAATAATAAGGATAATGTAAAAAATAATAAATGTAATACTAATATAACACAAATAACACTAGTTGTCAGAAGTAACCTGCCACTGAACTATTACTGAACTGTATATTAACGGAAACTATAATTTAATAATAATAATAATAATAGACATTATGAACATTTAAAACACGTGACAGCTATTTTCCCGTCTAGCTGAGTATAGTTACTGGGGTACAGCCACTGTGACAACTTGCCCCGGTGTACAGTGCATACTCTCTTCTCGTGAATGTGAATGAAGGCACGAACTCTGCGCCAAATGAAATATTGATGCGAGGTTAATTGTAAATGCTCATGAATGTGGTCAGCTCGGCGGTATCGATTGTCAAGTGTTTGGGCGCTCAACGGGACCTTCGCGTTCTGAGGCGAGCGCGTGCGGCGCTCTGATAACACAATCTACGTGCTCGAGCTGCGCGCTGCCGCCTGTCGACATCAAACTTCACTCATGTTCTTGTGCATCCCACATACGCCCAAATTACGTACATAGGGTTTCTGTTTACAAGCCAAACCCAAGGAAAACTTACTCGGTGATGTCAACATCATGATACAATTTAAAGCTCAAAGAGGAGTTTGGTGACAGCTTCACACTGCTGCTCATAAGAGACTGATTTGGGGAGCGGGAGCGATGGAGCCACGCACCGCCAAACGAGAACTCCATCAGAGGTAAGAAAAGGTACACTACACGTTCACACAGGTGAAAACTTACGAATCACAGGTCTTATTATGCTGTTATTTCTTAATATTTTCAGTTCGTTTGTTTTTATTTAAATGATTCTTGTTAGACCAGTCAAGTGCCAGGTTTCTCTCTTCTTTGCAGTTGTTCTTATCAGTCGTCTTTATTTAGTAAAGCCATCCGATGTTTTTTGAAGGGAATTACGCATTTGTTTATCATAAAGGCATTTCATATCCTTTGATAACAGAATAAGACTATAGGTAATATACCTCAGCTCCTCTGACAGACTTGAGGTTTCTCGCCTCTTGGATATAGATTCACTTAAAGCATCAAATTAATAATAACTAAATAATATTTAAACAAAATGTAATTTTTTTCAAACAATAACAACACCGTAAATTATGAAACTTTTACATTTTTTAACTTTTTTTAATTTTAATTTAAAAGTAATTTATGTATTTTATTTTAAGGTGTTGCGGTGTAATTAGCCTACACAAGCAAGTACTGCATAATTTTTATCAATAGCATGTACTTACTATAGGGTTAGGGTTTGTTTGATTGTAATTATGTATATTTTACTGTAACAGAAAGGACACTGTAAGATAAAGTTTTATTGGTTTACTTATTCATTCATTTATTCATTCATTGAGTTCGGTTAGTTTGATTATACTCTTATCTATTTAAAGATAAACGGCTCATTGTTTCTGTTCCTGTTTGAATCGTTAGTCATAGATGACCAGCCACACGTTTGTTTTAGATAATTATCTGTTTTGTCACCATCCAGGCTTTGGACACAAACTCGCCTAATAGTTTACCTAAAAATAACTTTAAAAATACCTTTATGTGGTTCCAAATCTGTATGACTTTATTTCTTCTGAGGAACACAAACGGATGAGTAAGCAGTGTTCATTACTGGATAATCTGGTCATTTAAGAAATCACGTTTATCAGCAAACATAAAAACTATGACCAGAAAGTTGCAATGGCCTGACTAATGAAAGAACCTGTTTTACGTCTTCAGCTGAACCTGCGTGAGTCAATGAGACTCGCCATAAAAAAAAAAAATCATTGTTGTGTCATGACAACATTCATCAGGCAGCTAGATTTCCTTTTCAGCACATTTCAAATTGTCATTATGATACATATATGTATATATGTGTGTGTGTGTGTGTATATATATATATATATATATATATATGAACTCTAAAACTTACTGGGTGAAATATGGACAAACCCATGTTTTGACCAAGCCTTTTTTAAACTATTGTTCAAAAAAATTACTATATGGTTGGCTTACGCAAATTAGGCTGCAAATTGAAAATCAGACACAATAGAGGCATCAGCAATAATCAAATTAATAATCAAAAGTTCATTTAAATGTTATTTATTCAGCTAATTAAAGCGGTCCTATTATGCTCTTTTACAAAGTCTTGATTTTGTTTTGGGGGTGTACTAGAATATGCTTTCATGCTTGGTGGTTCGAAAAATGCATTATTTTTAACATAATTTACATTATTACAATACATTTCTCCCAGCCTGGCACATATGGCTCAATTAGTTCAGGGTTTAATGAAGGCCCGCCTTCTGAAAAACTAAGTGTGTTGTGATTGGTTAGCTGTCCCACTGCGTTGCGATTGGCGAACAGCTTAGACGGTATTTCAGTACTGCCACGCCTCTTGTCAAAAAAGCAAGTTCTGTGTACAACTGTTAGTGCAAGCTAGATTAAAGTGATTCTTATGTTTTAAATATGGATATCTTTCTTACAAAAACGCATCGATTCACTACAGGAGGCCTTCATTAAGCCCACGGAGCCGTGTGAGACACTTTTTAATATGGATGGATGCATATTATTGGACTTGTTTTGGACCTTTAAGAAGAAACACAATTCTAAAGCATGAGAGTGCGAGAATAAATTTTAATATAACTCCGATTGCATTCGTCTGAAAGAAGTCATATACACCTAGGATGCATGGAGGGTGAGTAAATAATATGCTACAGTAGTGTTGGGTCCTATCATCAGCCTGCGAGATCGTATTGATATTATCATGCTAATGTATTTAATTATTTACATACTTCATCACTGATCAGCCTAGCCTAGTCTAGTGCAAGTTTATGCATTTTAAAAAACACTTGTGTTATAAGTGAAGCTAGCTACACTGTATGATGAATAAATCTCTTACTACACACTGCACATGTCTGCGGCGTTACGGCTCCAACATGAGTAGATCGCAGCTTCGGCATGTGTTTCGATCCCCTGTACTGCACACGTCTGCGGCATGTCACAGCTCTGAAACGGCCACTCTAGTCAATGGTTGTGTTTACACCCGCCTTGTCCCTACCCTCCCTCCAACAATTCGAATTTCCATGGGCGGGATTTAATTTAATGATATTCTA
This sequence comes from Labeo rohita, assembly GCF_022985175.1. Lineage (NCBI taxonomy): Eukaryota > Metazoa > Chordata > Actinopteri > Cypriniformes > Cyprinidae > Labeo > Labeo rohita. The sequence goes on from NC_066878.1 coordinate 16,118,160, forward strand.
ATGGACTGCGTTGTGACATCATTGCATGCGGAAAACAAACGTTGTAGTCCAAAGGAGCCGTTCGTTGTAGTTCTTGAAAAGGGATTTTTTAAAAATGAAATATCTCCTTTTGAAGTGGACTTTGAGATTTGTAACCTTGTAGATCTTTTATATACCCAAAGATACACACAACACACTGACTAAAGTTTCAAAAGTGAAAAAGCATAATAGCATCCCTTTAATAAATTTTAATTTACAACCTATTTTGGCTTCATTTTAAGCTAGAAATATGCAAGAAATATAGTAATATTTAAGCAATAGTAGATTTTAAAACAAACTACCCACACTCTAAAAAAAAGCTGGGTTAAAAACAACCCAACTTATTTGGCAACCCAGCGCTGGGTAAATATGCTGGGTTATTTTGACCTAGCTGGTTGGTTTAAATGTTTTATTTTAATTTACTACTGTTTAAAAAATTATTATATTGTTGACTTAAAATGGGCTGGGAAAAAAATCACACTCACACCGAGGCAACAGCAATAATCAAAAGATGAGCATTTATTATTAAGCAAGAACACCCATGGACAAAATTAAAAGACAAATTGAATTTATCTGGGTAAATACAATATAGTTTACAATATTGCATGCCATTAAACTTTACACTTTAAAATTAACAGGCTCTTTAAAAATAAAAAAAATGGAACATTTAAAAGAACCATTTTAATTTAAATGTATTCAACCATTCTCTGTACTTTTTACCTAAATAGTGCTAATTCTCATGCCGAAATCTGTTCGCTGGGGGAACTACGAACCTCAGACCACCGCCTCACGTTTCACTTGTAACTGAAAGACGCTGTGACTGACTCCAAAATCTATTCATAAACAAATAGTACTGACATTAGAGAACATATTTCAACATTACATTCAATTTAATTAAGTATTATAACAAATAAAATCAGTTTATGTTTTTTATTCAATAGAATATATACAAATCTTTATTTTGCTAAAGAAGCACACCAAATCGACAGCACTGAGAACTGCTCTCTCTTGTAGAAGAAGCAAAAAAACAGTGTACGGAATGTAACTCAGCAGCTGGGTAAAAAGAAAAAACAACCCAATATTTAATAACCCATTAAAAATGATCCAGCAGCTTAGTTACAGAAAAACTACCCAGCACCTGGGTAAAAATATTAAAAACAACCCAACAGAATGACCCAACAGACTGAACCCAGCATTCTTTAGAGTGCAGATATGTGATATTTTGGTAGACACTTAACTAATAACTGTTTTACATAGGATTTTACGTTATATTTGACTCAGAAACCTGAATGGTGAGAATCAACCAATGTAAAACGTGAAACACCAAAACTGTTTTACTGTTGCAGCACATTTTGAAGAACTCTGTTAGTCTAACATGGACTACCCAAAAAAACTAAATTCACAGTTCTAGTATTTGTGAATAAAAAAACTGACAAATATGAAGCTGATGTTTTAGTTTTTTTTCTCATATTCAATATTAATTGACTGTTGAGCTTATTACATTTGAAACACAATTTGATTTAATCAAATTGCATTGTCTTACTATTTTTAAATTTCTTAGTCAGTACTTTCCATCCTAAATATAAAAACGTGACTGGCTACTGAAAAACTGCCAAGAAGAGCGAGTGCCAGTTGGCTGTTCCTTCACTCTGCGTCTTTACGTCTTTTAAGCGGCGGTTACCTCACACCAGCTGGACTGATGTCATATGTGAGGGACCTGATAAGAACAGACCTAAACTGTGCTGACTTGATACATAGTAGTGAGTGATAAGCACTGCATATGTTTGAATGTAAACACTTTGTAAATGTCCTCTTTTTGGCGGTACAGCGTGTTTTTGCAGATCAGCTGATATAGCATGGTGCTAAAAAACACTGAAGTTGTGAGTTTGATTATAACTCAAACTCAGTGTAAGTTACTGTGGATAAAACCAAATCGATTCACTGTGAAAAAGCTAGGGTTGACCTACCCATCAAAGTGAAGAAAATAACCTGCTGTCTTTCCCCTCAGGGTGTTTGTGAACCGGAGTTTGACACTTGAAAACATCAAGTGCTATGGCTTCGACATGGATTACACTTTGGCAGGTGAGACCGTTTATAGTGCCTTTGGGACAAGCTGTCAGACTATGTGTGAAGTGCTTCGTTCACATCTACTCTCTCTTGTTGTCAACAGTGTATAAGTCTCCAGCGTATGAGAGCCTGGGCTTTGAGCTGCTCAGGGACAGGCTGGTGTCAATCGGATACCCACACGAGCTGCTGGGCTATACGTACGACCCCACCTTCCCCACGCGGTAAGTGCTGCTCCATTAATGGGTCTGGATTAGGCTATATTGGGTCAGTGAGCTCATAGTAAAGGCTTTTGTGGCTTGCTGCGTGTGTCTGTACAAGGAAAACATTGACTGTGTTTGCATGCACATCTTTCCTATTATCAATATTCTAATTAAAGCGGTAGTTCACCCGAAAATCAAAATTGTGTTTTCATGATTTAAAGAGTTCACTTCCAGAACAAAAATGTACAGATAATTTACCCACCCCATGGTCATCAAAGATGTTCATGTCTTTCTTTCTTCAGTCGTTAAGAAATTATGTTTCTTAAGGAAACATCAGGAATTATCTCAATATGTAAGTTTAAACTTCCAAAATGTAGTTTAAATGCAGCTTCGAAGGGCTCTAAATGATCTCAGCCGAGGAAGAAGGGTCTTATCTAGTGCAACAATCAGTCATTCTCGAAACAAATTGCCAATTTATATACTTTTTAACTTCAAACCTGTAATCCAGTTCAATTCAGTTAGAGTAGGTTGAAAAACTCCCACCTCGTTTTCTTCTCTTACCTTTAAAAATCGTCCCACATCACTGCAGAAGTACCAACCCAGTGTTTACAAAGTGAACATGCAAAGAAGATCAAATGCCCTTTACAAAAAAAGGTAAAACAGCAATATAGGACGATTTTGAAGTTGGGGAAGAAAACAAGATGGGTGATTTTGACATATCCTAACTGTATTACACAGTTACACAGAGACAAGACGAGCGTTTGAGGTTAAAAAGTATAAAATTGTCAATTTGTTTCACTAGATAAGACCCTTCTTCCTCGGCTGGGATCGTTTAGAGCCCTTTGAAGCTGCATTGAAACTGTATTTGGAAGTTCAAACTGAGGGGCACCATTGAAGTCCATTATATGGAGATTATTCCTGAAATGTCAAGTTGTTGCAAACCTGTGTGAGTTTCTAGATAGTTTGAAGAATGTGGGTTGCCGGTAGCCATTGACTGAAGTATGGTTACCAGTCAATGGTTACCAGCAGCTATTTGGTTACCAACAAATCAAAAAAAAAATCTTATGTTGTGTTCAACAGAAGAAAGAAACTCACACAGGTTTGAAACAAATGGATGGCGAGTAAATCATGACACATTTTTAATTTTTTTGGGTGAACTGTCTCTTTAAAGTCCCCTTGAAATCAAAATTGAAGTTTTTTGGCTTTAAGTATGAATATGTTAATATTCAAACGCCTGAATAAGCCTTAAGGTTATAAGCTAATGTGCGCCAAAACAATGACAAAATTCGCATTTACACGATATAAGCATTCAAAACTTAGTTTCTGACTTCTGACAATATGGATCAACGATTTTGATGACATCACCCTGCATTTCAGCATCTCATCAAACTTTCTGTCCAATCAAATGCTCTCCCGAATCTGAGGTGTCCAGCCCCCTACACTATAAATAGACGCTGATGCTGTGGCTGAAATCGGTTACTTGTTGTGCACTATATAGGGGATAGGGAACGATTCAGACAGTCTAAATATGTTTTCCACTGGGGTGAAAGAAGTCTGGTTTCACACACACAGTCTGCTTCGGTTCAGGAGCGGATCATATATGTGAACTCAGACGACACAAAGTATCAAACCCATTTGAATTCTACACCGAATGCTATATTTATCGATATGGATGAGATTGTGGCTGTCAAATGCATCTTTAATGAGCTCAACGGCCCAAGTTGTTATATAAACGAAACGCTACTGGCTATTTAAAAAAAGGGGGCGGGACTGCTTGATGTGTCCCTCCCTGTCTTCCTGTTTCAGTTACATCAACACATAGCAGTGGCGGCTACTGGTCTGTCAAATAGGGGAAGCTCATTTTCGGCCTACATCATAAAATTGTCTATTTATTTATTCACAAGAATGTGCCTTATTGTCATAAGTAAGTCACAATGCAAACAATCGTAAAAAAAAAAAAAGCTTTAGTTTTATTATGCAAAATATGATGTATTTTTTCTTTTAGTCAGATGCTACTATATAGTATAAATATTTTGCAATTTAAATAAGGTTATTATGGAGATTTATTTATTTATTTATTTCTAAAGTATTTTAATAGAAATATAAGGTTTCATTATGTTATGTTAAAATTTTTCAAGATTACTATATATATATATATATATATATATATTAATTTATAGTCATCCTCCATGTTAATATTTAATGTAGTAATCTATATATATATATTGATTACTACATTAAATATTAACATGAATGAATGAATGAATGAACGATCTAAAAAAAATATTAAACTCTGTAAAAGTGAAACAAGGAATGTGGTGTATAATTGTGTGAAATGTATGATGAAAATCAAGCAATTTCGCCAAGCAAATATAAAGAAATAGGTTGCAGCAGTTTTATTTCGACTGAACTTGAGAAATCCGCGATGGGACTGAGCGCGAATAGCTTCAGCGATTCCTTATAGTACAAAATCGCTGTCAGTCAAAAGGAGATGCAATCTTTCGACAGACCCTCCAATCATCACGCAGAAGCTCGGAGTCCAGGCCAGCCCACTCCTCATTTGCTCCTCATTCACCCCCAGAGACGCTGAGCGTCCGTGGGCGGGACATAATCGCAGCGTTTATCCAATGACCGTCTAGTTTCAAAGCACTGAAAAAACGTTCAAAGCAGCCGCATTGAAGTCAATGGACGCTGGGCTTCAACGGGGAAATGCACTGTGACGCTACGGGAATGTATGAGAAGAAAATCAAGTCAGCCGACCTGCTATATCTAACTGATTCTGAACGAACTCGTCTTTGAGATGAACGTTTTCTAACGCATTTTTAGTCAAGAAAATGTTAATACAATAGTACATAATTTGACCATTAATTTTGTGACATTATAGGGGGAAGCTGAGCTTCCCTTGCAGTCTTAAAGAAATCGCCACTGACACATAGATAACACTTCAGTGGACCTTCAAGTTGCATCACAAAACACCTAGATTTTATTGATTTCAATGAGAATGGTGTCACAAAGGGCAATAAACAACTCGTACAGTAACAAAGTTATAGAGTAATGCAATGAATTCCAAAATGGAGCTCTTGGGAGTCTTTTACTCTCTCAGAAAAAAGATACAAAACTGCTGTCCCTTTTCAAAAGAGACTAATAAGTATATTTTAGGTATTAATATGTGCTTTAAAGTACTTTTATGTACTTAAGGTACTAATATATGCTATTTAGGAGTAAATATGGTACAAAGATGTACCTTTTGTATTTTGGTACCTTACAGTAACACACTAGTAATTGATTTATGATCATCTGCCTTTAAGTCAATGAGAAATGCCATTCATAACTCAAAATCCAGTCACTTCCATCAAGAGTTGGAAAGGATTAGAAGGAAGGTATTGAAAAATAAGAGAGATTTATGAATGAAAGTTGTAATAGAAATGGAAAAAATTTGATAAAACTATGAACACAAGGATTTTTGATATGGAATAATGTGCACAATAAGGCCAAAAAAAAAAAAAAAAAAAGATTCAGTTTTGATTTATGTTGACTTTAATATTTATACAAACATTTGTTTCTTTCTTTTGCCTTGTCTTTCAATAGTTTGATTTTTCACATCTCATAGCACTCAAAATGACTAATTAAACTAATTGAACTATACTGATTTGTTGCTCAAACACATTTCTTGTTATTATCAATGTTGAAAACAGTTCATTTGATTCTCTGATGAACAAAAAGGTCAGAAAAAAAACTTTTATTTGAAATAGAAATCCTTTGTAACCATCTGAAGGTCTTTACTGTCACTTTTGATCGATTATAGAATCCTTGCTGAACCAAATATTAATTTAAAAAAAAAATTCCCAAACTTTTGGACAGTGGTGTACATCATTACATAATGTAAATATGAATTAAGTAGAAAATTATTCTATTTCATTTTCATTTAGAAACCAGTCAGTTTGTAGTGGCTTTTGAATCTATTATAAACCATTCATGAGAGACTTTGTGGGCAACCAAACAAATAAAAACATCCTGCGTTACACCAGTCTCAAGGGTCTCATAAAGCAGAAGGTCGCTTGAGGTCATTATTAAAACGGGCTGAATACCAAATGCAGGCTGCTCAATGATACTGCTGGGGGAAAATATAAATACGAATGAACTCTTGTTTTAACTCCTAAGAGGGCCATATTTTGCTATAAATTATTCACTTGTCTGAATGCTTCCAGACTCGACTTCTTTCAAACGTTCTCTCTCTATCTCCTCTTCTCTCCAGAGGCCTGGTGTACGATACCACGTATGGTAACCTGTTGAAAATAGACTCCAATGGAAACATCCTGGTGTGCACTCACGGCTTTGAGTACCTGAGAGGGTGAGTGAGACGATTCATTGTGGTGTATTGAGTGAGAGTTTGCTCGCAAATGCCCCCTTAACCTTTCTCTGACAACAGAAGATTTCAACAAAGTAGAGTGCTGTGTGGGACAAAACATTGAAGAGAGTCAGGTTGAAAACCAATAAACCGAATGTGAAGGAACAGCAGGGTCAGGAGCTGTTAAAATCAGATCAAGAGAGACTAGCATAGCAGAGTGAGGCATTTAGTTTTTAATATCACAATTTAATGCATTGAAGGTCTTATTATTATAATACTTATTCATTAATAGTTAGCCTAAACTTAATTGCTCTGATTCATAAACAAATCATTCAGATTGGTTCGTGAACCAGATGAAGAGATTTATTAAAAATGAATCAGTGGTTTCTTGAATACAAGCTTACAGATGAAGTCATAATTGAAGACAAGTACTTTTAAATGTGTTGACTCATCTACTAACAAAGAGGAAAACACCTAGACACATATGAAGATGTGGTTTTTATGAGAAAACCAAACCTGTTACATGAAAACCAGATTTGACAGTTTAATATATTATGTTAATAAAGGCCTTCTGAAGCGAATCGATGTTTGTGTAAGAAAAATTATCCATATTTAAAACTTTATAAACCGTAATCACTAGCTTCCGCTAAGTGTTATATGTTTGTTTACAAGAGACTGCATTTATAATTTAACATTTGAACATATTTTAAAATATTATTATTATATGATTTCAAAGCTGAATTTTTAGCATCTTTACTCCAGTCACATGATCCTTCAGAAATCAATCTAATATTCTAATTTCCTGCTCAAAAAAACATATTATTATTATTATTATTTTATTATTATGTTGAAAACAGCTGAGTAGAATTTTTTTTTCAGGTTTCTTTGATGAATAGAAGGTTCAGAAGAACAGCATTTATCTGAAATAGAAATCTTGTGTAACATTATAAATGTTTTTACACCATTCAAAAGCCTGTAGTCAGTATATAGAAATTAATACTAAATTGATCAAAAGTGATGGTAGTGTATAATGTTACAAAAGATTTTTATATCAGATAAATGCTGATATTTTTGATCTTTATATTCAACAAAGAATCCTGAAATAACTCAACTGTTTTAAATATTTATAATAATAATAAAAATGTTTTTTCTTGAACAGAAAATCAGTATATTAGAATGATTTCTGAAAGGTCATGTGACACTGAAGACTGGAGTAATGATGTTGAAAATTCAGATTTAATCACAGAAATAAATTACATTTTAAAATATGTTCAAATAGAAAGCAGTTATTTTAAATAGTAAAAATATTTCACAAGATTTTGAAATGGTTAAAGAACATTTAAAATCTTACTGTTCAAAAACTTTTGACTGGTAGTGTATATCCAACACCTGCCATATAAAAGAATTGTAGTGTGTAGATTTTGTTGTTAGTTTCCTAGTATGGGTTTCTTATAAGACTTATAAAAGAGGCTGAGGACAGGCGTAACTGGACCAAATATGTGACGCTGGACCACAAAACCAGTCTTAAGTCGCTGGGGTATATTTGTAGCAATAGCCAAAAATACACTATATGGGTCAAAATTATTGATTTTTCTTTTATGCCAAAAATCATTAGGAAATTAAGTAAAGATCATGTTCCATGGAGATATTTAGTAAAATTCCTACTGTAAATATATCAAAACTTAATTTTTGATTACTAATAGGCATTGCTATGAACTACATTTGGAAACTTTAAAGATGATTTTCTCAACATTTAGATTTTTTTGCACCCTCAAATTCCATATATTCAAATAGTTGTGCCTCAGCCAAATAATGTCCTATCCTAACAAACTATACATCAATTGAAAGCTTATTTATTCAGCTTTCAGATGATGTATAAGTCTCAATTTCGAAAAATTGACCCTTATGACTGGTTTTGTGGTCCATGGTCACATTGCTTTACACCTACATATTTCAGGATTTGAGTTGTAGTATATGTCTTGGCTCTCCTTTTAAAACACACCACCAGATTTACACGTTCATATCCGAACAGATTCCAGAACAGTAGCTGCATCAAGACCAAAAATCATCCTTGGTTTTATTATCATTCTCAAACTTGAGGACAAACAGAGCATGGATCAGGACTGTGAGTGTCCTCATGTATAAGACAGCATAATAAAGGGTGTTTCATCAGACGCCACCCGACGTGGGGTATTGTGGGCACGGTTTTATTTAGCAAGGGATCAGTTGTTTGAGAACAGTAGTTGTTAGCGCTCTTTCAACACTCGCTGCTGTGACATATTAGCTGGGCAGCCCAGTGGCAGACTGTTATTGCTCTGTCACAAGCTTTCTAATGTGTTTATATATATATATATATATATATAGTTTATTTACCCGCTGTTATTCTCATTAAGATGTGTGTGTGTTTGCAGTGCACAGGTTGATGAGTATTATCCAAACAAGTTCATCCAGAGGGACGACACCGACCGTTTTTATGTCCTTAACACACTCTTCAACCTATCAGGTACAGTGACAGAGACATATTTAAATGGTCGAGTGAAAGGATAACCGATTCTGTTAACATGATTTGTCCCTTGCTTTTTCTCAGAGACCTATCTGTATGCGTGTCTGGTTGACTTCTTCACCAAAAGCTCCAGATACAAAAAGTGAGTGAATTATTGTTTCATTACAAGAGTTATGGCTCTTTTATAGCTTCAATGTCTCTCAGTCATGAGAATTATATTCATAATTAGCAACGTTTGCTAAAGCAAGCATCACTATTAATCTTGGTTATGCTTACAGCTAGGGATGTCAATAAACCTTTATGATTTCCGACTGTTCACACAGCAGACAGTAAAATGCAAAACATATTAGTAACCTATGGAAGCCTGTTTACAACACTGAATAAATAGTTTTAAAAAAGTTAATTGTGACTTTGTCTCTCACAATATTGATTTTTTTTCTCCCAATTGTGAGTTTATATCCTGCTATTTTTGTCTCTAAATTGTGTTATATAAAGTCACAATTGCGAGATATAATTTCTCAATTTTTTTTTTTTTTTTTTTGCAATTCTGACATTTTTTTTCTCAGAATTGCGTGATATAAAGTCGCAATTGCAAGTTATAAAGTCAGAATTACAGGATATGACTTTTTTTCGCTCAATTGTGAGTTTATGTCTCGCAAATCTAACTTTTTTCTCAGAATTGTGAGATATTAATTTGCAATTGGTAGTTATAAAGTCAGAACTCAGAACTGTGAAATATGAAGTCAGAATCTCACAAGAGAAGCTCACAATTTTGACATGTTTGTCTTGCAGTTGCAAGTTTATATCTCACAATTCTGACGTTTTTCTCGAAATTCTGACGTTTATTCTCAGAATTGCCTTATAAAGTCACAACTGCAAGTTATAAGGTCAGAATTACAGGATATAAACTGTCAATTCTGACTTTTTTCTCTCAATTGTGAGTTTATATCTTGCAATTCTGCCTTTTTTCTCTCAATTATGGGTTTTTAATCCTGCAATTCTGACTTTATTTCTCAAAATTGTGATAGAAACTCACAACTGCATGTTATAATGTCAAAATTGTAAGATACAAACTTGCAATTCTGAGAAATTAAATCAAAATTGCGTAATATAAACTCACAGTTCTGACTTTTCTCTCAGAATTGCCTGATATAAAGTCACAATTGCAAGTTAGAATGTCAGAATTACAGGATTTTTTTCTTATGATTGCAAGTTTATATCTTGCAATAGTGACTTTTTTCTCAGAATTATGAGATAAACTTGCAATTGCAAGTTATAAAGTCAGAATTGTGAAATATAATTTCTCGCAATTCTGATGTTTTTTCACAATTTTGATGGTTTATCTCAGAATTGTAGGATATAGCCTCACAATTCTGACTTTTTTCTCTCACTTCTGAGTTTGTAATCTCGCAATTCTGGCTTTTTTTCCTCAAAATTGTGATAGAAACAATTGCATGTGATAGAAACAATTGCAATTATACTTTTCTCTCAAATGTGCCTGATATAAAGTCGCAATTGCAACTTATAATGTCACAATTACAGGATATAAACTCTCAATTCAGACTTTTTTCTCTCGATTGTGAGTTTATATCTTGCAATTCTGACTTTTTTCTCAGAATTGTGAGATAAACTTGCAATTGTGAGTTAGAAAGTCAGAATTGTGAGATATAATTTCTCAATTTTTACTTTTTTTTCTCTCAATCAAGTGTTTATATCTTGCAAATCTGACTTTTTCTCACAATTCTGACAGTTTATCTGAGAATTAAGTTACAAAGTTAGAATTGCAGGATATAAACCCACAATTCTCTTTTTTTTTCTCAATTGCAAGTTTATATCTTGCAATTCTGGCTTTTTTTTTCTTAGAATTGTGACATAAACTCACAATTGCAAGCTATAAAGTCAAAATTGTAAGATATCAACTCAGAATTCTGATGTCTGTCTTTTTTTCCCCCATCAAAATTGGACTTTATAACTTGCATTTGTTAATTTATATTATGCAATTCTTAGAAAAAACTCAGAATTGCAAGATAAAATGTTGCAATAACCTTTTTTATTTTATATTCAGTGGAGGAAACGGTCTTCCAGATAACAAAGTCCTAACAAGCCAAAAATACATTTTAAAAATTCTTAAATATAAACTTATCTTAAAATAATATCGTATTAACCTTTTAAAGCCTGACATATGAAATAATAGACCGATTTTTAGTGGAACAATTTATTACAACTTTAGACAATTGATTGTATCTTTTAAAAAATTTTAAGTGTGTTTTTGTTGAGTATCATAATTGTTATATCAGGCTTGCATATAGTATGACGTAGGAGAATATGGAGCTCATACTCAAGGCATAAACTGATACAATATAATTTGGTACAGATGTTGTTATTTACATGGCTAAAGTAAGATAAAAATCTGCTCAGATTGTAGTGTAAATCATAGCTTTACAACAGTGTAACGACTAAATTGCTTACAAATATCTGTTAACACTCTGTATTTCCCAATCAAAAGATGATATTTAATTGCTTAGTTCATCAAAGCTCTGTAGGTTTTACTTTAATTAGCAACGTTTGCTAAAGCAAGCATCACTATTAATCTTGGTTATGCTTACAGCTAGGGATGTCAATAAACCTTTATGATTTCCGACTGTTCACACAGCAGACAGTAAAATGCAAAACATATTAGTAACCTATGGAAGCCTGTTTACAACACTGAATAAATAGTTTTAAAAAAGTTAATTGTGACTTTGTCTCTCACAATATTGATTTTTTTTCTCGCAATTGTGAGTTTATATCCTGCCATTTTTGTCTCTAAATTGTGTTATATAAAGTCACAATTGCGAGATATAATTTCTCAATTCTTTTTTTTTTTTTTTTTTGCAATTCTGACATTTTTTTTCTCAGAATTGCGTGATATAAAGTCGCAATTGCAAGTTATAAAGTCAGAATTACAGGATATGACTTTTTTTCGCTCAATTGTGAGTTTATGTCTCGCAAATCTAACTTTTTTCTCAGAATTGTGAGATATTAATTTGCAATTGGTAGTTATAAAGTCAGAACTCAGAACTGTGAAATATGAAGTCAGAATCTCACAAGAGAAGCTCACAATTTTGACATGTTTGTCTTGCAGTTGCAAGTTTATATCTCACAATTCTGACGTTTTTTTCTCGAAATTCTGACGTTTATTCTCAGAATTGCCTTATAAAGTCACAACTGCAAGTTATAAGGTCAGAATTACAGGATATAAACTGTCAATTCTGACTTTTTTCTCTCAATTGTGAGTTTATATCTTGCAATTCTGCCTTTTTTCTCTCAATTATGGGTTTTTAATCCTGCAATTCTGACTTTATTTCTCAAAATTGTGATAGAAACTCACAACTGCATGTTATAATGTCAAAATTGTAAGATACAAACTTGCAATTCTGAGAAATTAAATCAAAATTGCGTAATATAAACTCACAGTTCTGACTTTTCTCTCAGAATTGCCTGATATAAAGTCACAATTGCAAGTTAGAATGTCAGAATTACAGGATTTTTTTCTTATGATTGCAAGTTTATATCTTGCAATAGTGACTTTTTTCTCAGAATTATGAGATAAACTTGCAATTGCAAGTTATAAAGTCAGAATTGTGAAATATAATTTCTCGCAATTCTGATGTTTTTTCACAATTTTGATGGTTTATCTCAGAATTGTAGGATATAGCCTCACAATTCTGACTTTTTTCTCTCACTTCTGAGTTTGTAATCTCGCAATTCTGGCTTTTTTTCCTCAAAATTGTGATAGAAACAATTGCATGTGATAGAAACAATTGCAATTATACTTTTCTCTCAAATGTGCCTGATATAAAGTCGCAATTGCAACTTATAATGTCACAATTACAGGATATAAACTCTCAATTCAGACTTTTTTCTCTCGATTGTGAGTTTATATCTTGCAATTCTGACTTTTTTCTCAGAATTGTGAGATAAACTTGCAATTGTGAGTTAGAAAGTCAGAATTGTGAGATATAATTTCTCAATTTTTACTTTTTTTTCTCTCAATCAAGTGTTTATATCTTGCAAATCTGACTTTTTCTCACAATTCTGACAGTTTATCTGAGAATTAAGTTACAAAGTTAGAATTGCAGGATATAAACCCACAATTCTCTTTTTTTTTCTCAATTGCAAGTTTATATCTTGCAATTCTGGCTTTTTTTTCTTAGAATTGTGACATAAACTCACAATTGCAAGCTATAAAGTCAAAATTGTAAGATATCAACTCAGAATTCTGATGTCTGTCTTTTTTTCCCCCATCAAAATTGGACTTTATAACTTGCATTTGTTAATTTATATTATGCAATTCTTAGAAAAAACTCAGAATTGCAAGATAAAATGTTGCAATAACCTTTTTTATTTTATATTCAGTGGAGGAAACGGTCTTCCAGATAACAAAGTCCTAACAAGCCAAAAATACATTTTAAAAATTCTTAAATATAAACTTATCTTAAAATAATATCGTATTAACCTTTTAAAGCCTGACATATGAAATAATAGACCGATTTTTAGTGGAACAATTTATTACAACTTTAGACAATTGATTGTATCTTTTAAAAAATTTTAAGTGTGTTTTTGTTGAGTATCATAATTGTTATATCAGGCTTGCATATAGTATGACGTAGGAGAATATGGAGCTCATACTCAAGGCATAAACTGATACAATATAATTTGGTATAGATGTTGTTATTTACATGGCTAAAGTAAGATAAAAATCTGCTCAGATTGTAGTGTAAATCATAGCTTTACAACAGTGTAACGACTAAATTGCTTACAAATATCTGTTAACACTCTGTATTTCCCAATCAAAAGATGATATTTAATTGCTTAGTTCATCAAAGCTCTGTAGGTTTTACTGTGGGGCAAAACATAATGCAATATGCAGACTGGGAGATCAACAAATAAACATTCCTCAAAAGCCGGATATTTCATACTGACATTTAAACATGATTTTTTTTTTTAAAAGTGATGTACGGATAATCAAGTTAACTTAAGTTGCTTCATCCAGCAACTGTTCATCTTGAAATATTACTAAATATTATTAAATATTACAAAATGTCACAGCAGAAAGACACTTGAACTGCTGTCTCTGTCGAGTTTAATTGGAAATTTAAAATGAAGAGTTCAGAATCAGAAGCCTCTAAGTGCCATCTGAAATTTTCTTATAAAATTTGCATTTTTTTTCAGGCTCCTACATTTATGCTCAGTTATTTCACTTTAATGGCAATGAGTGAAATTACCGAAACTACACATAGTAGCCTGATAAAAATGCAAATTTTAGAAGAAAATTTGAAACGGCACAAAACGGCTTTTGCATCTGAACTCCTCAAATACACCCAATAGCTGTCTAAAATCTAACTCACTATTTTTCTCCCATTTAGTTGGAAGAAAGGGTTCAAACACGGTGACTTGTTCATGTCACACAGAAGCATGTTTCAGGACGTGAGGGACGCCATGGATTACCTTCATGACACGGTAACTATTTTCATGTAACTAATTTTAAGATTTTACATATTCACCCTCTCATGAAAGAATTTACTTCCAAAGTCACTTCAAATTAAGATTAGTGGTGTCAAAATTAGACAACTAATTTTTTCAGTTTAATGGCGTTAAAAATATTTAACGCAGTTAGCGTGGGGCGGAGTATCAGTGGTATTAGTGATACTCACCTTCAGTCATAAAAAACATTTAACAGATATTAAAAATCTTTATATTGTTTCTATATTAATTTTAAGATTGAATGTAAAATTATTGCAGTATAAAAGTATATTGAAAAACTTAAATGTGGGATTAATCACGATTAATCATGATTAATTTCAGAAAAAAGTGCAATTAGTTTTTTTATTGATTTACAGCACTAATATAAATACTAGTGTTGTCAATCAATAAAAAATTAACTAATTGCACATTTTTTTCTGAAATTAATCACGATTAATTCCATCTGACATTAACATTTTTAATTATACTTTTATACTGCAATAATGTCACATTCAATCTTCAGATTAATGTAGAAACAACATGTATATTTTTCATATTTGTTTAATGCCATCTTTTTTTTTATAAATGAAGGAATGTATTATTGACACCAACTGATGTCTCTGAATCTTTTTTCTTATTATTTAACCATTGACTATAGCCATGAAATAAAGATAAAGCTTAAAATTAAATTAAAATTATTTTTTTCTTTGATTAACAGACATCACAGCAGCTGGTTATTGAGATATTTTGGCTGCTGTTACTTTAAAAGCTACCGCTGATTAACTTGATGTGGATCTGACACTGCTTTAAATGTGACTCATAAATAATAAATACTTACATGCACAGTTTCAAGGCAGCTTTAATCACCTTTTTGGTAACTTCTTGACGACATAACTACGAAATTGCATACTCGTAGTTTCATTTGGGTTTGAATATGATACAGCGCTTTAATATAACCTAATAAGGTGCGTGCTGGCACATTTGTTCGTGCACTTGAAGATCGCGCGCTGCAAGCACAGTACAACGGCTGAGAGGAAAGGGAGATTTGATTTTACTGCGCTAATTTTGACCACTTAACTTAGTGATTGTTATTAGGATGTTTAGAGACGTTCAATCAGCATAACAAAAAATGGTTTTGAATATAATCATTCCCTGTACAATGTGAGTGTTTCATACCACAGTGTTTTTAACCAGTCATTGTCCTGTAGGGCATTCTGAAGGAAAGAACATTGAAGAACCTGGAAAAATATGTGATTAAAGATGTAAGTGGCCTGAGAGAAAATCTTGTATGCTAATCATAATTAACGCTGTATGATTATAAGTATTTGTATATGCCACAAAGACTCATTCATATGAATTTTTTTCTTCAGCCTCGTCTTCCTGTGTTACTGAGCCGCATCAAAGAGGTCGCCAAACTGTTTCTGGCCACCAACAGCGAGTTCAGTTACACTGAGGTAAGGAGAGCGCCAGACCCCTAGAAATAATTTAAACTGCCACTGACAGGCTGCATATCATTGCACGCTGTCATTAATATTCATAATTCCATTTTAATGACACTGTATAACATCTTTTCCCAAATTAGGCTATTATGAAATACTTACTGGAATTTCCGTCCGGCTCTAAGGTGAGCAGCACGATCACTCTATGACTGACATAAAAACAGTGTTTAGCATTTACTCTGAGAAATTGCTTGTGACTGGTTTTGATTGCACACATAAAGATATTCAGATTTCGAAATGATTCCTGTTTTCTAGAACCCTACGAAACCGTGGCGCTCGTACTTTGATCTGGTGGTGGTGGACACGAGGAAGCCTTTGTTCTTTGCAGGGGGGACAGTGTTACGACAGGTAGACACGGTGAGTGTCATATGCACTGCTACAAAAAAAAGAGTTACTCTCTTTTAAATAAAGAATTTATTCAGGCGTTTGATGTAGTCTGTCAAGAACAGACCCTATTATAGACCCTATTTTCCACCAAAACCAGAAAAAAGAAAACGTTTACAAGCATTACACTTTGGATAATTTCATTTAAAATGGATAAAGTCCATTTCCCCTCATTTCTCTTAGCAGTGAATTGGACAGTTGTTTTCAATAACATACACAAATAAAATATGATTATATTATAACATTATTTTATTATAAAATAATACAAATCTTTATGCTGTGTGGGGTGACATAAAACTAGACATTTGGTTTTCAGCATTTTTGTGTATTTGAACCCTTTCCAACAATGACTGTATGATTTTGAGATCCGTTTTTTCACAATGAGGACAACTGAGGGACTCATATGCAACTATTACAGAAGGTTCAAACGCTCACTGATGCGCCAGAACAAAAAACGATGCATTATGAGCCGGGGGTGAAAACTTTTGAACAGAATGGAGAGGTGTACATTTTTCTTCTTTTGTTTTAATATATTATTTTCATTTAGTACTGCCGTTCAGAAGCTACAGAAGATATTTACATGTTTCCCAGAAGACAAAATTGGTTAAATTTACCCTGATCTCCAAATTCAAAAAGTTTTCACCCCCCAGCTCTTAATGGGTCATGTTTCCTTCTGGAGCACCAGTGAGCATTTGAACCTTCTGTAATAGTTGCATATGAGTCCCTCAGTTGTCCTCAGTGTGAAAAAATGGATCTCTAAATCATAGTCATTGTTGGAAAAGGTTCAAATACACAAAAATGTTGAAAAACCAAAAAATTTGTGGGACCTTAAGGATTTTTCTGAAGAACAGCAGGCAGTTTAACTGTTCAGGACAAACAAGGGACTCGTGAACAACTATCACTAAACAAAAACACAGCTGTGGATCATTCAGGTAACAACACAGTATTAAGAATCAAGTGTATGTAAACTTTTGAACAGGGTCATTTTTATAAACTCAACTATTATTTTCTCTTGTGGACTATATGTAGACATCTTTCATGTGTAAAACATCTTAATTCAGGTCAGTACTAAATAAAAAAAAAATAACATGCATTTTGTATGATTCCTTTTATTTTGGTAAAATTAACATTTTGCAGATTCTGCAAGGTGTATGTAAACTTTTGACCTCAACTATATATTAATAACACTGAACATTGTACTGATAAATGTTAATTGGAGTTTAGTGAAATATCAGCAAACATCTTAACTTTAGACTGTACTTCAATCTCATCATTCTGTTGTAGGACACTGGGAAGCTGCGTATCGGCACATACACTGGAGACCTTCAGCATGGGACGGTGTATTCTGGAGGTACTCAGATGTTCTTCTCACCAGGATCTGTTTGCTAGTCTTGCTTGAAGGCAATCCTTTGTCTTAAGTCAGTTATCCTTGTTCAACCCCTTTCTTAGGATCTTCTGATATTGTCTGTGATTTGCTGGATGTTAGGGGGAAAGACATCCTCTATGTGGGCGATCACATCTTTGGCGATATTCTCAAGTCAAAGAAACGTCAAGGGTGGAAGACCTTCCTGGTGGTTCCCGAGCTCGTGAAGGAGCTGCACGTGTGGGCCGACAAAGCCAGTAAGTGTGTGCTTATCTAAATAAAAACAACTTTAAAGAGATAGTTCACCCAAAAATGAAAATTGTCATTCCAAACATGTAAGACCTTTGTTCATCTTCAGAACACAAATTAAGATATTTTTGATGAAATCCAAGAGCTTTCTGACCCTGCATAGACAGCAACCTAACTGACACGTTCAAGGCCCAGAAAAATAGCAAGAACGTTGATTAAAATAATCCACACGTGTCACGGCACTCTTGTGAATGAGTGTTGAAGACTGAAATTGTTGACTGAAGTCGTTTTTTGTTTCAAAAAGTATTCTCGTAGCTTCATAATAATAAGGTTGAACCACTGATGTCACATGGACTATTTTAACAATGTCCTTACTACCTTTTTGTGCATTGAACATAGTAGTTGTGTTGCTGTCTATGCAGGGTCCGAAAGCTCTTGAATTTTATCAAAAATATCTTACTTTGTGTTCTGAAGATGAACGAAGGTCTTACAGGTTTGGAACGACATAAGGGTGAGTCATTGATGACAGAATTTTCATTTTAGAGTGAACTATGCCTTTAATATTTTTTTTATTTCATAAAGAATGACTGAAAACACTTGTCTATTTTTCCAGCTATGTTTGAGGAGTTGAAACATCTTGATATCTTCCTAGCAGAATTATATCAGTGAGTATGACTTGTTTCATTGCAGCATTACTTGCAATACTTGATATGATCAATAGATGGAGCTAGAGTACCATTGGTTTTTGTAATGTAATTCAAGACATTATTTTGCCTCTTTATGAAGTTTTTTCTGAGTATTTATGGATAGCAGAACCTGTAACGCACACAAACAAACATCAACATCAAATTAACATTTTCATCTCACCTCTTATTCAATCCCATCAGGCATTTGGACAGTGGAAGTCAAGAGTGCCCAGATATTAGTGCAATTCAGGAAAGGATAAAGGTGAGCACTTACGATCATCTCAAACTTTACTTAACTAATCTATAGTTGTCCCTTAAAGAATTAGTTCATTTCTAGAATAAAAAAATCCTCATAATTTACTCCCATGTCATCCAAGATGTTTATGTCTTTCAATCTTCAGTCGAAAAGAAATGAAGGTTTTTGAGGAAAACATTCCAGGATTTTTCTCCATACAGTGGACTTCAATGGGGATCAATGGTTCCAAATTGCAGTTTCAATGCAGCTTCAAAAGGCTCCACACAATCCCAGCCATGGAATAAGGGTCTTGCCTAGTGAAACGATTGATCATTATATTTAAAAAAAACACAAATTTGTATACTTTTTAACCACAAATGCTCATCTTGCACTAGCTGGACTTCACGCATTACGTAGTCACGTTGGAAAGGTCATGCATGACACAGGCTGAAGTACCGACCCAGTGTTTACAAAGCGAACATGCAAAGCAAGTCAAACACCCTTTACAAAAAAAGGCAGAACAACAATGTTGGACGATTTTCAAGTTGGAGGAGAACTAACCACGCATGACCTTTCCAACGTGATTACATAATGTGTGAAAATGAGCATTTGTGGTTAAAAAGTGTATAAATTTGTTGTTTCACACGTAAGAGTCTTATTCCTCGGTTGGGATCATGTAGAGCCCTTTGAAGCTGCATTGAAATTACAATTTGGACCTTCAACCCGTTGATCCCACTGAAGTCCACTATATGGAGGAAAATCCTGGAATGTTTTCCCTCAAAAACCTTCAACTGAAGAAAGAAAGACATGGGTGACATGGGGGTGAATAAATTATCAGGATATTTTTTCTCTGGAAGTGAACTAATGTAAAGTTATTAATTAATGTTACTAATTACATTTGTGTTTCAGATGTTGACGTACGGCATGGATCTGTGCTATGGGAAAATGGGCAGTCTTTTACGCTGTGGTTCCACAAAAACCCTCTTTGCCAGTCAGTTACTGCGCTATGCGGATATATACTCTACCTCCTGCCTCAACCTCCTAAACTACCCCTTCAGCTACCTCTTCAGAGCCCCTCTTGTCCTGGTAAACCTGTCCTGGCTAATTGTACTTGTCTAATATATATTTAAGGCTACTGAATTGCTTTCAAAAAGAGATTTAAAAACCCTAGAAATATTATGAAAGAGGTACTCATGTACTCTGTCTGATATTGCAGCTGCCACATGAGGCCGCTGTGGAGTCTCAGGCTAAAGAGCACATAACAGAGCTGTCAGAGCACATGCTCAAAACCAACATCAAGGTTTGAATGGCACACTTTCATTTTCCATTCTAATAGTTCCGTTATATATATATTGACATCGTAATTTTGTTGTGTTACTCCCAAACATAAAATGTTATAATATTGTTTTCCATTGTTCTACATTTTTGTTTTTCCTTTAATAAATATTAAAGTGATTTACATCATCACATCTTTTTCACACAGCGGCAATGTGAGTGTGAAGACGGTGATTGCGGACAAGAGGATAACTGTGCCCGAAATAACCCAGCTACATCTACAGAGACATAAAGACGGATTTTGATTCTTTTTTAACTGCTGTAAATATGAACTTTTTATCTAGTGTGCATGTTTTACTTCGACAGTTTCCATTCCTGCCTTAAAACTGTGTTTTGATACACAGTGCTTGTGTGGTTGATTTGCAGTATTAGTTCTGACTTGAGTATAATTCCACTTAAAAGGAAAAGTTTGCCAAGTTTTTTTTGTGATGTCTTGTTCATGTTGTGTTGTTATTTGTAAAGCAGGTCTAAAATCTTTATTTAACCATTTTATAAAACTTTTATATTCTGTGTATTTAATTAAGACAACTACTATTTTGTATGTCACGAATGCATGAAAACTAAAGAATTGGGTTGTGTGATTTTTGAGGTCTCGTTGGTCAAATGTTTATTTGTATGTTTATCTTCACATGTGACTGAATAAGTTAAATTAGGACGTAAGTTTTAAAACAGTTTCTATATTTTGCCTCTACAACTGATTTAATATATTTATGTATTTACGATTTTTCATAAGCATATTGAAATATTAAAATGCTTTATTTTAGACTTCTGTTGTCATTTATTTCTAATCTTACTGAACTTAAACATTATTAAGGGAAACACCACAAGTTGTTCTGTGTTGTATCGAGTTAAACTAGTTTGTTCTTGCATCTTACCAAAGGTATTTGCTTTTATAAAAGACCATATATGTACTAAAACGACAAATTCATAAAAATCGGTGATTAAGCACGCAAGGAAGAAACGTTTAATCTATGACGTGTAAATTAATCAACAAACGGACATCTTCAGGAAAATCTCTGTACGGTGTCCGTAAGATGGCGGCAAAGACTATAGTGTGTGCAGTCGATTTGAATGGAGACCTTTCCTTTTGACATAATCAGCTTTTGTTAAAGCATAATTAGAAAATTACACCGTTTATCTTAACTTTGTATAAAAAGGTAAACGGCTCGTTTAATAATATACCGCTACTGTTTTCACACAGTAAGATTTCGCGCCAATTTCTTTATTTCGGTTGCGTCGACCAACGTGAGAGAGGGGAACGGTAACCATAACAAGGATTTCTAAGGACCATAACATATTATTAACTCCCAAATTAACAACATTCATTACCACAGATATCGACACGTACAATGATTGTCATCAAAGGCAGCCCACGTACAGGTATGTTGCTCATACAGTGTAAATCAAGCGAAATGACGACAGAACTCACAAAATACTGTGTTATTTATCCTCAAAACAAATTATTTAAATTCACACAGAGGCCTGAGTATAACTCCCACTTCGAACCACTCAAATTAATGCAGGAAAACAAACGCCTGTGGCTTTTTCCACAAACACAACACGTGACCCATCTCAGGTAAACATTTTTGTGACTCTGTTGTTAGAACTATTAGGCCTAGATATGTTTGTTTAGCTATTATTGCTTTACTTTTCAATACTGAAACTACCACATCATAAAACGAACAACTTTCACAATGAATGCATTAAAGTGCAGTCTTTTAATGATTAAAAAAGCATATTTACCATTCAACCTTGTTACTGCCTGATCTAGAGATTTAGCATTCAACCCTGTTACTGCGTGATTTTATTTTAATTACAAAAAAATAACATTCCTAATGAAGTAACATTATATAGCATTAAGTAGCCTAATTAATATCTTTCCTCAAACTGGACTGCATTTGTGAAGTGCAACCATTCAACCCCGTTATCCACATTATTACAAGAAAAATTATAATTATATTTAAATTACACAAGTCTGTCATTACCTACAAACTATCCTTTGGCAGGGGCTCACATAAAAAAAAATATTTTTGGAAATGAAAACATTACATTTAGCTTGACCTGAGGCTAATAA